>NC_134401.1:173770094-174128579 GCF_050003625.1 Haematobia irritans
ATATATATATATATATAATATATATATATATATATATATATATATATATATATATATATATATATATATATATATATATATATATATATATATATATATATATATATATATATATATATATATATATATATATATAATATATATATATATATATATATAATATAATATATATATATATATATATATATATATATATATATATATATATATATATATATATATATATATATATATATATATATATATATATATATATTTCGTCGATTTGAACTTATATGGCCTCAAAGTCCAGGGTTTTGCCGCCATTTGTTTCAAATTTCACACAAGGAGTACGTTTAGTAGTATAGGTAATTGTGGCAAATTTGGTTGAAATCGGTTCAGATTAGATATGGCTCCCATATATATCTCCCGTCCGATTTGCACTCATATGACCAGGGGGGCGAAAGTTATACTCCCATTTACGTGAAATTTCGCATAGATAGCAGAATTATTATTCTAACTATACATCTCAAATTTAGTCAAAATCGGTTCAGATTGTATATAGCTCCCATATATACGTACACCAGAGTTGGGTAAATATATGTAGACTAGTTCATATTTTAGACCCATTTTCAATGGGATTTTCCTCCAATTGGCTGGATAGTTTCCTCAGAGAATACAAATATGGCAAAAATTCTCACACTTTACACAAAATTCTGTGATGATTTCCCCATATCTTAGTCATATCCTACACACTGCAATGCCAAAATTTCCACAGAACGGATGAGTTTTAATAAGGCTCCAAGTCGCCCGACTAGACCAAATAATATATCACAACCTACACTTGACCAGATATCTTGGCGAGATCTAACCAATATCATTGTAAATCGCCACTGCTGAATAGCAAAAATTTTAAATAGTACTCAAATTGTCCTATATCTCGAATACATATGTATCGCCTGAAAAATCATAAATCTCTTTTGTACAATTGCATTAAAATTTCTCTCGCTTCATATTTCCCATATTTTTTACTAACATTGTGTTTCATCCTAGGGCGTTAGCCGATTTAAATTTTAATTCAAGAGTTTTTGTAGAAGTACAAAAAATTGTTTCCATTAAAAGTAGTTGTATCAGGAAATGCAAACTTTTATATAGCTCCCAGCAAATTTTAAGTAGTTGAGATGGTAACACAAATGTTTTTCTACATAGTGGGTGAAGGGTATAATATAGTCGGTTCCGCCGACTTTAGACTTTACTTACTTGTTTATAATATTTAATGGATTCTAACGCTTGTTTGAAACGTTTGACCTCAAATATTTTAGCATTTAGCATTTTTTCGACAAGATTTAAATAGTTTGTTCCACTTTATGATTTCTTACGCTGTGTTTAACCTATTTGCAACAAAAAAAATTACCATTATCCCTTAAAAATATGAAAAAAGCAAGTTATAAAAAATTGAATTAAAAGAACTTCCTGTGTAGATAAAATAAAGAACATCATTGGGAGTACATCTTCTGGAAGTGCTTTCAAAGTTGTGCTTTTGGAAGAACTTCCAATTTTTTTTTACTGGGTAAAGGAAAACAAGTCCTACACTGAAAAAATATTGTCGTGAGGCCGAGATTTGTTGTCCTTACGAATACGAATTCAAAAGTTGCTTAAAATAGAAGATCAAATTTTCTCAATCAATACAAAAATGATTAGTGGTTTTAGGTTTCTTTATTAATTTCCACTATCTAAAAATATATATAAAAAGAAATAATAACCATCTTTAGAACCGGTCAAGCATTTTTTCAGTGTATATAGAAATTTTAAAAAGTCTTATTCATTGTTTCACAAAGGTTTAAAATTAGCTTCTAATTTCAGATTACAGTAAATTGCAATTACCCATAAAAGTTCCCTTTATTCGCAAATTGAAAGGCCTTCTTGAAATTATCTATATCGAAAGTATTACAATGCTGTATTGAAACATTTGTACATTCGTCATGTAATTGTGTGTAACATGTCTATATTTGTTTGTATATCGTATGTGTTTGAACCAATATCTCCAAAAAGTTAAAGATTATAACAAATAAAGGAAATAAGAGATTACTGTGAGTGCAAGAAATTTCAATAAAGATTCTTGAATCAGAGCTGAGCACTCATATCTTTTGAAATGCTTTTCAATATCGTTCAAAACCAAATACAAAACAAACAAATAATCCTTCTTTGTTGTCCTTAAGTACAAGGAATTTAGACTGAATATTTAAAGATAAACCGAAGTTTTTTATGTGTACCAAATCCAAATTCTAATTAATTAACAACAATGTAAACAAACTATAAATAAATTAGAAAATTTTATATTCATAGAAATTCATATAGGAAAGATATTGTTAAAAAAAATGGGAATTCGTAAAAATTGAAAATATGTTCCCCCAAAACATTTCATATCATTAACCCTCTAATACCAATTCGACTTTAGGCGGGCTTCGTAAAATCAGAAGCTTTTAGTAAAACACACCTTAAGACAACAAATATGGGTAAAATAAAAAAGAAAACTTAGTAAAATCTCTTCAAGAGGCTTTGCAGCATATACTGAATTTTATCGCATACAATTTTCTTGTTTCGTTTTCTTGCTTTTGTGTCGTTAACATTGAATATTTAATCAGCTGGCAAAAAAATTGGGGCATTAGAGGGTTAAGTTCATTTCTATAATTTCTTATAGCCGAGTCCAAATAATGGGCCAAAGACGGCATAAGAGGTTATTTACACAGAAAAAATATTTCTTCTTAATTGACCGAATTATTTTTCAATTAAAATTGCATCAATTGGGGAAATTAATTTATCAAATTAAAATTTAATTAGATCAAAAAAATTATACGATTGATATGTGTTATGATTAGCAATTTTATTTTATTTAATTGAGTTTATATGCCTGTAATATTCCTGTTTATGTATACTTTTTCATTTTTTTCTGTATTGAGAATGTGTAGAGCATTTGCACTTCAAATCTCTTTCAAAATAAATGAAACTTTTTAAAATCAAATAAAACATTTCTCCAAAACAAATGAAACCTTTTTCAATGAAAATTGTGTAAATAGATCGTAACAATGGTAGTATTTTCGATACCATATCACATCCGTCAAATGTGTTGGGGGCTATATATAAAGGTTTGTCCCAAATCCATACATTTAAATATTACTCGTTCTGGACAGAATTATATAGACTTCAACAAAATCTAGGGTGGAACACAATGTTAGTAAAAAAGATATGGGAAACATTTAAATCTGAAGAAATTTTAAGGAAAGTTCGCAAAAGTTTATTTATGATTTATCGCTCGATATATATGTATTAGAAGTTTAGGAAAACTAGAGTCATTTTTACAACTTTTCGAATAAGCAGTGGCGATTTTAAAAGGAAAATTTTGGTATTTTGACCATTTTTGTCGAAATCAGAAAAACATATATATGGGAGCTATATCTAAATCTGAAATTAAAAATTGGCCTCTGTTGTCATATGAGTGTAGATCGGGCAAAAGCTATATATGGGAGCTATATCTAAATCTGAACCGATTTCAACCAAATTTGGCACGCATAGCTGCAATGCTAATTCTACTCCCTGTGCAAAATTTCGGAGCAAAAAATCGGCCTCTGTGTTCATATGAGTGTAAATCGGGCGAAAGCTATATATGGGAGCTATGTCTAAATCTGAACCGATTTCAACCAAATTTGGCACACATAGCAACAATGCTAATTCTACTCCCTGTGCAAAATTTCAATTAAATCGGAGTAAAATCTTGGCCACTGTGGTCATATGAGTGTAAATCGGGCGAACGATATATATGGGAGCTATATCTAAATCTGAACCGATTTCAATAAAATTTTGCACACATAACTACACTACTATTTGTACTGCTAGTGCGAAATTTCAACCAAATTGGGGTAAAACTCTGGCTTCTGGGACCGTATTAGTCCATATCGGGCGAAATATATATATGGGAGCTATATCTAACTCTGAACCGATTTCTTCCAAAATCAATAGGGTTTTATTCTGAGCCAAAACACATACTTGTGCCAAATTTGAAGTCGATTGGACTAAAACTGTTATGAAACTATCTAGCTTTAAAAATATTTTCCTCAGCAACGGAATTTTAGATATACGAAATTCTCTTTAGCCCTTATAATATGTTAGGGTCATTTGAAGACCCACATCGTATTTTTCATCAGCGCATTTCTTACTGTTTCAAAGTTCTTACTACTCAGCAAGAATTCAATACATGTCAACAATTCATGCACTGACTAGTAAGAACTTTTATTTATATTCCAAAAGTAAGAAATGCGCTGATGAAAAATATGATGTGGGTCATCAAATGACCCTAACATAATATAAGGGTTAATAAAATACTTTATAACAAAGTATTTTCTTAAAGAATTTGTGACAAGTGTTGCAACGATTTTATCTAATGAATTTTATTTACTTCAATAGCAAATTTTTTAGCATCAACAGAAAAATTAGTTGGTCTAAAATTTCGTTCCTCAGAAAAGAAAACTCTTATTTTAGTGTAGGCTCTATAAATCTAAAATTAGGGTTCAGATTTTATTTTCATATTTTCGTTCTTCGTTTTGCGACATCAGTTTAAAAAGTAACTCTTTCAACAAAAAGGTACAAAATTCTCAAAATAATTATTAGACAATTTTTAAGCTGTTTTATCTTTATTCCAAAAATCAAATATTTTGTTCTCTACCTTAAGGGAAATTTGTTTTAAAGACACTCGACATTAACGGAGGGACGTAAATTTAGAGAAAATAATCTTTCTATTTTTAAGAAATTTTTCCTTAATATTGTGTCCATTGCGTATGTTGCATAATCTTTCATATTAAGTCAATATTATTTTCAGTGTACAACACTTACACTATACTTGAATTTCACATAACGGAGCCTGGAATCACTCAAAAATGTCGTCATACAAAAGCTATGAAAAATTTGTCCTTCCTCTTGAGTATTCTCTAATCAATACACCATGATCCCAGTATGGTCCAGTCATAATTATAGAATTTTTCTTGTCCCATTCCAAAATGTTCGAACGTCAATTTCGGAACATCAACGGCATTCATTCAATGCAGCTAACTCTCATGAAATGACTGTTTTTCGTGCCACATTTGAAGCAGTAATTTTGCAATAAACAACTGTTCGTCAGCCATCCGGCCAACTGTTCCATGCTGATCTACTTATACTGTTCTGCATTCTGTTTTGGAACAGAGCAACATTGCTGTAGTGTTCACCATTTGTTGCCTGCAATTTTGTGGTCGCACAACATCCGTTCCATATGAAAAAAAAGTAATCTACATTTAATTATTATCGTTAATATTAGTAATTGTGAGTAATTTCTATAAAACAATTTAAATGTTAAGGCACGGCACCATTCAACGACAACGCAATGCCAAGCAACACCGGGTACACAGGCGACGTCTCAATGTTCATTTTGCATGACGTTTCAGATTCTTGATATGCAGCCTGCTGGTAGCAAACGTTGAACGACGATACTTTCCAAGCACCATCACCTCCAACGGCACCAACCACTGTCTCATCACACCATCACTAAGAGCAACAACAGGAGCAGCAGCACCCAAGAAATGCTGTTAAATTTCCCGAGGGCATATTTATGTTGCTGTTGCCAGTATTTTTGGGCGAGGGGAGGGGGCTGATACACGGCACCAGTGTTGCTGATGTCGGAGCTGGCTGTGGTGTATTACTTGTGGCATAATTTCCCTACCCGCCCCCTGTCGCCGTGTCACCATATTTCGGTTCCAGGCAATATAGCAACAACAACAACATCGCCACTAACTGCCAAACAGCCAGTCTTGCATCCAAGAAAGCGAACAAGCACCTCACCAACTAAGCAACTCTTATAAAATATTGTTGTTGTCTTTTTGTTTCGTTTTTTTTTTTTTTTTTGAAAATGTTGTTGCTTGCAAGTATGGATGGCACTGAGACAGCCAGCAACCAAGCAACAGCAGCAGATGTCGCCGAGATGTTGTTGGTGTTGATGCTTCAACCACCACCGCCATATCACCACCACGCAGAGTCAGTCACCCAGCACAGCTACTGTTGTTTATAATGACAATGATTATGAAGAAAATAATTAAAAGCCTCTAGCTAAACAGAAAAATACGCTTTTTCCTTCAGTATTTTACTTAGGTATATGGATAGATGGTTGCATGGTTGGCTGGTTGTCAGGTTGGATGAATCCTTACTTTTTTTTTCTTATAACTCAAGCAAGAGTTAGATGGCATACAAGATAGTGATGGATATATAATTGGACTCAAAGGGTTATTGACGAATGACACTCAGAGAAGATCACCTCTTAATGATCGACAATAAACAAGGACAATAAAAAATTCTTTAGAAAGTACTAAGACCATATTGTGTTTATTAAATTGGATGGATTTTTTTACCCCAAAGATGACAAACTGGATTCACGAGAGGGTACTTAGGTCAATACTAACCGACCGGACCGAACCGAACCATAATACTAACCTATAAGCGGATGCCCGGGCGACCCGTAACACTAGGCCTGAGAGCAAAGTAAGAGATCTGGATCCATATTGGATAGCAAGGGTATGGCCAAACACTACTATGAATAAATCAGGATGCGCATCATATGTGCACCGGATCATACTCGAATGAGAGGATACATACAATCATAGAAAAAATCATGCACGGCGTGCTCATTTCAAAACGATTCGTTCATGAAAGTGAATCAACACACATGTGGTGTCAAACTGTGAACAGGCGGTGTCAATCTGACAACGATATAATGCCACCATGCGTTGTCAAAACAACAACCAGCGTTCATGATCTGAAAACGTTATGGTTACGACTTTATAAAAAAAATTAATAAAAGATTTCCGCTAGCGTGACTCGAACCTGTGTTTTCTGCACCATACGCGACCGTTAAGTCGCCTTAGCACATTGCATCACCGAGGAAGTTGCCATAATAACATCTAACGATGATTATTTTAAGACTTTTCATGGCCAAAGAAAAACGAATGCCGTTCATGAAATCGTGAACGTCCGTGGACGGAATTGTGAACGTCCGTGGACGAAATTGTGAACATTCCATTTTGATTTTTTGTGAACGTTTGCGTTTCATTTTGTCACCATCCGTTCACGACTATGGAAGGTAATTTTTTCTATTAGTGTATGGGATATGGGAAAGTTCCCTTTGATATAAAAGAGTAAACTAAAACTAAACCCGTTTCACTTTGAAAGCAGGGATTGTAGATAAATTGAAAATGTGTGATGAAAACCGCATATGCAGAATAAGAAAAAAATAGCATGAAATGATTAACAGCCGGATTCCATATTTTTTAGCATCAAAAGAAAACTTTTTTGTTTTAAATTTCCTTCATTATGTTTTGATTAAAATTTAAAGAGCTACTAAAAATTTTAAACAAAACAGAAATCAATTAAATATTTAATTAGAGTAACTATTTTTATACCCTCCACCATAGGATGGGGGTATATTAACTTTGTCAATCCGTTTGTAACACATAGAAATATTGCTCTAAGTATATATAGTCTGGGTCTTGGTGAAATTCTGAGTCGATCTAAACATGTCCGTCCGTCCGCCCATCTGTTGAAATCACGCTAACTTCCGAACGAAACAAGCTATGTACCGTGGTGCAATGGTTACCATGCCCGCCTTGCATACACAAGGTCGTGGGTTCGATTCCTGCTACGACCGAACACCAACAAGTTTTTCAGCGGTGGATTATCCCACCTCAGTAATGCTGGTGACATTTCTGAGGGTTTCAAAGCTTCTCTAAGTGGTTTCATTGGAATGTGGAACGCCGTTCGGACTCGGCTATAAAAAGGAGGTCCCTTGTCATTGAGCTTAACATGGAATCGGGCAGCACTCAGTGATAAGAGAGAAGTTCACCACTGTGGTATCACAATGGACTGAATAGTCTAAGTGAGCTTGATACATCGGGCTGCCACATAACCTAACCTAACCTAACCTATGCATATATATGCGACCTACATATATCTAAATCTGAACCAATTTGTATAATATTTTGCAGGTTACCTTGCGTAAAATTTGAGTACGATCAGTTAATAAATGAGGCCCCTGTGGTCAAAAATAAGGTTATTAGGGGCAAATTTTTCAAAATCGGGCGATACATATATATGGGAGCTATATCTAAATTTGAACCGATTTCGATGAAATTTTGCACATACAGTTAGTGCTATAGAAGATTACATTTAACCAACCTTGGTTACGATCGGTTGATAAATAAGGGTTTTACGGCCAAATTTGGCAAAATCGGGCGATACATATATATGGGAGCTATATCTAAATCTGAACCGATTTCGATGAAATTGCGCGCATACAGTAAGAGGTATAGAAGATTACATTTAGCCAACTTTGAGTAAGATAGGTTGATAAATAAGGGTTTTACCGCCAAATTTGACCAAATCGGGCGATACATATATATGGGAGCTATATCTAAATCTGAACCGATTTCGATTGTTTTTAGCACATATTGTTAGTACCATAAAAGATTAGAGTAAGCCAAGTTTGAGTAAAATCGCTTAATAAATAAGGCTTTTATGGCCAAATTTGGGAAAATCGGGCGATACATATATATGGGATCTATATCTAAATCTGAACTGATTTCGATGAAATTTTGCAGACTTAAATGGTGATGAAAAAGTTTACTATGTGCAAAATTTGATGACGATCGGTTTGTAAAAAAGCGCAACGTGACTCCATTTGTCGAAATCGGGCGATGCATATATATGGTAGCTATATCTAAATTTTATCCGATTTCTTTCAAATTCAATAGCGTTCGTCCTTGTGCCCAAAAAAATACCCTGTACCAAATTTCATCCAAATCGGTTAATAATTGCGACCGGAATCCTTTGAACAACAAATACATGGACAGACGGACGGACGGACACCAAGCGCTAGATCGACTCAGGAGGTGATTCTGACTCGATCGGTATATATTTTATGGGGTTTAAAATCAATATTCCTGGTAGGCACATTTTTGACCGATCAAACTTATTATACCCTGACCACTATGTGGTTTAGGGTATGAAAACATAAAATGCTATGTTCTATGATTATTTTATTGTGCCTAAAAATATGCAAATATTTTATACAACTTACTTAACTTAAACAGATTTCCTTAGTTGAAATTTTGATAAATGATTATCGCCCATATCGAGCCACCGTGGTGCAATGGTTGGCGTGCCCGCCTGCCACCTAACCTATCGCCCATGTTCCGATATCACCAAACGATTTGCGATTCCGAATATGGACGTATATATTTTAGAAAAGCCGTTATTTGTTCTAACAAACATTTTTACATTTGCTATAGCTCAAATAAACATAAAATTCCGTTTTTGTAAAAATTTTTTCTCAAATTCCACCACTCCCAGAACGAGTAGGATCTATAAACCGAATTATTCCTTTGCAACCATTTAATTAGGTTTCGGTAGAATGTGATTCACCTGTTGCGTGTTATAGTGTAAACTAGTTTGTTACATGGCAACTATTGGCCATGGGACTCTCCTTTTTCGAATGCCAGTAATTTGCCAACTTCAAATACGATGGAGTCATTTTAACACGCAATTAAATCTGGTTGGGGTATACGGATCTCAATTTGTCTTTACTTGCAAGTGTTTATAATTAAATAATTCCAAATGATATAAATCTTCATCGACATTCGAGTCTCCTCCAGTTGCTAGCTGCCTGTCTGCCTGCTTACCTTTCGATAGAGTGTTACAAAATCACACAGTCCTACGTACCCAGTCATATCTACGACGACAACAACAACATCGGCAGCGTCATAGCTTCGGGCGATACATTGCTGAAACGTTCATTCCTTTCCAACCCTCATTCTCTGGCCTATCACCCGCAAATCCATCTCTTTCTGCCTCTCGCCATCATAAGCAACATATTCGATTGGCCCCAGGCTAAGCAAAGAAGAACTTGTGATAACTTGGCCGCCAGCAATATTTCAAACAAATTTGCCAGCAGGCAAACAGATGTAATTATATAACATAGAATGAACGGACGGGCGGGCGGGCAACTATATGAGCGAGTGAGTGAGTCAACCAACGTTCACACAAATCTCCCCCTTTTTCTGATGAGCGCTGCAAGACTCATCATAATGATGATGATGGTGGTGGTGTTGGCGTGGCATAGGTACCCAATAAACACAGGATGAGCGTTTTTCAAATGCAACAGCTCTTCAGTTTGAGGGTAAATATCATTTTCAACATAAATTCAACTTGACTTGAAAAAGCTCATCTTCAATTCATCTTCAAATTGTTTGCGAATTACAACCAATTTGGCAAAATGTTGACGAAAACTTTGAAAATGTGTTGAAGATAATTGGAGAAAACTTTGACAAAACACTACCCTGAAATGCAACGAAAAAACCACATGGTTTTCAATACTACTTTGGACAACAAAGTTCGTGGAAGAAATACAAAAATGTGGAAATTTTTTAATAATCAATTGAAATTGCTTATAATAATTGGTAAGTAAAACTAAAACACGAAATGAAAACTTGAAGGAAGTCACTAAACTCAAATCTCTTTGCAGACAACTAAAATATTTGGATGCTGATTCTTGGACACATTAAGAGGCTGGCCGATGAAAAATGGTAGTGGCTTATCGAGAAGAGAAAGTTTCCATAACTCAAAGTGCAACCAAAAAAACTTGGTATTTATGCTTTTCCATATCAACAACTACTGGATGATAATTCGCATCACATCGATAGTTTAATTTATATCGCATCATCGGTTTAAATTTTAATTTGTGAATTGAAATTGCTGGAAATTTATTCCAATTATCTGGTCATCAAGTTCCTGAAAATTGCCAGTATTTTAATAACACAATTTTGTAACACCAACGTTCTTGAGGAAATCACGAAGTACGTGGTCAGTTGGAAGAAATACAAATTGGTAAGTCAAAATAAAAAGTGAAATGAAAACATAATGGAAATCACAGAACTCGATTGTTTTGCAGAAAACTAAAATCATTGAATGGTATATTCTTGGAAGATGTTGGCCGATGAAAAACCGATGAAGGAAACAACAAAGAAAAGTTTTCAGAAAACTTACAAAGTGCAACCAATTAAAACAAAGTGCAACAATTCCTATATCAAGAACTTCTGGATGAAAATGTGCATTACATCAATTTACATCCCGTCATCAGTTTGATATTTTGTGATTTCCTCTTGCTGGAATCTATTCTAACACACAAGCCAACAAGTTCCTCGATAGTAAATATTTCAAATTGCCAGCATATTAATGACACCAACATTATGGAGGAAATGGAATTATACATGTAAAAATGTTTAAGATATTTAAAGTTGTATTCATAGTTTTATTTATTAATACGTTTAATAAGATAATTACATTTTGATTGGTATAATATTATTATTTTCATATATTATTAATGTTATTTTTAAGATTATTATATTTGTTAACGAAAAAATAATAAAATTTACAAAATCCCTAGAAATTTAGTATTGACTTTCAGTTAGAACTAGGATTGACTTTCATACAAATTGTGGTTTGAAAGTATTCGCAACAATGCTAGTTTTTTATTTTTCTCACATTGAAAACTGTTTGAGAAATTATTGAGTAGCGATGCACTTCAATTTGAGGATTACAATTGAGAAATTATTGCTATTGTGTTGAATTTTACTGTTGAGGGTAATGTCTGTTTTTTGTTGAGAACGCGATTTTCTCAACAATTTCTCAACTTGAATATTACCCTAATCCTTTGAAAAAATGTTTGAAAAATTATTGAATTTTAGTATTTTTCAAACGTTTGTGTTTATTGGGTACGCAGCTAGCTAACACCGATCGAGCTAACGCACGTATGAAGCGAACCAAACGAACAGACATAAACAAAAGCCACCCAATTCAATATGTCAAACAAACTGCAAACCAATCATCCATTTACGTTTCCAGCCAGAGAATGAAGCCGACCCATTTTTGTCGGCGGCGGCTAACACTAAATTTTTGCCTACGGCGGCGGCGGCTTGACGGCTAAGCCGATAAAAAATTGTCTGTTCGGCGGCGCAAAATTATCTATTATAAAATCAATTTTAAGTTTTCCGAATTGTAATGAGATTAGTTGTACAACCAATCTTACAATCAAATTTACATTTCATTCAAATTTTTTGAGCTACATTTTTGTAAAACTATTATAGCAACTTGATACTAATTGATTGAAAGTGGAAAGTTCAAAATTTTGGCAAAAACTATAACAAATATTATTAAATTTTTCTGATATAAATCAATATTTTAGATTAATTGGCGGCTAAATTTGAGTCGAGATGAGTCGACATATTCGGCGGCGGCGTCGACTGCTAAAAACGGGTCGGCGACGGCTAAAATCGGCGGCGCGACTCGGCGGCTTCATTCTCTGTTTCCAGCTATTCACTCAGATCATTGCTGTCGTCATCGCCAGCGACAGCATCTAGCCCACCGTCACTCTTCATCCTCATCATGGCACCAACAGTTGCAATGGTACCATCATTTCGATATTTTATAATCAGGCGGGTGTTTATTTGTCCAGTGACTGCTGGGCGGCGGAGGGGGATCAGGATTATGTTGTTGGCGCTGTTGCTTTCTACTCGCAAGCAGCAACCTCTGAATTTCTATAAAAACAAGTATTCATAACAAACAGAATGTTGCTATGACATTCAACTCAACCCCCTCGCCATAGTTCGAGTTTGCTGCCTCGCATGCTCTCTGGCAACGAAATGATGATGACGAACGAAACAAAAAAGTGCCCGCCGGTGATAATTTCATTCACATTTAAAACTATCTCTGAAGCTTATTTTAAATAAATTGTTAACAGGCAGGCAAGCAGACAGGTAGCACCGTTGTCATTCTCGACATTTGCGACAAAGTGGCAGTTGCTAACGATTTCATGTTGGTTGTACTATGTTCATTTGGACAGGGAATTGTGTGTGTAGTGGATGATTCAGAGTAATGTGGTTTTGAAAGAAAAATATATAAATGGACTATTGGATATCAAAATTCGAAATATAGAAATGAATAGAATACATTGATAAGAGAGAGAGAGGGAGAAAGGTGAGAGTTCAACACTTTCTGTCTTGATAACCTATCAAATATTTAGTTTCCATTGATTCAATTAGTGTTTTAATCAAAACAAATACTAGCCGCCCACGTTAATACAATCGATTATTATTTTAAATGTGTCAGTTAATATTTTACTTTGCTTTGTAAATAATGTCATCATTTCGATGATTGAACAAATAAAGGATTGGGAAATAATCGAAATATAAAAGTCAATTTTTGCAATATGTTGACTTTTTCAAAATTTGAAACAACTTTCAAAAAGTCGAATTTTTTAAGTTTGGTTTCCGCTCCAAAAACAAATCTTTCCTCCGGGTTACTGCGTTTGAAATTTTCCATCCCAGCTTTGACAAGATTTTATAGAAATATCATTATCTTCATTTATATTTTTACACTTTAAATTTTAAGTTTTGGCTGAAACCCCAAACATAGTACCGACTTTAAGCCGGAACGCAATGTATTCTTCAGTAATATTGTGGAACGCGCATAATTTTACACAAGTAAATTATATCGTCTTCACATTATTCCAAGGATATATTTACATCATATCCCCTTTAATTCGACATTCGGCGTTTTCGCTAAAAGTTAGTCAATTTTTCCCGATATTAAAAATCCTTTTGGTTCAATTTAAAAAAAAACTATCTAAAGTCGTTTAGTCCAATTTGAAAACTACAAAAACCAGCTTCGAAGCTTTTTTCTTACCAAAAGTAGATTTTCGACTTTATCCCACTTTCGAAGTTATCCCACTTTAACTTTGTCCGCTTCAATTTAAAAACATCAGTTCAGTTATATTGATTTCGAGGAAACGATTTCCAATTTCGATTCAAGACCTTACTGTATATATTTCAAAAATTTTAAATAAACCAGAGCAATAATACCATCAGAAGTAAACTCAACGAAAACTTCTATAAACGATTTAACTTTTTTTTATACCCTCCACCATAGGATGGGGGTATATTAACTTTGTCATTCCGTTTGTAACACATCGAAATATTGCTCTAAGACCCCATAAAGTATATATATTCTGGGTCGTGGTGAAATTCGGAGTCGATCTGAGCATGTCCGTCCGTCCGTTCGTCTGTTGAAATCACGCCAACTTCCGAATGAAACAAATTATCGACTTGGAACTTGGCACAAGTAGTTGTTATTGATGTAGGTCGGATGGTATTGCAAATGGACCATATCGGTCCACTTTTACGTATAGCCCCCATAAAAACGGACCAAATTTGGCTTGGGGACTCTAAGAGAAGCAAATTTCATCCGAGCCGGCTGAAATTTGGTACATAGTGTCAGCATATCATCCCTAACTACCATGCAAAAATTGGTCCACATCGATCCATAATTATATATAGCCCCCATATAAACCGATCCCCCGATTTGGCTTGCGGAGCCTCTAAGAAGGAAATTTCATCCGATCCGGCTGAAATTTGGTACATGGTGTCAGTATAATGACCATGCATAAAATGGTCCATATCGGTCCATAATTATATATAGCCCCCATATAAACCGATCCCCAGATTTGACCTACGAAGCCCCTCGGAAGAGAAAAATTCATCTGATTTGGTTGAAATTTGGTACGTGATGTTAGTATATGATCTCTAACAACCATGCAGGAATTGGTTCATATCAGTCCATAATTATATAGAGCCCCCATATAAACCGATCCCCAGATTTGACCTCCGGTGCCTTTTGGAGAAGCAAAATCCATCCGATCTGGTTGAAGTTTGATACGTGGTGGTAGTATATGATATTTAACAACCATGCCAAACGTGGTCCATATCAGTCCATAATCATATATAGCCCCCATATAAACCGATCCCGAGATTTGGTTTTGGAGCCTCTTGGAGGAGTAAATTTCATCTGAGTCAGTTGAAATTTGGTACATTGTGCTAGTACATGGCCGTTAACAACCATGTCCAACTAGGTCCATATAGGTCTATAGTTATATATAGCCCTCAGATAAATCGATCCCCAATCACAAAAAATTGGTCCATATCAAGGTCATAATTGTATATAGCCCCCATATAAGCGACCCCCATAATTCAATTCTGGCTCTCTACCACGTATGGACTAACTCACAATTTAGAAAACGATGTTAAGAAGTTTTAAGATACCACAACCCAAGTAATTCGATTGTGGATGACAGTCTTTCGTAGAAGTTTCTACGCAATTCATGGTGGAGGGTACATAAGATTCGGCCTGGCCGAACTTACGGCCGTATATACTTGTTTGTTTATTAAAAAGTTCAAACAAATTTTTTTAATTTTTTATTTGAATTACTCACACTAATGAGGGGGACTAAGTGATGAGAGAGAATGTGGTGGTATCATAACGGACCCAATAGTTTAAGTGAGCCTGAAATATAGGGTTGCCACTATACCTTGCCTTACCTTGAAATTAATAAGTTTTTTAATTAATTGTTGTTGTATTTGATTTCAGCTTAAAACCATGCATTGACTAAACTACAAGTGTAGCTTAACCAGAGGAAAAGAATGTTTATCAAATTTATTTGGGCAAAGCCCTATAGACTGCAAGATGGTTGGATGGACGCACGTTTCGGAATTACCACATTCCACATAGCCGGCTTATGCCGAAATAAATTCGTACCAACATATCTCTTTTCCTTTGCCACCGTCAAATCATCGATTTGTCTGCAGTTGGCTGGGTTTATTTTGAGCGTGCTTCCTCTTTTTTCATTCGTTTTGTTTTGTTATTGTTAGTTTTGTTCTTTAATCATTGTTGTTGTGTTTGATTTCAGCTTAAAACCATACATTGACTAAACTACAAGTGTTCATGCGAGAAAACGCTGTATTGTCATCATTTACGTATGCAATACAGCGTGGACTAATTGGCACTCGCATGTCCGTCGCTGCCCTCGTTTGTGGTCGGCGTCAAATTTGTTTGGTTGGCATAGTTTTCTAATTAGAAAATAGTTTGAGTTTTTAGCCATAGCGCCATATTGTTTTTGAATATAAAACTGTGAAGTCACAAAAAAAGAAAAACTATTATAATTATAATTTGTATACGGAAAAGAAAAAACCCTTTGAAAAATAAATAAGACTTTGTGAACTTAAATTAATAGTGCAGTGTGGTCTATTTATTTGGTGAACTATACAAAATTACTCCTTGGGAGACATTATATTATTACCCCTCGGGGAAAAGGTTTGTCGAAGAAAGAATTGTTTTCTGCCTCAGGAGCAGGTGAATAAAACAAAAGGGGTTGATATTATAGCCCCCAAAATTAAGTGTGCGTCAATAACTTTTAATTATCTCCGCGGGCAAGATAGTTGAACATTACCACCAGAGGTGGGACGTCTCCATTAACTATCTCTACAGTGCAGACAAGCGAGGTGGTCAGGAATTTGGAAATTCTTGTGACCAGCCTCTGGTAAGTTGGCGAGTGGCGACAACATATGGTCCTTCGAAAACCGGTAAAATCATCAAAAAAGGAATAATATCATATGGTCCTTCAGAAACCGGTAATAACATCATAAGAAAAATCAACTTGTACATCCACCGGCAAGTAAGAAAGTACAAAATTGGAATCAAGGTATGTACCAAAAATTTTCTAAAAATTTGAATTGTTGTGGACATACATTCTGGCTCGAGTGATTCGGTCTTCCTCATAACTTTATGGATGAATTGGAAAATTTGATATTACATAATTCGTCAAACAAATTCCATGACCAAATCTTTCTCAAAGGGATACCGTTACATGACTTTTTATTGCCCTTATATTGTACTCTTCCTCTTGTGTTGGTGTTGTTTTAAAACGGTGATTTATTTTTACTTGTCTGCCAATGAGTTAATGCATTGAAATTTGGCAACAACCCCCATCTCTTCACTTGTTGCCCATGCTTACATCGATCATTTGGATTTTTTGTTGTACGCATTTGATTGTTTGAAAACATAATTCTGCCGACTCGCTGCTCTTATTCTGATGCATTGTTGTGCTTACTCTTCCTCCTTTTAAGTTTCGCTCATTGCCCTTGCGTTGGAAACTTTACTGATATACCGGTGTGTATTTGTTGTTGTTTTTATTTACAAAGGAGAAAGAGAAAATACATAAAGCACAACAAAGGGCATAACAAATATTCGAAAACAATATATTGTCTTATATACTTGCACAGTGGCGCAAGGTTGGAAAAATAATGGTTTAAATGAAAAAGTCTAAAAAATAATTTTCCTCTTGGGAAATGGGAATCTGACTCACAAATATGGTAAACGTACCATTCGATAAAATCCTTGTTGGTGTCTATGGATTTTTGTGAATTCGAATTTTTCATTCTAAAGGGCAGTTAGATAAATTTAGTATCGTTGGAAATCATACACTGTGAAAGTCTTGATGGAGAAGACCTTGTTTGATAAATTGTTTGTATTTGGGCAAACAGCAGTATATGGTTGATACAGTGGGTCAGAAGAGAATTTGTTTGTTTTTTAATTTGAAAAAAAGGACAAAAATAAATTTGAATTATTACACCAAATTAATAATAAATCACACTACCGAAGAGCTACACCGAGAGAAAATTTGTTGGAGAATTATTGGATTTTTCACTTATATACTGAACAATACTGTCTCGTGATTGTGATAATTGGATCGACCAAACATTATTGACTCACAAAAATTAATTGGAAAACATTGTGACTCAGTACTCATCCGTTGGGATATCGGAATTTTTTAAGAAATTTTAAGTTTTTGGCTTGATCTAAAAATTTTTTTATTTGGCCCGTTACAAAACAAAAATCGTGAATTTTGAATTTTCTCGTGGGAGAAATTAAAACACTTATAAAATAATATTGGAATTTAATGAGCATACAAAATTTTGCGAAATATTTGAATTGCAAAAAGTAAATATTGGAGATTTTTCCGATTGAGTTGCTCATAAGATAAAAGTTGCTGAATACTTTTACTTGGCTTTAATAAAAATAATTGATTAAATTTGGAGATCAATATATTGTATTGTTCATTGGAACAGTTTACATTGGAAAAATTTTCATTGGGAATATTTTGGAATTTATTTGGCTTTTACTACATAATTGGCTTGTTTGGTCCGGTGGTAAACAAAATTCTTAAAAAACAATATTGATTGTCTCGTGGAACAAATTGAAATTTTTTGCAATTTTTGGAAAATAAATTTGGAGAATTTTGGAATTCAATATACAGAAATCGTTTAATCGACCATATATTATTTTGCTTCTTGGGCAAACATAAATAGCTTTCTCAGTTCATTGTTTCACTGCCTCTAAAAAGAAAATTTGCAATTGCGAATCAAATTATTTTCGCTTGAAAAATGTCGACCTTTGAAGACCTTGTGGATCAGTGTGAGGAGATTGTGTCTTTCGAAGAAAATCTTTCTGGAACCGACTCCTCAAGATATAATTTATCTGCAATTGAAGCAGATGAAGAGGAAGTTCGTCTGTTGTGGGCAGCATGGAAACAGGCACACAAAAATTGCATTTCAGACACTGAGTGTTATAAGAAGAATAGAGAAGTTATAAAAACGAAAAGGAAATTAGCTCATGAAAGCTATATAAAATGTGTTAGTACTTTGGGAGAATGGAAGGAAAAAATTAAAGCTAATCCGATTTCTGCTAAGTCTTCGTCTTCCTCAATAGCTGTCCCTCCGTGCGATACGGAAATTTTTCACGGGGACTACGTATCATGGCCTAGTTTTCGTGATTTGTTCACGGCCATATACATTAATAATAAAAAACTTAGCGCCGTCGAAAAACTATACCATCTTTTTCAAAAGACAAGTGGAGAAGCAAGGGAAATTAATCGTCATATCCCGCTGACAGCTGAGGGCTTTTCAATTGCGTGGGATAATCTAAAGAATCAATATGAAAATAAAAGGATTCTAATTAACTCTCAATTGAGAAATCTTTTTAATTTGACTCCCTGTGGGCAAGAATCTGCAAGTGGTCTTAAGAGACTTCAACGTGATGTCACAAATTGTATTTCGGTTTTGGAATTATATAAAATTGATGTGAAATCTTGGGATCCAATATTTGTTTATCAATGTTCCACTAAAATGCCTAAACTAACGCTTTCTCTGTGGGAACAATCTTTAGTAAATAAAACAGAAATGCCTCGATGGGAGGATTTGAATAAATTTCTGACTGAAAGGTTTCAAGCGTTGGAAACCGTTTCGGATATAACTGGCTCTATTGGTTCACAACTTTCTCAGAATTCTCGTCCGAAATTCAATCAATATGATAACTCGAAAAAATTTAAAGTCCATCATACAAAAGTGAATGAGAGTAAATGCAGTTTGTGTAAAGGGACTCATTCATTAAAATCTTGCCCAAAGTTTCTCAATATGGAATTTCGAAATAGATTAAATGTTGTCCGAAAGGAAAATAGATGCATTAATTGTTTGGCTCAGGGTCATAGAGCAGTAGACTGTAGGTCGTCTGCTTGTTCAAAGTGTAATTTGAAACACCATAGTTTAATGCATAAAAATAAATCGCCTCAAAACAATGTTTCGAATACGAATGAAAACAGAAATCTTCCTCAATCTTCAACAACAAATAACGGCGTACAAGACGACGAACCCTCGACTTCCTCAAATGCTCGTGCTTTTCATACTTCTGTCTCAAATAGAACAATGTTAGCCACTGCTTTGATTAATATTTTGAAAAATGGTGTTGCGTATAAAGCTAGGGCTTTAATTGATCCATGTTCGGACGATACATTTATTTCCTCACGTCTTCAAAAGACTTTGAAATTACCTACAAATTCTGTCTCTGCTGATATTTCTGGCTTAGGTGGAGAATTTTTAACCAAATGTTCCAAAATTGCTTTCTTGAAAATTGGATCAAGAAAAAATGAATCTTTCTCATTGGAATTAGAAGCGTTAGTTGTGCCTGATATAACAGGCAATATTCCCACACATTCTATTGAGAATAGTTGTATAGAGAAAATCCCAAAGATGGATTTGGCAGATCCTACATTTTATGAAAGTGGCCCCGTAGATATCTTACTCGGAGGAAATATTTATCCAATTATCTTGCTCAATGGAGTACAAAAAGGCATTCTTGGTTCTCTGATAGCCCAAGAAACAGTTTTTGGCTGGATATTGACCGGCCCAACTGAGAATTCAACACAAAGAAGAATGATTCGTGTTTCTCACTGTACTAGAGTATCATTACAAGATCAACTTGCCAAATTTTGGACAATAGAAGAAGTTCCCAAAAAATGTAAACTTTCATTTGAGGATAAAAAATGTGAAGAAATTTTTCGATCGACTACTGTTAGAGGTCCTGATGGGAGATATACTGTAAACTTGCCCTTTCGGTCGGATTTACCATTTACACTTGCTTCTGACTCAAGTCGATATATTGCGTTGTCCCAATTTTTAAGAAATGAGGCTTCTTTGATTCGTAGGCCTGAACATAAATCGGAATATGACAAAGTCATTTTAGAATATTTGTCTCTAGGACATATGGACAAAGTGGATCGGCCATTATCGAGCAATGGAACTTATTTTTATTTGCCTCATCACGGGATATTTAAACCTGATAGAACTACAACAAAGTTGAGAATTGTTTTTAATGCCTCATGTGCGTCATCTAATGGCAAAAGTTTAAACGACATGTTATATGTTGGCCCTACACTGCAAAAAGATATTGTCTCACTAGTTTTGAATTGGCGTCTATACCGATTTGTTTTTAATGCTGACATTAGCAAAATGTATAGACAAATTTGGGTCAATTCAAATCATGCCTCATATCAGCGTATTTTATTTAGATCTTCCCCAAACGAGGAAATTACCGATTACCAATTGAAAACGGTAACCTTTGGCATAAATTGCGCTCCTTATTTGGCTCTTAGGACGCTTTTGAAATTGGCGGAAGATGAAGAAAATAATTTTCCACTTGGCTCAAAAATACTGCGTGAGAATATGTACGTTGATGACGCGTTGGTTGGTGTTCATACCGTTGATGAAGGTCTGAAAGCGAGAAATGAATTAATTGGAATTTTGAATTCAGCCGGTTTTGAATTACGTAAATGGACATCCAACTCTAAAAATATATTAGATGGAATTCCTCGTGAGCATCTATTGAGAGAGGACTTTTTAGAGTTTGATGATAAGAGTTCTGCGAAAACACTTGGTATTAGGTGGAACGCTTCCTCAGATTGTTTCTATTTTGTGATGGATAAAATAGAAGAAAGAAATTCTTACACAAAAAGACAAGTTTTGTCGATTATTGCCAAAATTTTTGACCCTTTGGGATGGCTGTCTCCAATTGTTGTAAGGGCAAAAATTTTAATGCAAAAACTTTGGCTCGATGATATAGGCTGGGACGATCCCTTAAAGCCTCTTACTCTTCTGAGTTGGAAAAACTTTGTCTCTGATTCAAAGGGAATTGATGATATTTGTATACCCCGTTGGGTAAAATATTCTCCTGAGTGCAGCATACAGGTGCATGGATTTTGTGACTCGTCGGAGTTAGCATATGCAGCAACTTTATATTTGAGAATAGAAATTAATAATCAAATTTACACAAATTTACTGGTTTCCAAATCCAGGGTTGCTCCCCTGAAAAAGATGTCTTTGCCTCGACTAGAGCTATGTGGAGCTCTACTGTTGTCTGAATTGGTTGATTCTATTCTGCCTCAAATAAAAATTCCAAAAACTAATTTATTCGCATGGTCTGACTCAACAATTGTTCTGTGTTGGTTAAGAAAACTTCCTCATACATGGACAACGTTCGTAGCAAACAGGGTTGCTATTATTCAAGAAAAAGTTGGTAATAACTGGCGCCATGTGCCAACGGCTGATAATCCGTCGGATCTAGCAACCCGGGGGCGAACTCCTTTAGAATTAAAGGATTGTAGTTTATGGTGGCATGGACCAATTTGGCTCAAAGAGAAAGAAAGTGAATGGCCTTTAAATATTTCGATCCCAGACACAACAGTTGAATCTAAACCTGTAAGAGCTCATGTTGCTAGATCGACTATAGAAGAAGATATATTGGAAAGATTTTCTTGCCTCTCGAGGGCTATCCATGTAATATCATATATGTTTCGCTTCTTTCGACGTATACACATTTCTCATAAAACAAAATACAAGTTTGAAAGCGTTCGACTCTCTGCAAAGGAACTTAGATTCACTCGTCTTCGTTTGATGTCATTGTCACAGAGAATTTATTTCTCTTCAGAATACGATTGTCTCATGAGGAAACAAAATTTGCCATCAGGTAGTTCTCTTCTTTCTCTTACTCCTTTTCTGGATAAGGACCAGCTCATTCGAGCAAATGGACGCTTGGGTTCCACAACCGCCTTATCTTACCACGAGAGGCACCCGGTCATATTGGCTTATCAAAGTCACTTCGCAAAACTTTATGTTGCATTGGTACATAAGCTAACGAACCATGGTGGTGTTCAATTGACACTTGCTACTACGAGACTTGAATGTTGGATTATAAAGGGCAAGAATCTCGTGAAAGCACATTATCGTCGCTGCAAAGAATGTATTATTGCTCAACAGAAACGGCAAAGTCAAATTATGGCAGCTCTTCCTCAAGAAAGAACAACATTCAGTCGACCTTTCTCTACTTCTGGTGTAGATTTTGCTGGCCCGTTTGAAATTAAAACTTTCAATGGACGTGGTTGTCGTATTTCAAAGGGATATATTTGTTTATTTGTATGTTTCGTGACTAAGGCTATACATTTGGAGCCAGTCAGCGACCTTTCCACTCCAGCTTTCTTGGCGGCTTTGGCTCGTTTTGTGTCTCGAAGGGGTTGTCCTCGTCACATTTACTCGGATAACGGGAAAAACTTTGTTGGAGCGGATAGAGAACTCAGAAGAAACTTTGCTCGGACTGTCTCTGAATTGAAGGATGAAGCTGTCACTCGATATGGTCATCAACAGCTCCAATGGCATTTTATTCCTGCCTCATCGCCACACATGGGTGGGCTTTGGGAGGCGGGAGTAAAAAGTTGTAAAAATCACTTAAAAAAGATGTCTGGACAAATTCGACATACTTTTGAAGAATTTGCTACAATTTTGGCCACCATAGAATCCTGCCTCAATTCCAGGCCGTTAACTCCCATATCAAATAATATTGATGATTTCGGCGCACTTTCTCCTGGACACTTTCTCATAGGGGGATCACTTCTATCTCCCGCGGAGCCAGAGGAAATAGACAATAAGACGTCATTGTTAAAGCGTTGGCGACGTTTGAAGTTGATTCAGCAGGAATTCTGTCGAAGATGGAAGGCAGAATATTTGAAGGAGCTTCATAAGCGTACAAAATGGAAAAATTCTCAAGAAGACCTTCAAATCAATGATCTAGTTGTGCTGCGTAATGAATCCTTAGCCCCAAATGATTGGCGCTTGGGGCGAGTCATAAAGTTATACCAGGGTCGTGATGATCGTGTTCGTGTTGTGGATTTACGAACACAAACTGGCGTTATTTCTAGACCTATTCATAAACTTGTTTTACTTCCTCGCTCTCAATAAGATCTAAGTATCTCAGCCAATGTTGTCTCACTTATACTTGCTCATTTGTCAACATCTTTCTCTGCCTCACTGTTGGATTTCTTTCTCTTGCAGTTATGAATTTTAAGGACGAATTTAAGTGCCCAATTTGCAACACTCGGCATTCCTTGCGGCATTGTCGAGCCTTCCTGCAACTCGCACCCATTAAGAAGCGAAGGTACATTAATCGCAACGGCTTTTGTTTTAATTGTATGGGTATGTCTCATCAAGCAATACATTGCCCCAGAAATAAAGGATGCTTCATTTGTCATCTTCCTCACCACACAATGCTACATCCAATGGATCTTTACCGGAGGGTCTGGTTGCAAATGTCAGCTATTGTTTTATTGAAGATTCCTGGAAAACTTGATACTCCAATTGAAGTAAAGGCCATATTAGATCCGTATGCAGAGGACAGCTCGATCTTCTTCGGTTGGCCTGTTCTTCATCGCGGGCGGCAATTCGGGCCCACGATCAATGTAGTCCTGACGTCAACTAATAACAACGTCCGCACTCTGACAACAACATTGAACAATAGATCGGTAGCCCTTACCAAGCCAGATAAGCCCCTAAACCTGCGATATCTTTTAGATGTTTATCCGAAAAAGGCTTTAGCAGACCCTCGTCTTCATTTACCAAGACGAGTCAGTGTGGTTTTGGGAAGAGACGTTGCTGATAGAATCTATATGGGGCTTCCTATTCTAGAACGTGATTTGCCCAAAATACCATTTTTGGGTGGACGTTCTTCGGAGATGTTGCCAGAGATTTTGATTTCTGTGAATAAGACACATAAATTACCCCTGGGTAAAACTTAACTACCTCCAGAGATGTACAAGAGACAGGCTGGTTCCTGACTTTATATAGCGTAGCACGCAAGATAAAATGAATTGCATTATTTTTGATTTTAAATATTTTTAAGTTAATTAATTGCGAGGTGATCGCAAGGGGGGCGGGATGTTCATGCGAGAAAACGCTGTATTGTCATCATTTACGTATGCAATACAGCGTGGACTAATTGGCACTCGCATGTCCGTCGCTGCCCTCGTTTGTGGTCGGCGTCAAATTTGTTTGGTTGGCATAGTTTTCTAATTAGAAAATAGTTTGAGTTTTTAGCCATAGCGCCATATTGTTTTTGAATATAAAACTGTGAAGTCACAAAAAAAGAAAAACTATTATAATTATAATTTGTATACGGAAAAGAAAAAACCCTTTGAAAAATAAATAAGACTTTGTGAACTTAAATTAATAGTGCAGTGTGGTCTATTTATTTGGTGAACTATACAAAATTACTCCTTGGGAGACATTATATTATTACCCCTCGGGGAAAAGGTTTGTCGAAGAAAGAATTGTTTTCTGCCTCAGGAGCAGGTGAATAAAACAAAAGGGGTTGATATTATAGCCCCCAAAATTAAGTGTGCGTCAATAACTTTTAATTATCTCCGCGGGCAAGATAGTTGAACATTACCACCAGAGGTGGGACGTCTCCATTAACTATCTCTACAGTGCAGACAAGCGAGGTGGTCAGGAATTTGGAAATTCTTGTGACCAGCCTCTGGTAAGTTGGCGAGTGGCGACAACAACAAGTGTAGCTTAACCAAAAAAAAAATAATTAACTAAAAAACGGGGGAAAATTATACAGATTTACTAAATGTATGTTTCCAAAAAAATAGTTCAAAATTTCTTAAAATTTATATATTTTACCATCTCGAACTGCATGTGGCCCTATAGACGTTTTTGCAGTTTTTAACCCCAATATTATGTCTAATGAATTCTCTTGGGTTTGTCTCAAAATATATTCTCATTTCTATAATATCGGCATTTGTTATACAGTTATGTTAATATGTTCTAAAATTAACCTAAATTTTCCTACCTGGTGGTTCACTTTGTATTTAAAATTTTGCCATTTAAACCACTGTGCCGCCCAACTTGGTGCAAATGAGTCTCACACAAATCGACATAATTCTTTTTAATAAAAATTGCTTTAGGAATTAGTGGAATTGTTTTAAGAGACGAAACGAGCGCACAACGAAATATTATTCAAGCCCTCGGGGCAGACAAATTCATACTCGATACGAAAAACGAAATTTTAAAAATTCAAAATATTTTAAATTAATAAAGAGACATAACAGACTCTATTTGGCTGTATAAGAGAGTGTATTGTATGTGCATATGTATGTGTGTATCTGTGTTTTATTTTGCTTTACTTGCAGTCATAAATTGAAAACAAAAAACTCATCCCCACAAGCAATACCATAAATGCATTTGGCAACACTTTTAACAGTGTATGGAAGTCCCCATTACCACCTTCCCTGGCGGACTAAGCCTTACTAAGTTCGATGTTGACTCATAAGAATCACAAGTCAATTGATGTTTGGCCATTTGTTTCTTGTAGTTGGTTAACTGATGATGCTAGACACCATGATGAAGGTACAATTAGTGGCAACACTTAAACCGGAAATAGATTATTGAAACAGTAGCGAAAAGAACACCAATCATCAACAATCATCGTGTGTTGAGAAAATCCCAGTCAACCAACGTGAAAAAACAAATACGCGCGAAAAAATCAGCAAGAAGCAGCAAAGTAGCATCACAATTTACTGACAACAACAAGAACCACAAGAGCAGCCACAATACGAGCCAGCGTGAATAGTAACAGCTCACCACAACTGTGTTGGCACGCACACACAGCCACCCAGCAAAGGCAAGGAAGAAACTGCCGCAAAGGATGAGGAGATAATGTGCCAAGGTCGTCATTGTGGGTAAGAGTGCAGTAGCAAACACTCTCATATTGGGGCAGATGCAAGGAACAATAGCAACAACATAACAGCACTACCAAAACATACAGCACCAGCAGCAGCATCCCAACATCTGCAATTAGCAGTCCTCAAACAAGGTGGCAAGTTGTAAAACAACTTCGACTAAATTCAAAGCGCATACTCTTTGCCAGTGGTAAAAATCCCCCATATTCTCTTATCCAATTAACTGCACAGCCAGGCCAAACAAGTTTGAGAGTCGTAAGTTGTGTTTAGAGTTCGTTGTTGCGAACACATTCACCATTCAACATTTTGGCCACATTCAATTCATAGACGTTCAGTTCGATACGGACCTTCAGCGCGAATGCAAGTCAGGTAATTCCTTTAACGGTAAAACAGTAGAGAGTTTGCTTTTGTTGAATGTTGAGTTCTTCTTCTGCTTGGGTTTTTGGTGAATAAGAAATCGGTTAAATCATACGCTCACATACATACACACACACACTTATTCACTCTCAGTTCAATCAAACGTTGTGGATGCCAGTGTTAAAATCAAAGATTATAGATTTGAGGAAGATGGGAGATTGGCTACTGAGCACATCAAACCATTTACCACATTAGTTTAATACTCGAACCAAACGCGTATACGACAAGTATTGACATAGCAATAAAATGCAAATAAAAAGAAATTAAGGGCTCGAAATAAATTTCTATAAAGGGGAAAATGTAATTTTTTTTGTTGTTGCCTAAAATTTAACATTGTTTCATTAAGAAAATTACATTTTTCATTTAAAAAATAAAAACGAAAAACAACTAAAAGATTACAAACACGTATTAAACTAATCTGGTAAATGCAACATTTGGTATGACGCAAGCCAATCTCCCATCTTCCTCAAATCTATAATCTTTGGTTAAAATCAGAATGAGACTGAAGTTTGAACGGAAACGGAAGTGAGCAATTCACTACTACGTAACACACACACACACACACATGTACTAGCGCCCACTCATACCAAAACATTGTGGTGTAGACTGAATGAAATGTGTTGCATTTGAATGGTGTTGCCAGCTGTGTTGTTGTCGTCGCCATCATCATCGGTATCGTCGTTCCTTGAATTCTTCAACCGAAATTAGTGAACGAAATGTTGTTGTGAATTGTCCGTTTTAAATATAAAATCGAGTGTTTAGACTATTGAACTTGTTAGTTGTTAATCAGTTCTTGTAGCCAGCAAAACATCCTTCAAATCCCAAAGCTAATGATCCACAATTTGCAAACCTTCTAATTGCTGGTGCATACGCAAAAATAAAAACAACAAAAAAAATCTTTAGATAAATAACATTGAAAAAAAAAAACTAACAAAAACAAAATAAATAAGTAAACAACCGTTTGTTGCCGCTTGCAAGAAATCATCTAAAGTGCATTTGTTAAATATATTGTGAGTTAAAAAAACTATACAAAAAAAACACTATGGAAAAGAAAAAACAATAATTACTCATAACTAAATATTGGAAAATATGAAAACGATAGAAACTATAACCGGTCCCATTTCATTCAGATTTCGATTTTGTGAAAATGGATACTAAAATATAACAATAGTTAGAAAAACACTTTATATTACTTCTAAAAGTTTCGAAAATTATTAACCATAGAAAAAGTTGTTGACTACGTTTTCCAACTCATTGGTTTTCTTAGAAGCTTATTTTAATATTCTGTTGCACTGTAACTGTGATCCACCCTTAAAATTGGCTAAGAATAAAAATTGGTTCTTGACTCTAAATTATATACTGATCGTTGCAGAAATATCTTCTAACTCTATGAAGCTTTAGCTGTCCGTCCATCATAGTTGCCAAGATCAACTTTCGTGAAATTCAGTTTACATGAGATGCACATATACGAATGATGGACGTCAGAAGGTTTAAACTCAAATAAGACCAAATAAGATATCTTTCCTCATCTGCATCATTTTTTCTATACCACACAAGCCCATCAATTAAGATTTTTATGTAGCTCGCATGTATCGTCTTACTTTTTCATTACACTCAAAAAAAAGTTTACTTGGATCCAAAGATTTTGACCTTCCCTTAAGGATTTTGGTATTGATTCCGAGCCAAAGATGCGGCTTCTTTAAAATAAAGAAATTTTTTAGCGACCTATCTGGCTTTAAATCAAGGACCATTAAAACTAAAATTAGGATACAGATCTCATTTATCAAATTTTCATTCTCTTTTTGCGGTTTATTAATAAAGGTACTCATGTACAAACAAATGCCAGTTTAAAATACAAATTATAACGGAAACTTCAAAGTAAAAAATGTTTTCTTAATTCCAAAAAACTTTAAACCAAAGTTAGGTTAGGTTAGGTGGCAGCCCGATGTATCAGGCTTACTTAGACTATTCAGTCCATTGTGAAACCACATTGGTGAACTTATCATTGAGTGCTGCCCGATTCCATGTTAAGCTTAATGACAAGGGACTTCCTTTTTATAGCCGAGTCCGAACGGCGTTCCACATCGCAGTGAAACCACTTAGAGAAGCTTTGAAATGTCACCAGCATTACTGAGGTGGCATAATCCACCGCTGAAAAACTTTTTGGTGTTCGGTCGAAGTAGGAATCGAACCCACGACCTTGTGTATGCAAGGCGGGCATGCTAACCATTGCACCACGGTGGCTTTAAACCAAAGATGACAAATCCTCAAAATAAGTCTTAGCCTATATTTGAAGCGTTTCTATCTTAAATCTAAAGATCCAATATTTCAGTTAATTTAAGGACGATTTCTTTAAATCAAAAATGTGTTTCTTTACTTTAAGGAAAATTTGCATTAGTTCAATGACATGAGACTTTAACGGAGGGACGCAAATTTACAAAATTGGTGTCCTTTTAATTAAAATTTCATTATTTTAAAGAAATTTTTCTTTAATAGTTTCAGTTTTTAACTGAAACTCACAAAATTACATCCTCTGATAGATGAAAAGTGAACTGAAAGTAAAGAACGAAATCATTGGCGCCAAATCATAACCATTTTAACCATAGAGTAGTTCATTTTTACTATCTTTGGGAATCTTACGAAAATGTGCTTCAGCTTTAGTTCATATTGAACTTATGTGTACGGTCATTGAACTTTATACACACGTGTAGTTCAAAAAATGTTTAGATGTATAAAAAATAAAATATTTAACTACAAACAAACAGCGTTAGTTTAGCTACAGGCTTTCTTCCTGTGAAACTGGCATATAAATATATAGTCAGGATGACTTTTGGATGCATAGTAAGATTTAAAAGTTCGTTAGCAAACGTAGCATTAACGGAGCCTCAAAAAGATGGAGTTAAACTAGTTAAAAAACTGTTAATAAAACAGATAAATAAACAAGTATATACGGCCGAGAGATGGATCCAGACGATTCTTGGGGATTGTATACAAAAAGTGTACAAAAAGCGATCGTTCATACTTTACTACATTATCTTTTCGTAAGGATGGCAGCACGATCAGAGTTTTAAGAGGATCGAATTAAAATTAATTATTGAAATTTAATGATGATCAAAATGTGAAAATTGGTCTATATTGGGCTATATCTAATTATGGACCTATATGAACCATTAGGTTTAGGGTTCATTAAGGGCTAATATCTGTTCACGTTCCGAATTTCAATTTGAAAAATAAGCCTTCAGATTGTTCAAGAAATCAATTCTAACTCTCCGTCTAGATGGAATCTATGTGTAATTTTGAGCCGATATTGACCGATTATTTGCGTGGGTATTTCAGGTGAACACCGATATCACGTACCGTGATTGAGGCGGGTCGGGGGAAAATAAGCCTTTAGCACGCTCAAGAATCAAATCTGGAGATCGATCTATATGGCAGCTACACTTGTACATAGTTCGATATACCCCATTTACAATATTCGTGACCTATAGCAATAAGATAAATTTGTGTCAACTTTCAAACAGATATCCTAAATCCTTCGATTGACGAATTAACACGAATAGATCGAGTCCGAAGTTCACCACGAACTAGAATAAATATACTCTAAGGGGTCTCAAGCCAATATATCTATGCGTTATATACAACCTATACATACTGTATTTTTAAATTATTTTCTTTAAATTTATCAAATAATGCATTCAGATTTAGAAGTAGCTTCCTTATTTATGTGTCTCCCGATTTTCGCAAATATGGCCATATGAACTCCTTTATTGAAATATCTTATAAATTTATAAATATGATATAATTTTAATGAGATTGACATAAATAAATATTTCATACGTTTTTCGTTTACGCTCGACTTCAGCTCATTCGTAACTGTTTCGCCCCTAACTTTTAATTTTGGCCAAATCTTCACGTTTAGTATATTTCAGATAACAATTTTTTTATTAATGCAGCCATTGTGATTCACGGCGGATAGATACAATATCAGTATTTGTAACCATTTCTAGAAAAAATATTAGGTGCTGAATGTAATTTATATTGAATGCTACTTCTCTAATTTTCAGAACGTCATTTGTGGCATTGGATCAAAGATCATCTTTGACGGTGGAGCCCTCTTGTCCAAAAAGGTAAGTTTTTCAGAATGTTTCTTTGCCAAGCTCCAAAAATATACGAAAATCTTTTAAACTTATGTCTATCCTATGTCCTACGTCAAAACAAAAATAAAAAACATTTTTAAAGTTTGAATGAATTCTCCGTGCAAAATTTAAAAAAAATACACTTTTTTGCAAATCATACAAATGAAGCGAATTTAAAAAAAAAAAAGAAAAGCCCCAGTTTGATTCGAATTCGAGCGACTGTCTTTCTTTGGAATAGATTTTCCTACGATTTAGGGGAACAACACGTTGGATAGGCATGCTGAACAAAATTTTTTGGCATACCCATAACAAAGAACCGATCTTGTGATTCGTTTTGTTAATTGGATTTTTTCGATCTGATCTTCAATACCGAAACAAAACAAAAGATGGCTCACATACCTTAGCCAATACTACTCTTCTGATTTTACTTTTTGGTAGAAATAAGTCGTAATCCGGTATACTCGAAATTTTATGTATTTTTTTTTTTATTAGTCTCCATTACAACCTATATCTCCATTTTATATTTTGTGCATATGTAAATCATATTTACCCAGCTTGCCTGAAATGGCTTGGTGATATTAAAATTTTTATTTAGAAGTATTCTTCGTACCTCAAAAATACACCGATCATTTGCCCCAAAATATCTCCACATCTTCCAAAGCCAACCAATAAAATAGCAAAACTCAATGTCACCTCAAACACTTGAGAATATCTACATCATTACACATACGAGTATGTATGTGCCTATATATCCGATATGCATCTACTTCATACTCTCAGGACTTCGCCCCGAATACCTAATTAATTGTCAAATTCAGTGCTGCTGATTTGGAGTAGTTACAATGATGCTTGTGTCGAAAGAAAGCCTATTTGCAATATTCGTTGGTTTGCGCGATTTTGCTCCCTTTTCGCTTTGATAGCCAATTCACATAAACACAGCGCATTTCAATGCCACCGAAATACACGGATTCCACATAACTGGACAGCCATAGTGAGCAATTCTCCTCCACCATTGGGATAGCACACCCACACACACACACATTGACCACGAAACACGTTGACATTAAATAGCCATCTTAGGGCAAAGTCACGTATGTCGCGGAAATGTTAAATACACGCTCAAGGCAATCATTCGTATGACAGCAAATTCTAACCGAAAATCGTTGCAATGGACTTTATTTGCAGCAAACGATTTTGCTATCGTTGCTTACCATCGGTGATTGTTGTTCTGCTGCTGCAGTAGTACTCTCCTTTCTGTTGCCATATAATGTGAGATTAATAGATTCGTTGTTGTTGGTAAGTCGGTGGGCTATCACTATGTGGTAAAGACTTCATCATTATCACACATATAAACTGATTAAATGACAATGTAAACAAATGATGGTGGCCGAAGCAGAGTCATTGTATGGAAATTTCGATGTCAGGTGTGTAAACTTAAATTGGTAATACAAAAATAATGGACACAGAAAATCAAAGGTTACATAGTTTCGGAATTAACGTGATGCAAAGAAACGGGCAAAAAACACTTTAGGTCATCGCATTCAAAATTAAAAAAATTAAAATCAAAATTAATAGTTTTATGTACATAATTATCACGAGTGTCCCATAAGGATAAATCTCTCATATCAATCGGTGCATCTCGATTCTATTTTCATTTCGTGCCAAGCAATATTATACACATAAAATATCTTGTTGTTTGGATCCAAAGATTTTTTTAAAGCATTCAGACTTTAAGTTAGTTAAGATAAATAATAAAAAAAAGTTTAAAGTTAAGTTAAGATAAATTGAGGAACACACACCAGTTTAAATTTGGATATGCTTAAAAAATTACTTGGATTTAAGGATTTTGGTATTGATTCCGAACCAAACATGCGGCTTCTTTAAAATAATATATATGAAACTATCTAGCTTTAAAACTAGACCTAACACAATAAAATTATTAAATTACTTGATCCAATTAATTTTTTAATCGAAATGTCTTCAATCACGAAAATGATAGTATCAATCACATTTTGATTGGGAACAAAAAAAAACATGATTACAGAATTAATTGATTTCATTAGCGAATTTCAATTAACTTTTTAATTTATTTTTTTTTTGCGAGTGTGATATGATCTAAATAATCATATGTTAGGTTAGGTTAGAATCGACCCGCACTCATTGATTCAAAAATGTTCAGAAGAAGAAATATTTTCCCCATATGGAGTCCAGCCTTAAATTATTGTACCAATTTATTCTAATTATTCATCTACAAAAACAAAAATCAAACCATTTAAGAAATATATAAATCGCCTTCTTAAAAACTGTCTCCCATTGGCATTTCGAAATCATTGAAATTTATTCCGTAACTTCGTTTTTGTTAATACACTAACTGTTATTTACCGTTTGCCTGTACTTATTTCCATACAATAGGGCTTAATTCAACATTTTTGCCATTTGTCATGATATTATCTCTACTCCCATGACCGCTGTCAATTGGTAAAATGCATCTTAATTTATTGCCATTTGAGAGCAACATTTAAGCCATCAATGTCGATCCACGAGGCGACACAAACAACGGCATTAACTTGCCGTAATACTTCTACAAACCGTCAGTCTTTCATTCCATACATGCAATATACAAACACAGAAACACGTACACTCACCAGACCGGAGCTACTAACACATACATTCACAGACACAGTTATACTTGCAAGCAAAATGACCCAGCTAAATGGGCAACTAAATCAACGTGATTTTCGTGTGAAAATCTCGCGATTTGCCCTATGGCGTAAATATTAAATACAGGCGAAAAAGACAATAAACAAACATACAAACTAGCCACCGACACAGAGAGAGAGAGAGAGAGAGAGTGAGGTGACTAGTGAGAGAACCATGACCGCAAACTAACCAACCAACAAATAAGCGACAGAGTATGCGAGCAGACGGAAAAAGCCGCAAATGTACAAATGTCGGACTAACAGCAAATGACTTTAAGCTTTAACATTTAAATGACCAGAATATATAGAGTATGTATGTGTATGTGAAAATGTATGAGATTATCCAATGAACCCTATTTGCAGGTTTTCCACATAGAGGCCTTAACTACAAAAAGGAAAATCTTTATTTAACCAATTGAGTTTGTTTAATTTCTGACAATAAAATATTCAGAATAATAATGTGAAATCTTAAAATACATCCAGAAAAAAGTGAGTCAACTATGGAAAAAAACTATAGATTTGTATTAGAAAATGTTAAATAAAATATTTTAGCAATTGCAACATGATACAAATTAGTTAATATATTTTGTCAAATTGAATAAAATTTATTAAAAATAATAATATTTTTTTTTATATTTTGAAGGAAAAAAATTGGAGTTAGGAATTGTTAAAATGTCTTTAGCGCAATTTAAGTAAAATTTACTCATTTGAGAAACTTATTAACTCAGTTTCAGCAAACTTCGTCCATTTTAGGAAAATATGAACTATTTTCACATTTAGTAAAATTGTGTACTTCATTTGTATAAATTTTTTTCTCATCTTTAGTCCGCGTCAATAAAGTTACCACAAAAGTATTAAATTAAGAAAAATTTTCTTATATTAGACAACATTAATCTAAAATACAAATATTTATGAACTACACTCAAAAAAAAGTGAACTCTCTATTTCACTAAAGCCAATTTAACTTTATTTTAGTTCATGGAATTATTATGTTTGGAGAAAGTTTACTTTACTCTAATATTTTTTTGTGTACGTTAGTTAAATTAACTAAAACCGAGGAAAAAAATATACTTAAATGAAGCATAAAGATTAACTAAATTCGTGTCTTCCACAAAATAGTTCAGAATTTCTTTAAATTTGTAAATTTTACTACAAATGCGTCCATCATGAACTTCGTATGTCACTAAAGACATTTTTGCAATTTTGAACTCCAAGTTTTTCCTTCAAACTACAAAATTTTCTTTAACAAGTGAAAAAACTTAGTTATGTCTAATAAATTTTCTTGAATTTGTCGAAAAATATTTACTTATTTTTATGGCATCGGCGTGATTCCAACGTTTGTAATACTGTTTAGTTAAAATTTTCTCCAAATATTCAAAATTTTCTAAAATTAACCAAAAGTTTTCTTCCTGGTGGGTTCACTGTTTTTTCAGTGTAAAATCGGATATTAAAAATTTCGGCAAACGCCGGCTTTCATACAAAACCTTTTTTCGAAGGGTTCAAGTGTGGTTCATTGTTGGGTTTAATGAACTGCCTGAATTTATTCTGATAATTGGTTGATAGTTTTGCTGCAAGTAGAGGATGCTGATGAGGAATGTGGTAATTCCGAAACGTGCGTCCATCCAACCATCTTGCAGTCTATAGGGCTTTGCCCAAATAAATTTGACAAACATTCTTTTCCTCTGTTGGTTAAGCTACACTTGTAGTTTAGTCAATGTATGGTTTTAAGCTGCAATACAAAACAACAACAATTTCGACAAAAATTCTGAAATCCCTTGAATATCAAGGCCTTGCAATGAAACTCTCTTCTTTTGTACTCTACGCGTGGGTGGAACGACCATGATACTTGTATAACCACTAACATATTGACTGATTGTACATTTACGTGTGTTTTCTTGACCACGACAAAACTCAGCTTATGAGGACGATAACAAATTTCACACACTCACGCCGACATCCGCCTCTAGACCGTGCATAACTTTCGGCAATTCTATGTGGCTTTGGACATCCAAATGCATGGATTCCGTATGCTGGTCGATGCTGCCGGTGATTTTGGAGCAGCAACATCAGTCGCAGTGGCTGAGGCGGTAGTATCGAAAACTCTTCAAAAGCCAAATCCCACAAAACAATCCCAAAATATCGTCTAAATATTGTTAGTGTCACGAGAGGGAGAAAAACAACAGCGACAAGAAAAAAGTTTTAGGTTTTTGTCCACCCCACCCCCCATCATCCTCCTTGCAAATGGCTGGCTGCAGTGTACTTTTGTTTGCAAGACAAAAACACAGTCGTCTCCACCTAGGGCCATATGCACGCGGCTTATATCGTCACATCGTGCCCCTTTGGTACGGTCACGTTTCCCCAACAATTCACCAATTGTCTTGCAATAGTTTCGCACTGGGGCGAGTAAGCCTTTATTTTGCCATTAGCCTTAAATTGTATGTGTGTGAAAATAAATTTGTGAATTTGTTTGCGGCTTTATGCATAGGTGAGTGTGTGTGTGTGTGAGTGAGTCAATGACTAATGGTTGGCTGCGTGTGATTTTGTTACAGCGACTACAAAATGAAATATATCCAACGAGGTGGTTCTTTTGTGGCCACAGGGACATTCTACCTTTAAAAAGTCCGGAAGGTGCAATTGTTTGTTTGTGACGCCAAAAGAGTCCTTATAATCTGACTTTATGCTCTCCACCACCACCCCCTCCATTTATCAAGCATCTGAATGCAATTCAAGACCATTTGCTATTGTAATCGTCTGTATCTGCATTGGATAATCCCAAGGCAAGATATTTACACAAGCAACAACTGAACTGAACATATACTCTTGTACTTAAAATTAATTCTGGGAAGGGGGGATGCTTTAAAATGAATTTCTTAGAAATTTTGAAGCCATCCATCTTCTTCCCATAGGCATAGGCAAATGTGCACATGTTTGTCGTTTTAATGTAATAGATTAGGACAAAATTGCTTAAATTAATAACAATTTAAGTAAATTAACTCTTCACTAGGCCTGTAAACGATGTGAACGTCTTGTTTGTTTGGTGAGAGCATGGTATACAGTGAGTGTCACTGAATATCGTACAGAAAGAAAAAATAGGCTTTTGACCATACACCCTGACTATGTATTATAATTCTGTGGGAAATAGATAATGCCAAAAACAAAATAAAATAAAAACCTAAAGTATTTGAACAATAGAGTCCGTATTGCTTCCTCAACCTTTTTCCGTAAAATAAATTTTCATGCGTATCTTCCTAAAGTAAGACACATCTATCTCTCCGCTCTCTATACCTTTTCTCTTTATGCTCGCACATCGGTCAGTTTTTGCTGAATAACCAAAAACTTTTTGCTCAGAAACGTTAACGTAACGTTAGGATATCAGTTTAAAAATGAGGTCTGCTTGAGCCCACGTCAGTTTTGTTGTTAAAATTAGACCACCTCGGCTACAGAGTGTTAACTAACAGAGGGAAAATATGTTTAGGTTAGGTTAGGTGGCAGCCCGATGTATCAGGTTCACTTAGACTATTCAGTCCATTGTGATACCACATTGGTGAACTTCTCTCTTATCACTGAGTGCTGCCCGATTCCCTGAATGACAAGGGACCTACACCCAAAGAAGGAATATGATCATCTCAAATATGTTTCAAGAGCAAAATGTTATTTTTGGATGGTGACCATGTAACATTTTTATCGCAATCATGTTATTTTCTCGGAAATTATGTATCTGTTTTCGGAAAACATGTTATGTTTGGCGAGAAAACAACATTTTTGCGATAAACATGTTACATGGTCACCATCCAAAAATAACATTTTGCTCCTGCAAAGTGTTTGAAGTGATCATATTCCTTCTCTGTGTGTACTTTTTATAGCCGAGTCCGAACGGCGTTCCACATTGTAGTGAAACCACTTAGAGAAGCTTTGAAACACTCACAAATGTCACCAGCGTTACTCTGTAAAATAAGCATACCCGGTTCCATAGATTTTGTCTTTACTTTGAAAATTGTGGTATTGATTCCGAGCCAAAGAAGAGGAGAATACAAGCATGGATACTTTTAAGACACAATTCTCTTTTAAATTTGGGTTTTGTGTACTTGCTTCTAAGAGCAAATTTTAATTTTTCGCTTTTTCTGCTTTTTTTCTGCATATGCTATAAAAGACCTTTAAGAACGATTTAACCACAACTTTATTTTCCAAATTCAGACTCGAATTTCAGTAGAAATTATGCTATGTTTCAATTAAAAAACATCTTTAAAATAAAGTGTTGAAAAACATGTCCTATATTTGAACAATTTTTTGCTTTGAAGCCAAGATGCAAAAAGACAATAAATTTAAAGACAATTTCATTAAATTTGAATAATTTTTCTGAATTATTAAAGTCAGGTTGACCTTAGCCCAAAAATTTTTTCTTTCATGTTATGATACTCATTTTTAAGTGAAATCACTTAATTATAAGGACAATACGACTTCATTGGAAAGTTTATCGATTTTTGAACAAGGAAAAAAACTTTATATTAGAGAAATGCGTCTTCTATGCTAAGCAAAATTTGCATTCGTATTTTAAAGACATGGAATCTTTGACCTCACGACAATATTTTTTCAGTGTACTGAGGTAGGATAATCCACCGCTGAAACACTGTTTGGTGTTAGGTCGAAGCAGGAATCGAACCCACGACCTTGTGTATGCAAGGCGGGCATGCTAACCATTGCACCACGGTAGCTCAAAAAAATATGTTTGTCAAATTGATTAGAGCAAAACTCCTTACACTGCAAGATGGTTAGATGGACGATCGTCTCTAAATTTCCACATTCCTCATCGGAATCCTGCTCTTAAAGGAAAACTATCAACAAAATCAGCGAATTTAGTCAAATCTTCCAAAAAATGTAATTGTTTTTTTTTTAAGTGATGTTAGTTAAATTCAATTAATATGTTTAGAAATATATTGTGATATTTTCGTCTATGTCCATATTTGACCACGAATTGGTCAGTCCTCATCTGGAATTCGCACCCATTATAATGAAAAACAATTTTATGGAGATTTTTTTTATAAAGAATTTTAATTAAAAAAGAGTTCATAGTCCTTTCTTTCTAAAACGTAGGATACGATTCTTTGAAATTTTCATATTTTCATTAAAAACCAAAAAGACAATTTTTTTATTTAAATAAATATTCTTTAAACTATTTGGTATATTGAACATTTGGATTAGAGAAAAAAAACTTCAAATGTAGGCTAACAATTCTTATAAAGTTTTGGTATTTTTGGTTTAACATTTTTTGAAATTAAGAAAACCCTTTCTTATTTTGAAGTATGTACAATTTGGAATTTTCAACTGACATTCAATTAAATTTGTTGTCGTTTACGTGAATAGCTTGGTTAATACATCGCTAAACGAGAATGCAAATTCCATAAATGAAATCTGTAGTCTAATTTTAATTTTATACAGCCTAGATTTAAGGCTAAATAGCTCTTTAAAAAATGCCGTTATTTTGAAGCAGCAGTATCTTTGGCATGGAAACAATAACAAAATCCTTAAGGGAAAGTCAAAATCTTTGAATTCAAATAAACTCTGTGTTTGAGTGTCAGTCAAGCTACCAATAGGTCTGTTCGCGTACTTTTCCAGTACAAAATATCCAGTAAAAACTAGCAAGAGAATAAGAGTGCACTTTACTCTCTTTGCTTAAAATTGCCACATTTTGCTACTGAGAATCAATGTTTCAAATTTCTAGTTAAATTGGGGCTTCATCAGAGTGTAATCCAATATATTGGACATATTTGCATATCGCGTATTTCAAAGTAAATGTAGGAATGAGTTTCTTGAAAAACCTTTAAGTTCGACATCGAAACTTCTAGGTTTCATCAAAGGCAGACAAACTATTTAAAAGTGCACTCACTGTACAATGACACACTGCTTTGGGTTAGAATAAACGAGGCTTACGTGATCAGGCTTAGAATATTTTATCATACCTGTTAATATGTCTTCAACACAATTTTTGTTGTTATTGCTTTATCTACGCTGCAAAAAAAATTACCATTATCCAGAAATAACTTCATTGTTTGTTGTTGATTCCGCTGCCAAGTAGTGAGTCATTGAGATAAGGAAACTTTTAAGGTGTAATTCGTCTTTGAATCTATATTTATGGTATTCTTAAAATATCAAATTTTATGCGGCTGTTCACATTCATTAATCCGGTAGCCCTCGTATTAACTTTATCATATTCATATTCAAATATCCATGCATAGATTTAGAATGTTTCTGTGTGAATGTGTCCAAGTAAATCGTCGAATGGCGAGTAGTGCATAGTAGTTTCCATTCATAGGAATGAGAGTGTCTTGACTTGGACATGGTATGGCCCTAGGAAAAATTCTCACATTGAATATTTACACATAAGATCTCAGCATGGTCTACGCATACCACTATCATGGATGTTATCACTGTTGCATACGATGAATGAAGTGTCTGTAGCTTCAATAATGCCAGTGTGTATGTGTGAATGTCCCCCTTAGTTCGTATCTAGTTAGTTGGTGTTGGTGTCTTAGGACCTTTTTGTACATAGAAGCATAAAAAAAAAACAACAACAAAATAGACGATAACTCTAATAAATGCATTTCAAATCTGTGCAAAGTCCTCTTCCTTGTCTATCCATACGGATGTGTTAAAGGCAACGACAACGATGTCGAAGACGACAACGACAACGACTACGACTATGAATACGACAAAGGCAACAAAAATAACAACAAACCCCAAAATGCTGTTGGCCACATTTGATATGAGATAAAATTATCAAGGAGGAGTTGTTGTTGCTTTATTACTGTATGCCAGTGTATATGTTTGTGTGTATGTGTGCGATGAGCTCAGAATGTGTATTACTATTTGTAAGACTTGAGGCAAGTTCTATAGTTGTTGCTTTTGTTGGTATAATAATGAAAATGAGAATTATTACCTTTAGAAATAAAACGCCCATTGCCTTGAGGCCTATTCGCTAGTTGTAAGTAAAACCAATGCCAAAGAGACCACATGTAAGTCGATGTCGATGTGGAATTAATAAAAATTACAACTTTAGAGAAATAATCATTGCATATTTGAAACTTGTTCTGCCACTTATCACACCTAAATATTAGGCAAATGATTAAAACGAGTGACGCCATTTAAAATGGATTTAAACAGATGATGCACAATACCCAGGGCTATTTGTACTTGTACAATAAATAGAAATTACTATTTAAATAACGATATAACTGGAATTGCCGAAACTCAGTCGGGATCGACGACATAATGCCTCTCACATTCCATGCCAAGGTTTTCTTGTTACAAACTATTTTATTGAAAGGCCACTTTGCTCTCAGTTTATTTACCTTTAACTACTGAGGTAAAGCATATACTGTAGTGGAGGAAACATTAATGACTTGGAATACTTTTTTAAAACAATTTACGAAATTATCCTCTCATTGAAAAAAATGAACTAAAAGTAAAAAAAATGGCGCCAACTCATTACACTCAAAAAAAGTGAATCATATATTTCACTAAAGCCGATTTAATCCTATTTTAGTTTATGGACAAAAGTATACACAGATGAAGCCTAAAGATTAACTTAATTCGGGTCTCCCACAAAATAGTTCAGAATTTCTTGAACTTCGTATGGTACTAAAAACATTTTTGTAATTTTTAAGTCCAACAACTTTTTCCTTCAAACTTCGAAATTTTCTTTAACAAGTGAAAAAAATGAATTATGTTTAATAAATTTGCTTGAACTACCCAGCAAAAAAGGGCCGCCAAGAAAGTATTGAAAATATTCTTTTTGGATCCGGAAGTGGTGCAAAATTGGCGCAGAAGCGATGAATTTAACATGGGTTTGTCGTAGGACGGATGTCCACTATTTCAACAGCCGTTGCTCTGAATTTGCACTTCTCAAGGTGTGATTAGAATTCAGTGTTTAGGATGTGAATTAAAAAAATTGTAATATTTTGTCAAATAAATAATTTGTATAATTTTTTATGATTTTTAACGCACTCTAACGCTTGTTTGAAACATTTGACTTCAAATATTTTTTAAAATTCGCAATTTTTATAGATGGGATTTTGCATTAAAAATGTGAAAAAAACAAGTAAAAAATTTAATCAAAAAAACTTCCTGTATAGTTAAAACAAAGAACATCTTTGGGAGAACATTTTTGGAAGTGATTTTAATGTTGTGCCTTTGGAAAAACTTCCAAATTTTTCTGCTGGGTACACACAAAGAAAATTTCATTAAAATTGAGCCAACGAAAATTGTTCATTGATATGACGAAACATTTTCATTAAGAAAATGAAAATTAATAATACGAAAATTTTCGTTGATTAATTGAAAATTCGTAATAATAACGAAAAAATACGTTATATCAATGAATTTGTTTCTTTGGCTCAATTTTAATGACACATTTCGTTAATATAATAAAGTTTTTTCTACCAGTGTATTTACTTAGTTTTGTGAAATCGGCGTGACATCAGCGTTTCTAATACAGTTTAGTTAAAGTTTTCTAATATTAATCTATTTTTTTCTAAAATTAACTAAAATTTTCTTTCCTTGTGGGTTCACTGTTTTTTTCAGTGTACCATTCTAACCAAACAGAAGCTTATTCTTACTATTGGGAATACTACGAAAAACTTCTTCTTTAGTTTGAACTTATGTGTGCATTCATTGAACTTTATACCCACGTTTCGTTCATAAAATTTTTGAGACAAATTTTTGATATAAATGATGAGCTGTGGAAAATTTCGGAAACGATAATAAAATTTAGTTATGAATAAATAACTTTTTTGCAATAACAATAAGTTAAATTTAGCATTATATTTATTAACTACGGACTTTTTTCTGTGTGCATTCCATTGATCACTTTGCTTTGATCCAATACAATTCCGAGGCATTTAATCCTGAATCCCTTTTCGATTGTTTTAACGCCTAAATGAAGTACTGACTAATTGACTTCAGCTAATAATGATGTAAATGGCGCTTATAACGAACGATGACGGAATTTTATGATAGGCATTCTTGTTTCTTTGGGATCACTACAATTGGGTATGTGTGACACTATGCGTATGCTTGCAGAGGTCTATCTATTAACACCGATATGCATTCATATTCAACACATGTGCTTAAAATACGACATCAACAACAATATCTCCCCCCAAAAAAACGAGATGAGATGAGAGAGAGAGAAAGAGAAAAAACAAACAAGTTTGCTTTTAAAATGTTTTTGACCGCAGGCTCTTTTATTCTGGTAATTACGATTTGATTAACTTTAACTACATGAACTCACTCAGAAAATTGTGTTTTGAGTAATTTTCGTAAAAACGTTTGGAAAGAGTTAAAAAGCAACAGCAACAACAACGGCAACAAAAGCATCAACAAGAGTAACAAAAAGAATTTTTAACAATATAAATACAAATACACATGTACACACATATACGCACGCATATACGTATTGCTATAGAAATGGATATGCATGCAGACAATTATATATAAATAGCAAATAAATATATTCTGTGCAAAATGAAGATGAATGGATATGACTGAGAGTGGGGAAGAACAAGTTCTACAAACATGTACAAATGTGTTTATAATACGTACTACAACAAAAAAGTCTTTATTTAACAAATACAAAGGGTATCCTTGTCAAGGGATGATAAAAGGACATCTTGAAGATTGCATTGAGGAAGTAATTCAATCTATTTGATTTTAGTTAATTTCAAATACATTAAAATAATTCAGGTCATTCCACTTTAATGCTATTTTATTGAATGCCAATCTCCATCGAAATCTTAACCCTTTCACTATCGATGTCCACTTAGAAGGACATTCGAAAAATACACCAAATTCTATTTTCCCACATAGTTTCGATTTATTTCTCGATGTTTTTTTAAAGTAGAGGCTTTAATCGAAATAATCTATAAATATTTTCCATATTGATGAGGTCTAAAATACATTTTTATAAACTTCTTTGGCAATAAACGAGAAATACAAAAATTTGAGAAAATTTTTCTACTGTATGTTTCTAGTAAATGGACATTCATACAAAAAATTTTGCTGATACTTTTTCGGATTCTTTGTTGTATTTTTTCTCACACTTTGGGGGATGTTATAGGCCAAATAGCGCTTATTTTGGTAAGGCCATTTGGTCACAATTCAAGAATCAAGTTTTCAGAACAAACTCATATAGTTCTTGAAGTAATTGAGGTAGTTTTTCAAAATGGCAATTTTTGTTCTACATGCTGTTAGTACAAGTAAAAACAGAAGAAAAATGAATGTATGAATCAGATGAAATAAGAAATCAAATCTGGAAGCATTTCGTTAAGCTTTGTCTTCATTCAAGTGCTGTTCTAAACAACTATTCAACAGCAACTAATCACAAAATTTTAAGTGAAGAATGCGAAGCCATCTTAATTCATAAATCATTAGGGTGTTATATATTAATTCTGTAATATTACATACTTAAAAAATTTAATGTTATGTATCTGCTTTATATAACAATGCGTGTTATAGAAAAATTGCTTAATGAGTTTAACTCAGTTGTAATAAAATCATTTAAATAAGATTTCCAATTTCAAATCTTATGAGAAGCTTTATTCGATCTTAAGGTGGGACTTTAGTGTTACTAAAATAAACCAATGAAAATTTCCGTCTAGTATTTTCTTTAAATATTGATGGTTTTATTTACCTTAACTTAGTTTAACTTAATTGTTTTTAGTTTAGAAATCATTCAATTTTTATTAATATTATTTATAAAAATATTGACCCATACTGCATCAGACATGTAATTTGTATACCCGGTTGGTTAATTTTCTTTCCTTCCTGATTTTTTAAGAGATATAGATAAAAATTGTCAAAAAAAAAACATACAATGAAATGAAATCTGCATGAAATCTTTATTTGAATCGATAGTACGATCCATTTAAATTAATATTTGAATATTATTTCATGAAAATGTTGCCCCGAATGATCCATCCCCATAGTAAAAATTTTGCCATACACTCTGCAACATTTCGGCCTATAATATCTAAATGCTTGAATTTAGTCTTCCAATGCATCAATTGAAGGGGACTCGTCTGTGTAGACATGCGACTTAACAAAACCCCACAAAAATGGTCTAAAGGAGTTAAATCGCACAATCCAGGCTGCCAATTGATCGGTCCCGAACAAAGCATCGAAAAGACGACTGATTGCGATTTTTTAATTTTTCCAAGTTATTTTTATTAGAAAACTACTGGTCTCAATTATTTAATATACTGTTACGTTTTTATATTGAGGCGTATTTAACGACACAGTTCTTTTCAGATAACGACAATCAACAATTTATTTGTTTAACTGATTGGTTTCACTTATTTGCTGTACGATGTGTACTGTATAAACTTTAGCTTACGACTGACTTAACAGCTCTCTCCGCTAGGGGTTTATATCCCGAGATATGATGATTTCGAATGTTCTCGCTAATTGGCCTACAACCTTCTAGATTAATTTACTACTATCTGGTACGCACATATTTATCGGCTTATGTTCATTGTCTTGGCTATCTAGAACTTTCTATCGGGCGTTATTGTACAGGGGATATGGCACACATACTTTTAGGCTTATGCTTATTGTCTTGGCTAATAATCTAGTGCATTCTACTATCTGGTAGATGTCGTGCAGGCATAACATAAGTGATTATGGTCATATTACTACAATTATAACAATAAGTAAAACAAAAGGCGTTACTTTTACAATGAATGATTGGAAAACTAAGAACACAAAAGATGTTTAGGAAAGTACTAGAAAATAAAGAAATGACTCTAACAAGTTATGATGTAATTTTATCGTTGAAATTTAAATTAACGGAAACTAATTTAAATAAACTTAAATCTAGAAATATCATATTCGTAACAATACATTAAAACCTCTCAAACTTCACACTGCAAACCAGACAGCTCCCAAAAGTGAACATTTTGCCATGTTATGTCATTATAATTAGACTCTTATAAATGAAGACCTTCCAAATGTGGGCAAAATTTCGGCTACCATAAATGTCATTTCTGAGAGGTTTAACTGTAAAATCAAAAGCAGATTTATTATAATCTTTTTTTTTGCAAGTTTCTTTTAATGGCCGTAATTTAGAAAATCAGAAAGTGGACATATTTTGAATGAAAAATCAAAAAGAAATTAAAACATTTGGATTTCTTCTATTTTGTTCCTTTACTCTTGATGTGGAACCTCTCAAACTTGGATTTTTGGAAAACGGGAAACCTCCCAAAAGTGGACAGTTATTTGGGGACATTTGCTATATTAACACATTAAAATTAACCTCCCTTAAGTGGACACAATATAAGTGACCGTGAATGTCCACCGTCAGAGGTTTCACTGTAATCGATTCAATTAATTGAATGCTTAGTTGAATCAATGAATATGTAATCGTTTATCTTTTTTTAATAGTTTGTTTATTTAAATTTTAGCAATTTTTTTTAACATGAACTGAAATTTCAATCCCCTGGCCTACACCCTCTTCAAGTGTAGTTATGTATTAAGTTCTCCAAAAAGATCCATTGAAAATAGTTCAACATTCGATAGAATTAGATATCACTGTGAAATATACTAAAATTACTGTAACCCTTTAGCTACTGGCCATCATAACCGCTGGGTAACACCCTTTAGACATTGAAGAAAAATTACATATAATTGTATGTATTTTCATATTATTGTAGAAACGAATAGAGATGGATTGGCTTGTATGAATGGATGAATGAATGAATTTCTCAAACATCCGACAAGTATATTCACACACACACACATATATATATACACAGATATATGACGTTGTGTGTGTGTGAATGTGTGTTAAAACCAAAAAGCCTCCAGACATTTCTCATGGAATTTCTCTTACGTGTTCATCGGTATTATGTTCGACGTTATATCTAAAACCCATCCGCCCGTCCGTCCGTCCAAACATTCATTTCACATCTTTTGCACATTGGCATCCAACAAACGTTTCACATCATCCCCGTAGAGAAGACATTTCCACCGAGTGATGAGCTTGGATAGGAAGAATTGAAAAGTAAATAACCATTTGAGGTTTTTTTTTGCTGTTGTTAATACGTTGCTTTTTTCTTCTTCGCTTTTGGCTTTATTTGCCTGAATGGGTCGAAGGGTTTATGTTTTTCTTAACCGGCAATGGGATACTTCCTCTTGAGGTATTAACGTAACGTAACTCTTTTGTTCTTTAGCTGTTGCTTTTCGTTCTCGTTGGTTGCGTTTTTGTTTTATTGTTAATACATTATAATTATTTTAGTATTAATGTAATGTAATAAAGACAAGATTGAGAGGCTGGCAAAGCTACGATGGTCCATTAGTTGGGGTTACATTCCATCAGCTTGGTCAAGATTCGCCTCACATATTGCTTTTAATGACCGCAGAGAAAAGAGATCATGAAATTGAGTTGTTGATCATTAATAATTCGCACGATGTGGTGGGAACTTTATCATTGTGAAACTTTGAAAAGTGAGACTCATAGGTCTATGGTTTTAAGGGAAACAGAATTGCAGAATTTTACATAGAAATTAAAACAATTTATTAGATGGGTAAAGCAATAACAATCATTTCTGTTCTAGTGCTAGGCTAAGTACAAGAGTTCCAATAATCGAAATTGTCAAAAAAGTCTTTTTTTTTTGAAAATCAAATAAAATCGACTTTTTATTTTGCCAAAAATCGTCTAATCGACTTCTAATAAAAATAGAAAAATATTTCCGAAAATATTTGTTACACGAAAAGAATTTTTTTTTTGCAATTTATACCACTAGAATAAATTAGTTGTGAAGAAAACATAATTTTTCAATGGCAACATTTAATTCGGCGGTGAAAGGGTTAAAGTTTGATTTTAATTTGCTCTCACAGTCGAATTATAATTTAGAGCTTCAAAATGAAACACTTATGAATACCTACTTTTATTTGATGGGCGTACTTATCTTTATTATAAAGTAGAAATATTAGACATAGCTTTTAATTTTAGCCTTTAAAGCTGCTTCTTGAATTATTTGTTTTTTAATTTTTTTTTTATCACATATATGTTACTTCAATTGATTTTACGATTTTACGCTATATTTTTCTCTTTCTTTTTTTATTGATTATAAAGTCTCTTAAGAAATAAAGTCGGTTAATCTCAAAGTATTTATTCAAACTCTTACTCAGCTCTAGGACACCGGCAAATTAACGATTTATGATCTCGCCATAGAGACATAATAACCACTCATGAAAAAATCGTTCATATCCTTCAAGCTCCAAACATTTTGCCTTAGCTATTTTGAAATATGGCATCATAAACATGCTTGCTAAATGTGTGGGCGTAGGGGGAGATTTGATCACAATGTGGCTTTCCCTCTATTCGTTGCATGCAGAAGAAATGATGTGCGTGTGTTTGTGGACTCAAAGAAGTGAAAATGTTCTTCAAAATGCATCTCCAAAATTTTAACCCCAGGCAATGCGAACAACTTTTAACTGGCACAGAAAAGATGCCACCTTCGGCCATAAAAACGGCCAGAATAGATCCAAAAACAACAATAGTTACGGCCACCACAAACAATAGCAGTCATGCCAAGGAAAACAACACGAAACGGCCAACAACTGACAACCTTATAAATGGATAGTCTCCAGTCACTATTCCATAATCCCATACTCTACATATGGAGGAGATGCTATACCATTTCTTTTGCTACTTCTTCTTATGGAGAAGTGCACAAAAAAAAAACGAAATAAGCGAGGGTAATTACAAAAGTATAATTGATTTCGCCGAGATGTTTTTCATACAAAGGCATTGTCTCTTCTAAAGGTCGATGGAACTTAAACTATTGAAATTTGTCTTCTTGAAGAAAATTTTTTGATTTGTTAAAAAAGGCTGAAATTCATGTTTACACTGAAAAAAATATTGACTTAGTATGAAACCCAAATTTTAGGATACCAATTATACACAATATTAAGTACAAATTTCTTTAAAATAAAGAAATTTTAATTAAAAGAAAGTTCATAATCTTTGCTTAGAATTATTTGCTTTAAATTTAGGACACGAATCTTTGAAATTTACATCCCTCCGTCCGTATGTCTGTAAAGTAAGAACAATTTCCATTAAAATAAAGAAAAACATTTTTGATTTAAAGAAATAATCTTTAAACTACCCAGCAAAAAAAAACGTCGCCAAAAAAGTAGTGAAAATGTTCTTTTTGGATCCGGAAAAAATATCACCAAAAATATTTCCAATTAAAAAGTTAATTGAGGTTGAAAAATTTTCCAATTAATAACCCAGCAAAAAAAATTGGAAGTTCTTCCAAAGGCACACCTTTAAAAGCACTTCCGGAAGATGCACTCCCAATGATGTTCTTTATTTAAACTACCCAGGAAGTTATTTTAATTCAATTTTTTATAACTTGGGGTTTCAATACTTTTAATGGGTAATTTTAACTTTTTTATTTCAAATAGGTTAAAAACAGGGTATGAAATTATAAAATGGTACAAATCATTTAAATAATGTCGACAAAAATGCTAAATCCAATCTGGAAAAATTGTAAATTTTTAAAAATATTTGAAGTCAAATGTTTCCGACAAGCGTTAGAATCCATTAAAAATTAAAAAAATTATAAAAAATATGTATTTGACAAAATATCACAGAATTTTTTAATTTACATCCAAAATATTGAATTCGGATCACACCTAAAGAAGTGATGCAAATTCAGTGCAACGGCTGTTGAAATGGTGGACTTCCATCCTATGACAAGGCCATGTTAAATTCATCGCTTCTGCGTCAATTTTGCACCACTTCCGGATCCAACAAGAACATCTTCATTACTTTTTTGGCGACGCTTTTTTTGCTGGGAAATTAATTGATACAATTAACTTTTTAATCAAGATAGAAACATTAACTTTTTAATCAAATTCGGAAGACTAAGTCAGTTAAAAAAAATTATGAATATTTTTTGTTAATTAAAAATGTATTTCAAACAATGAATTGTTAAACAAATAAAAACTCCAAGCCAATTCAGAAAGTAAATGAAAATAGTAACCTTTTCTAATAAAAAAATTAGTTGAATTTTGCAATCAAAAACAATTAAATTTTTAATTCAATCTATTAAAAAAATAATTGAAATTTGCTAATGAAATCAATCAATTTTTTAATCAAGAATTTTTCTATGCCCAATTAAAACTGTGATTGATACTATCATTTTCGTGATTGAAGACATTTCAATTAAAAAATTAATTGGATCAATTAATTTCGTGATTGAATCACAATTTTTACAACACTTCTTAAGGTGTGGTCCGAATTCAATGTTTCGGATGTGAATTATAAAATTGTGTCATATTTTGCCAAATAATTTTTAATTTTTTTTTTTTATGATTTTAATGCATTCTAACGCTTGTCTAAAACGTTTGACCTCAAATATTTTCAAAAATTTATATTTTTTCTAGAATTCATTTAGAATTTTTTTCGACAAAATTTAAATAATTTGTACCATTTTATTAATTCTTATTCTTATTTTAATCTTGTTAAAACAAAATAATTTAAAATTTTTTATTAAAAATATGAATAAAGCGAGTTTTATTAAATTGAATCAAAAGAACTTTCTGTGTAGTTAAAATAACGAACATCTTTTGGAGGGCATTTTTGGAAATGATTTAAAGTTGTGCCTTTGGAAGAACTTCCAAATTTTTTGCTGGGTAACTGATATATGGAATCCTTGTATTAAAGATAAAAATGCTTCCAAAATAAGCTGATATTTATTTTGAGGATTTGTAAATGGTTTTTTAAGTTGCATGTTTGAATTAAGGTAAATTTTCCTGTAAATAAAAACATACATTTTTGATTTAAAGAAATCGTCTTTAAATTAACTTAAATATTGAATCTTCAGATTAAAGATAAAAACGCTTCGAATACAGGCTAAGACTTATTTTGAGGATCTTGAATAATTTTATTGATCCTAGATTTAGAGCGAGATAGGTCGCTAAAAATTGTCTTTATTTTAAAGAAGCCGCATCTTTGGCTCGCAATCAATACCAAAATCCTTAAAGCTGAGTACTATGTTCAGTTTTCAAGCTGGAAACCAGCTTGTTTTCACGGTTACTTTTTTAAATTAATTAAACTATAAAAATAAAATGATTCACAATAAATTCCATAGATATTGTCCTTTCATTATTTCACAAGACTTTATAAAAATATAATCGTCTTCATATAGATTTTTGTACTTTTAATTTAGTGTTTTGGTGAAAAATGCGAACATAGTACTCACCTTAAGGGAAGGTCAAAGTCTTTGGATCCAAGTTAACTTTTTTTGAGTGAACTTGCAACTGAGACCTCGTATACTTGAGTTCTGGCAGATTCTCACATTATCATGTCACAAAGAGGATATAAGTGAGTTGTAGTAGGCTGCCTACACACAATGAAGTCCATACAAAATGTTTTCTAGTTGAAGTGTATTAGCGAGGGCAATGCTCATTTTAATTATTATTTGTGAACTTTTTCCTACCGACTGTGAGCATTGTAACAGAAGCACATACATACAGCCGGATTTTTACAAATATGGCTTTATCGCCACGAAATTTTTAAAGATATTTCTCTCATCTAATGAAATGATTTATCTCTGATCTTCAATTTCTATAGTCTACTGCACTCGCTCTTTGTTACTTGTTTGTGAATTAGGGAATATTTTTGTTTTACTAGACAAAATTTCTCATTGAAGAGATTTTGCTGTAAGCTTCGCCGATTCTTCAAACTAAATACAAGGCACTAGTGAGCCTATTATTACCCCACTTAATATACGTGTGAAATATTCAGGTGAATAGAATGGCCACCACATGCTACTTAAATACCACACAACACAAGTGAGCACAAAGACTAAAGCACTAACAACCAGCAGTAGCATAAAAAAATAACAACAACAACAGACATTTGCATGGAGCTGAGAATGAGATGTTGTAGTTGTCTAAGGTTGTACAGCTGTTGAATATCCGACAAATTGCAGTAGCCTTCTAGACCCCCTTTATAGACTTGGTAGTAAATTTAATGGGACTTGCATGACGAACGACGATGGTGATGACTGCCATGTTGATGGAAATGATGATGAAGTTGCTGGTGTTATTGTCTTGTAACTGGCTGCTGGTTTTTCTTCTTCGATGCGGTTGATGCCGCAGCTTTGTTTTTTTTTTCTCCCACCTCAATTGAGTTGCCTATGAAAGTTGGAGCCAAAACAATTGTCTGTTATTGTTGCTTCTTCAGTAGTAGCATTATCAGCAGTGCAATCGTAGCATGTGAATGATGGACTTCCTTCAAAGTTTCTGTTAATGCCGTTGTTGTCTTTTCCTAGTCTCAACATCTCAATTGGTATTGAAATGTGGCGTCAGTAGCAACATCCGTTTAAAAGGGGGGGGCCTACCGACAATTTTCCTGATAAATATGCATACATGTGTATGTGTGTTTGTGTTCTTGTGGTTTTGGGGCATTTTGCTTTCTTCTATCCTGCAATGCATTTGCTATGGGGATACATTACGAATGGCTACTGTTTTCTGTGTATGCGAGAGTTGTGGTAATAGCAGTTCTAAAATTTTTACCAAGGATACAGGGAGAGATTAATTGGTCGAATTTGTATGATCTATGATGCAGTTAGAGCATAATGTTTTATGATGATTGTATATAAGACTATACTAAAAGTTGGTAATCTTTTTTTTTACCATTAATACTTTTAAATGAAGAGAATCTTACAAAAATTCACTATAGATTACATCTTTTAAATATGCACTTTTCAGCTATTAAGAATCTGCTTACATGATTCCAATATATCATTGTAATGTTTGCCAACTTTTTCGTACAGTTATATACAATCGTGATTGTATACTAAATACATGAGAATTTAGTGAATGTAAAGACAATTACATTTTTATGCGAAACATAACCATGAATTAAGGGCTTAATAGCTGTAGTCAATATAAAAATCCCTCCTAGATGCCATCATCATCATAAACTAAACGTCGAATTTGCTTCCTAACTGTTGTTCATAAAATAACAATTGCATTTTGTATTCCATCTTCAAAAAGATTTTCCACAGTAAAAATTTTCTATACTTGGCCTAGATTAGCAAATTTAGATATGATTTCTAAATATAAAGGTATCCTTATTTGAGAGACAAATCGCTATTTCCAACCTTCAGGAATACTACCCCCATAGAGATGATAGGAATATTTGGTCAAATCACAATGGTTAGACTATTCAGTCCATTGTGATTTGACCAAATATTCCTATCATCTCTATGAGGTAGTATTCCTGAAGGTAAGACTGAAACTTAATCGGGCTGCCACTTTAACCTTTAACCTTTGGTCAAATCAAACAATGTATATATGTGTTCGGTTTGCAATCATGAACTGATTATTAGACGAGTGTCTGCAAGTACTTCAAGTTGCGTTGCAAGAGTATGGCAAGTGTATATAAACAGTTAATGTCGAAATTTCATTCAGATCGGATTATTTTTTGTTTTTGGGAAAAAAGGAGAGTCCGCGGATTCTAGACAAAAACACCAATGTCTTACTGCGATTCGATTCGAGTTTTTGTGCGATGAAATTGTTTTAACGACTCTCCACGGGGTAGCACGTGTAAAAAAGGCAGTAATAAACAAGTATATACAGCACTAAGTTCGGCCGGGCCGAATCTTAAATACCCACCACCATGAACCAAATATTAGGGTTTCCTTTGAAATTTCAGGAGGGCTTGAGGACTTGAGGACACTTTCCGAAGATAAATTTAAAGATTTCATCTATGAGGACTATATCAGATTCTGGATTTATAAGAACCATTTTTGTTTGAGTTTTGGAGGAATCATTAACATCTCTTGTAAGTGTGCAAGAAAAAAAAGTAAAATCTGGGAATTTTACATTGAGTTTCAAGCAATTTTCATGATCAGTGCGCCTTCTACACCTTCAAGAAGTGAAGTCGGTCTACTTGGAGGCATTACCAAATGGACCGATAAAAACTTAATCCGATACATGTTTTTGTGAGCCTAAAATACCAGAATATTTACAATTTCAGGCAAATCAGATAAAAACTACGGTTTCTGGAAACCCAAGGAGTTAAATCGGGAGATCGTTCTTATGGGGGCTATACTAAAATATGGACCGATACTCACCGTTTTCGGCACACACCTTTATGACCCGAAAATACCTCTAGATTTCCAATTTCAGGCAAATAGGATAAAAACTTTGGATTCTAGAAGCCCATGAAGTAAAATCGGGAATCGGTCTATATGGGGGCTATACCAAAATATGGACCGATACTCACCATTATCGGCACACCTCTTTATGGTCCTAAAATACCTCTAGATTTCAAATTTCAGACAAATTGGATAAAAACTACGGTTTCTATAAGCCCAAGACCCCAAATCGGGAGGTCGTTTTATATGGGGACCATACCAAAACATGGACCGATACTCACAATTTTTGGCACACGTACTTGTGGTCCTACAATACCTCTAGATTTCCAATTTTAGGTAAATTGAATAAAAACTGCGGTTTCTATAAGCTCAAGAAGTAAAATCGGGAGATCGGTCTACATGGGGACTATACCAAAATATGGTCAGATACTCACAATTTTTGGCACACGTATTTATGGTCCTACAATACCTCTAGATTTCCAATTTCAGTTAAATTGAATAAAAACTGCGGTTTCTATAAGCCCAAGAAGTAAAATCGGGAGATCGGTCTATATGGGGGCTATACCAAAATATGAACCGATGCTCACCATTTTTGGCACACCTCTTGATGGTCATAAAATACCTCTAGGTTTCAAATTTCAGGCAAATTGGATAAAAACTACGATTTCTATAAGCCCAAGACCCCAAATCGGGAGGTCGGTTTATATGGGGACTATATCAAAACCTGGACCGATATAGTCCATCTTCGAACTTGACCTGCCTGCAGACAAAAGACGAGTTTGTGCAAAATTTCAGCACGATTGCTTCATTATTGGAGACTGTAGCGTGATTACAACAGACAGACAGACATACGGACAGACGGACATCGTTATATCGTCTTAGAATTTCTCCTTGATCAAGAATATATATACTTTATATAGTCGGAAATCGATATTTCGATGTGTTACAAACGGAATGACAAACTTATTATACCCCCGTCACCATTCTATGGTGGTGGGTATAAAAATTGCATGTCCTTAAAATACGAATGCGAATTTTGCTTAGCACAGACGACGCATTTCTCTGATATAATTTTTTTTCCTTGTCCAAAAGACGATAAACTTTTCAATGAAGTGGTTTTTTCCTTATAATTAAGTGATTCGTTTTAAAATTGGGTATCTTTACTTAAAAGAAAATTTTGTTTGACAAGGGTCAACTCGGATTTAATAATTCAGAAAAATTCTTCAAAACTAATGAAATCGTCTTTAATTTTGTTTATTTTTTGTATCTTTACTACAAAGAAAAAAGTGTTTAAAAATAGGAAATGCATTGAACTTTACTTTTGTCACTTGAAGCATAGAATAATTTCTATTTGAAGTCGGGTCTGAATTTGGAAGTTTAAGCCCATGAAGAAAAAAGCTGAAAAAAATTAATTTAAAGTTGTTTCATAGAACCAAGTAGACAAAATTCAAATTTAAAAGATAATTGCGTCTTAAATTTATTTATACTTCAAATATCAGCTTCTATGGTTCGGAATCAATCAAACCAAAATCATTAGAGTAACGACAAAAATCTTGGGAACCGGGTACGCTTAGTGTTACCGTTGTGCGACTTTAGTCGCATTTTGCAACTTTTTTGACGTCATGCGACTTTTTGTGCGACTTTTTTAAAATATGTAAAATGTGCGACTTGTGTCGGAAAGAGAAAAAAGTCAATTTTTTTATTTATTGCAAGTTTACGTTTTACTGGATTTTATGATAAAATAAGTTGCTAAAATATCTCTTGATGTTAAAGGGATTATTGTTTTTGTGTTGATTTATAGAAGATTTTTTGTAATAAAAATACCTCTCAAATGACTTTTATTATCATTATGCTACTTTTTTGTGCGACCTTATTTGAATATGCGACTTTTTTTGCGACTTTTTCAAAATTTCCAACGGTAACACTGGGCACGCTTGGTTTTAGTGTATCTTGTCATTCCGAACGAGGAGATAAGACAACTTCGAAGAATAGCTCCCACATGCAGAGAAGGACTATAATCACCCTAATGTTAGGTTAAAGTGGCAGCCCGATTTATGTTCAGGCTCACTTAGACTATGATCACCCCAAACATGTTGCAAGAACAACATGTTATTTTTGGATCATGTCACTGTTTAACACTTTCTAATTTCAGAAAAAAAACAATGAAATTTGGCCTTAATAAGCGTGAATTAGGTACGAAATTGACGTACCATAATCTTTCGTATTAGGTCAACATTTCCATATCCCATGATAGATGATGACCCTACTCTCAAAAATGCTGCATCTCGTCCACTGTAGTATTTTAATATTCGTTCATCAAGTTATTCTCCGTAACAATTCATTGAATGGTTTACCAAAGTTTTGAATGATGTGATTTTTCGGAAATGGATTAAACAAAAACTTTGTGTATTTTCTTTAAATTAAAAATTGCAAGAGATTGGAAGGAAGAAACCTGCAAACATATGCGGACTGGTGAAATTTGATGGGTTTTTGTTTCACCCATACTTGGAATTATTTGTTGGAAACCTCAAATCAAAAAATCAAAGTAATAAAATTTTCCCAAAAATGAAAACATACATGCCAGATCACTCACACATACAAACGAATGCTCACAATCTTGCATGTGAGTAGAATACACCATCTACACACACACAAAGCTTCAACTAATACAAAAACTTTGGCTAAAATTCTTAAAGTTCTGCATGTTGTAAAGTCCTTTAGGCAATTGCAAGTAAACACACATCCACACACACAAACAAACATATATGATTCAACACTCATTTATGCACCCTCACTCTCACACACACACACAGACACACTCACATATTTCTGGCAAAAGGGGAATACTTCCAATAGGCCTTAGGGATGGTCTGAAGTGAACCGAACGTAACAGAGAAAACGCCATTTGAACTACTATGAAGAACAACGAGGCTGACGACGGTAACTGGTAACGGCAAGAAAGGGCTGCCGGTTAGGAGAGTAGTCCTTCGTAACTAAGTAAGAACGGATGGTTGACTGCTTGCCTCTCAGCGAATGCCAGGGTATATAAGTCCGTCTCTCTATCTCCATAGCTTGCTCGCTATGAGTAGACGATTTTGTCATGTGGCATTTGTAGATGTGAAGGAGGTGGCGAGATGGTGGATTCCTTATAAAGCGGCCAAAAGAATGGTTGTGTGTGTGTGTGTGTGCCAAGTTTTGGTACATTACCAATCTTCTTCCAAATCGCTGTTGGCTTTCAGAGAGAAGTAATTTTGTTGTTGGAATTGTTGGTGTTGTTGCTGTTGTCGAATGCCCTCAAAATCAAAACTTACCGAAAATTCAATTGGTTAAGGACAAAAATCATACAGAGAGCAAAGCGTAGAACAAAAACACAGCGAAAGGAAATGTACATTTCAACACAGCGACACATGGATTCAATGAACATTCACACTCACTTCAATAGAACGAGGGTGGATAAGTAATTTAGAAATTTAATTTTGATGTTAAAACGGATTTGCTTTAATAGATTCTGCAGACTAGGAGCTTTGGTAAAGCATTGCAGATAAATGGATATATTTTTGATCTATTCATGGGAATTTGTTAAAGACACCGAGGTTCTGCAATAAAGGAAGGACAATATGGAAAGAAGTTTGAACTCAAAGCAAGCCGAATACCAGTTTGGATGTAGGTCAGTCAGAATGAGACGTGGACTCCTATTTACAACCAAGACTAAATATCCAAAGACCAGTGACCCTCCATTTTTTCTACGCCAGTTTTGATGTACGATTTGTTCTATGCTTCCAAATAGATCTCAGTTTTGGCGATCTACACTACATTCGACGAGAAGTCACTGCCTGCCAGATATGGAGAGTATGGTAGATTCAGAATCAGTTTGAAGCCCAAATCGTGGATTTTTCATGAATGGTTTTTATTGAATTGTGCGAACTTTTTCCTGTGATGATTACGTCCTTCAACGAAAATAGATTCAATGCCCATCCCAATATGCAGATTTCTTAGCTTTACCGTCTGTTTTTTTCCTTTCCAAGTAAGCTTCACTTTGTGCAGAGCTCTCATGTGCAGTCGATATATTTCGAGTGTCTGGTATGTCATTCAGCTTTTATAAAATTCGACCTCAAGATGGCTCCAAAATAGAATTTCGTCCTTTGGTCAACTTTTTGAGTAATTTTATAAGTTTTACTTTCAATTTTAATTTTATAAGTTTTAAATCAGTCATATTCAAATTTGAAGAGAATCGATTAATAAGTTTTTGTAGTATGACTTCATTTACAGCACAGACATTTTTTGATTCAATCACGAAAGATAAATTTTAAATTTCAGATAAATTTTAAAATTGAAATGTCTACAATCATGAATATTGTAGTACTGGTTTAAAAAACTAATTGATTTTTTTTTAAACAAATTTCAATTAATTTTTCAATTGATTAATTTAAAAATTTAATAAAAAACTCAATTAATTTGTTAATTGATTCACGTAAAATGGATGTTGACTGGAAAACTCAATTAATTTCTTATTAACTATCTTTAATTAACTAACAATTTCAATCACTTTCTCAACTGATTTACTGCCATTTTCATGTAACTCCATTAGGCATTAACTGCCAGTTAACCAAAAGTAAATTACCAATATCTTCTCTTCGGTTAACTTAAACTGAAAGTTAAGCTCCTATCTGGCAAATGAAATATACAGGCAAGATGACAGATAATACGGTTTAAAAGTTCGTTAGCTAACGTAACATTTAAGGCGCTTCATGAAAATGTATTTTAATTAAATACTTAATTTTTCAATTATTTTTTAATTAGAAATTTTTATATTTTTTATCATTTTTTAAACTGATTTAGTCTTATAACTATTAATTTTTTATTCAAAAATTTTAAAATTCTCAATCATTCAATTAATCACTTAATGTTTCTAGTTGGATTTAAAAGTTAATGTTGTTTCAATTAATTTTTTAATTAAAAAAGTTTTCAGCTTCAATCAACTTTTCAATTGGAAATAGTTTTTGTTCTGTGTATGTCTCAGTTTTGGCGATCTATTCTTCATTTTCTTTCTATGGAAAATTTTAACTAACATCCAACCACATAATAATTGATAAGTCTCCGGCCTAATAAATGGACCTCATATGCTCCTCTCTATCAAATTAAATATCTATAATCTAAATTTGTTCTTACAAAAATAAATTTTCGACCAACAGAAATACCGTCGACATAAAATCTCAGTTGGTACAACTTTTGCAGATTTCCATTAGAAATGTTTAAACCCTCTAAACTTGTCATGTTATCATCATTTAATAAACAACGAGACAGCATGTGAGCGTTGATGTAAGAAAATTTCCCATTGAACTTGCTTGCAATCTGCACTCGTTAAAATAGAATCTTGGATAGGACCACAAATGTCAGGTCGGAAAACCAAATTTAAATTCAGTGTAAAAAGTCATCCTCTTTCGTGATACACTTTATTTTATATCCATCCATCCATACATTATAAAAATGCATTTGATGTGCTTTTTTCGCCCTCGGGGGGGTCAGGTGAGTGCAGGAGAACGAGAACCCAAGTTTGTGTGTATGTGTGTATGTAAGAATGCCAAAGGCGCAAATATATGTACAAACATACATACATATCTACATTTGTAGATGTATCAGTGTATGTGTGAATGTTGAGCTGTTGTATTCTGACATTTGGCTGGCTGGCTGTCTGGCTGTATGGTGGGTTGACTAGCTAGCTGCTTGCTTGGTTGGTTGGTTAGCTGCTTGCCTGCTTGCTTGCTTGTTATTGGGTACTCTGGGTGGGTTTATACAGCCTTCGGCAGGGATATGAATCAAAGACAAGCCACGTACTTGTATGTATGTATGAAGGTAGATAAGTTGCATATGTATATGTATGTGTCCATACAGCATATATAAACCAAATTTTATTTTTACTCTTTATTTTATTTCATAGATATGTGTGTCTATGTGTGTGTGTGTGGTTGGTTTATCAAAAGAATGAGAAGGTAATTTTTTTACCATACCTCAGGTGAAATGAATGGTTAAACAATGTTTAATTGAAAGAAAAGTAAATGTCACAAAAAAAAGAGTTATACATTTTATTATAGCCCCGGGGAAACAATGCAATCTGGACAAAATGAAAGGTTCAGGCGAGTCGATATTAGCAAATTGTTCCTATTATTCCAATTTGTCATAGGCAACATTATATTCAAATACCCTCGGTAAGAGTGACTTCTAATAGTAGGAAACTTCTTAATGCTCAAATGTGAATTTAAAGGAAAACTCCCTTCCTTACACCAATACACACACGCACACACACATGCAATACATTCTTCATGGAACAGTCGGCTTAATAAGCGGTCATGATAATATGTTTATTGGTTTGTGTGAGTGCGTGTGTGCCAGGCGAGGATAGGACCATTTAATTCGGTTTGAAATGCTGCAAAAAGTCAAAGATTCGCACAAGTAATTAAAAGATAATTAACACATTTTCCGAACAATTTTCGCACGTAAGGTGTTGAAGTCAGTAAAACATGCCACACGTATTGCACCAGCAAACACTTACATATTCACAAATGCACACAATCATCCGACACGTACAAAATCCTGCATCGCAAGCTTTCAGCTACAGAACTCATGCATGTTTAATTTTATGCAATTGTGTATGTTTGTCTACCACACACACACGCATACACATGTTAAGTAATAAAAAAAATCACAAAGTGAAAACGCGATAGTAGTTATGCCTGCACACAACATCCATGAGCTTAAACATGTGGAAGGATTATCTGTGGACAGGAGTAAATGATGCATAGCTATGCCAATGCATTGTCCACACCGTCATACCCATACAATGAATAGCCGCATGGATTTTCCGATAGCATTTATACCAGTGGCCAGAAATATGCGTATATGCATCGACCAGCTTAAGACATTAAAGGGGACATTGTTGAATAAATAATCCTTGCCAGATGATGTTAAGATGAATGAGCATAAATCGACTTACAAAAGATCTCACAAAAAAGGTATATGTGGATATTCGGATAAATACTAAATCTTAGCGCCTTAGGGCAATTTACGTAAAGAAATTTCATAAAAATTGAGTCAACAAAATTTGTTATTGGATAACAAATTTTTTAAACAAGACGACTTTTCGACTTTTTCCAAAATTGAAAAAGTCGATATTTCGACTGTTTAAAATTTTGAAAAAGTCGACTTTCAACTTTTGTGCTTATTGAAAGGTTGACTTGTTAGCGACCTTTATTTTAGAGAATTTTAGCATAAAACGAGATAACTCGCATTGTTCATTCACATTCAAATTCGACTTTTTCGTTAAAGTTAGACTGGTCGATTTTGGTTAATATTAAAATTAAATAATAAAAATTTGAATAATCGATTTTGAACAATATCAAAAGTCGATTTGACTCGATTTTCGAAACTCCAAAGTCGACTTCGATTTTATTGACAAAAAGTCGACTAGTAGATTTTCAAGTTTGTTTCATTAATTAGCACATTAACACTAATAGATTCATGTTCATTAACAGTAACAGATTCATTATATTTATGACCGCCTTGCATACAAAGGGTCGTGGGTTCAATCTCAGTTTCGATCGAACACCAAAAAGTTTTTCAGTGGTGGTTTTCCCCTCTCAGTAATGCTGGTGACATGTGAAACGCCGTTCGTATTCGGCTATAAGAAGGAGGTCCCCTGTCAGTGAGCTTAACATGAAATTGGGCACTCATTGATTCCCAGGAAAAAATTTTGGAAGTTATTCCAAAGGCACTACTTTAAAAGCACTTCCAAAAATGTCCTCCCAAAGATGTTCTTTATTTCAACTACACAGGAAGTTCTTTGTAACTCGCTTGTTTCATATTTTTAATAAGTAATTTTAACTTTTTCTTTGTCTCAAATAGGTTAAAAACAGATTAAGAATTAATGAAATGGTACAAGTTATTAAAATTTTGTCGAAAAAAAAATACAAATCTAGCCTAGAAAGTTGGCGAATTTTTAAAAATATTTGTGGTCAAACGTTTTAGACGAGCATTAGAAAACATTAAAAATTATTTAGTTGGAAAATATTAAAAAAATTTTTAATTCGCATCCAAAACACTGAATTCGAATCACACATTAAGAAGTGATGCAAATTCAGTGCAACGACTATTGAAATGGTCCTAAGACAAACCCGTGATAAAGTCATCGCTTCTGCGTCAAGAGAAAAGTTCGCCACTACTTGTGGTATCAAAATAGACTGAATACTCTAAGTGAGCCTGAAATATCAGGCTGCCACCATATACCTAACCGAACCTATAACTATATGAAATTGTTCCTTCACTCAAGTTCAGTCATTTTCCACAGCAATATACTCTTAAATATCATCATTCGAGTTTTGTGTTTGGGAAAGACCCACAATGTAAATTTACTTCTTCTCAGTTTCTAATTCATCATCGGCATTATGTGTATGACTAAAGAGGTAGGAATATTAGTTTGGCTATAGTTGGAGGAGGTGGGGGTGGTGATGGATATTAAAGAGCTGAAAGGCTTGATATTCATGGATATAACAAAAACGTCTACATATCTCTATCTACAATGGCATCAAGAACGAACCAACAACAATACATGAACCATGATTGACTGCCGGCTATGACGAAGACTACGACGACGTTGAACTAAACCAACAAAATGAAATGAGAACCCATCTAAGGTGCTTGAGGCTCTAAATTCTTCTTAACTTTCCCCAAGGACATTTTGTGATTTGTGTACAGTTCATTTTTTCAGTTTCTCTTCTCTGTTTTCCTTTACTTTTCCTTTCTTCGTGTTCGTCTTCTACAGTTTCTCGATTTATGTCTTTGAGAGATTGTTTGTTTGTTTGTTTTATTGTGCACATTCTTGGTTGGCGTTTCTGGTACAACCACTACCCTTATGGCTGATGATTGTGAATGTGTTTCTGCCTTTCCTTCTTTCTATTTTGTATGAGTTTGAATGTTGGATGTTCTATCTCCTGTTGAATGTGTTTGGTGTATGACGATGCCATGTGTCATCCTTTATAGCGGATGAGTAGGCAGTTGTGTTCTATTGTGGGTGAAATTAAAGGGGTGATCAATTGAAGTAAACTGACTTACATATAAAATTTTGAAATTTGCATTGAAGCGATATCGATACCAGTATGATTTGCACAAATTCCAATAGTTTTGGACGAGAAAATCTCTTCTTTAACAAATTTTGTTAAGATTGAAGAAAAATGGATATTTCAATCTGTCATGACTAACAATAGAAAAAAGACTAAACAGGAAGTGTCACATCTGGAAGAGGTCTGAAAAGGGTGACATATGCTGGACACCACACCACGTTATGCCTCGTCCAGACTATACGTTTATCCGCACGAAAGTGCTCCAGATATTGGCCACACTAAAAGTTATGTTCGAAGACATAATCGATACTGCAGCTTGTTAATCGGATCGATAACACATTTATCGATATTTTACTTAGCTTCGACAATTCTTAGCGTTCGGTCACACTGTAAGATTCTTTACAAACACAGACATTCCGTCGGGATAAACTTATAATCTGGACGGCGCATTAGGAGGCAACAAATTTGACAATATGGTCAATTTGGAGGAGCCTTAGCAACATCACGACCAAGGTCCAACTGAAAAAGGGCAATGATCAGTAAGTCATAAAAATTATGACGATATATGACTGACCAATTGTTACGAATATAAGGTTTGGGGCGAGAACATGAACCATTAGAGTATGAGAGAGATTGTCGTAGAGTATGAGAGATTGTCGTGAGGAACAAAAATCGACTATCCGAGTTTTTGCAAAATTTGACCTTTTTTCGAATATTCAATTTATGGACGAGAATTATGAAAAAGCCATCTTTACTAGAATTGAGCCAACAAAACAAATCAAATTAAGGCCGAATTTGCCATTAAAAGTCGGTTAAGCGATTTTGGCCCACATCACGAGGCGATTTTGGCTTTTATTGGATTAGTCCACATTCCAATTTCCAAGGTTTTATTCCCCTGCCTTCGCCATATAAATATCTCTTCATGTATGATTTCGATGAGATAGGGCAAAACTTGGTGAATATATGTCGATGAATATATATCTGAGTCCCCAAACTAAACAAAATGGGGTTAAAACTGTAAAATACGAAGGGCAAAGTCGACTCTATGTTTATTTCTGTCGGCATGAGGACCAGATCTCGCTCTTTCTTTTAACACAACCTAAGCATCTTGTGAACACGGCTGGACAAATAGAAGAATGGATGGACAGTAAGTCAGTGCTATATCACTTCAAGAGGTTCTCAGACAATCAATATTCATAATGTGGGGTCCAGCATCCCAAATATTATTTCTTTCTCATAAAGACTATAAATTCTGATGAATTGAACTGCAGCTCCAACTTAAATTGCTAAAAATGCATTCAAATAGAGATTGTACGAGCTCACCAAACTAATCCTGGTACTTTGTAACATTTCCAAAAGTTATAAATACGGAGTGAATAATATGCGGATTGAAGTGCCAGATCTGAGTTCCCAAAATAAACAAATCCACTTAGATTCATTGATGAAAGGAGATGGTGTTACCTACTGTAACCTACACGGACGAAAAAGACTGTTTTTCATATGTTTGGGTGTACAAATTATATGTTTGGAACTCAAATTTTCTAACACAATATTTTTAAGTGCAAGCATATAATGTTTATAAACTAGCATAACATGTTTGGGACATATATGTTAATATGTTAGAACATATAATGTTTGGGACATCAAATGTTTATAAATATAATATGCTTAGATACAAACATATATTAATTTGGAAATAGCCTATAAACATATATGTGTTTAGAAAGAAAGATCTAGAGAGTATGCTGCAAGTAAAATAATGGAATTAACCAATTGGCGCATTAAAAATATATCCACACAAAGAAAATGTCATTAAATTTTTTTCTACCAGTGTGAAACATAATATGTTTGAACAATACAAACAATATTTTGTTTAGACCAATCCTGAAAATATATATGCTTGAAGCAAAAAGTGTTTGGGGTATATGTTACAGAAACGATTTTTTTTTTTTGAGGGTGTAGTCACCATACTACAATTTTGGAGGACTTCAGTCAAGAAAGATTTCTCCATCTCTAACCACAGTACATCTCTACTCGTCTCGATAGTATTACCTGCTTTAAGATCACCATAAAAATCAAAATTTATTTTTCTTACAATATCGTTTCTTTTACACATACTCCTTAAGATTATTGCCATTGAATTTATTTTAAAGTCATATGACCACCAAAGGCACTCCTTGCATTCTGTCAATAGCATATGAAAAATTTTAATAACGAGCAAATTGCCGCCAACTATAAATCGAGAGGATGCCTTTTAATAAATAATAAGTTTATCAGCACCCTTGCGGTGCTTGGATATGTATCCTCTAAATTCCAAAGTAATCGGGAACTTTTTGCTTTTCTACTCCCGTTATCGTCGCACATTTGTCCAAAACGAATAAGAGACTCAATTGTGTAGGGGTGGGGAGGCCAAGTAATGACACAGGAGATAAAGAACACTGAGGTTCGCCAGGGTTGAGGGTTACAGGTCCCTGGAGTGTGAATGTATGCTTTGTTTTTTCTGCATCGAGGCAGAGAAACGAAGAGAAACACAAAAATTTCTCAAGGCATTTTAAAATTGAGATAAGGTCTTTTTGCCTGCAAAACTTTTTTGTATTTTTCCTACTCACACAGAAGACAGAGGGCGATGTTGATATCAAGCGAAAGAGGAAAAATATGCAATTGTAGAGGTAAAGAAGGCAAAAGACACAATCACTCACACACACTTGCATAACAACAGGAAATGGATAGACGATCCTATGCAAGATGTTAGTGGTAACATATGATATCTCTAACACACACACACATACCCTTACACACTGCCATATTTCCACACGACCACTCAAACACGCACATGCACACACACTTTGGCAAACAAAACTTACAATCCCCAGAACATTATAAGACCAAAGGAAACTTTTTGTTTTTATTCCTGACTGGGAAAAAAGGGGGAACTTTATATCCGCATCTGTACATTCTCCTCGACTTCGACTTTGATACCCATGTGAGCTAGATTTGCTTGAGTTTAGATGTACGAGTATGTCCTAAGACTACACTGGCAAAACACTCTCGTATGTAAATCGAAATGATTTTAGTTGGGGTTTTGGTTTGGCTAGCCAGCTAGATGGCTGGTCCATTGCTTGTTGCTTCATTTGTTGGCTTGACTAACTGGTCTGGTTGCATGGTTAGGTTAGTCAATATCCTTCTGTGTCCTCTTCATTGTCGACATTCTTGGTGATCGCCTGAGGCGTTGTTACGTTTTTGGGGTCTGTTGTATTGCAAAAGTATTGAGTTGTTGTATTTCAAAGGAATCGCCTCAAACGAATGATGAGATGGAAGGAGAAATACATCGACAAGAAGGAAGAAATAAAAACAAAGCCATAACCAAAACTAAATGGAACACATTTAACCACCCAAAAGATTACAATGTCCATAGTTGCCGTGAGAATACGAGGGCAGTGCAAGAAGGACGAAATGCAAATTTGAATTATTTCATTTTATTTTGTATATATACCCAAAAAAATTTTTTTGGAAGTCCTTCTAAAGGCACAACTTTGAAAGCACTTCCAAAAATATCCTCCCAAAGATGTTCTTTATTTTAACTGCATAGGAAGTCCATTTGAGTAAATTTTTTTATAATTGCCTTTTTTCCTATTTTGAATGCGAAATTTAAAATTTTTTGTTTCAAATAGGTTAAAATAAAATTAAGAATTAATAAAATGATACAAATTATTTAAATTTTGTTGCTAAGTCCATTCCAGACAATGTACGATTTTTTTAAATATTTGATGTCAAACGTTCCAGACAAGCGTTAATATGACAAAGATTATTAATTCACATCCAAAACACTGAATTTGTATCACACCATAAGAAGTGATGCAAATTCAGTGCAACGGCTGTTGAAATGGTGGACATCCGTCATATAACAAGCCCATGTTAAAGTCATCGCTTCTGCTCCAATTTTGCACCACTTCCGAATTCAAAAAGTACGCTTTTGTTGCTGGGTATCTGATTTTACTCAAAATGCATATCTATAGGTTCTATTTTTAGGTTTTTAGAAGCCCAAAAAGTATAATTTGGAGATTGATCTTTAGGGAGGCTATACCGAAACATGGACAAATACACGCCATATCCGCCACACATATGGTATTTGTGGTCCTACTTCTAGATATCCATTTTCGGGAAAATCGGATAACCATTTGTGTATCTAGAAGCCCAAGGTTTAACCGATATAACATAGCTCATCTTCGAAATTGGCCTGTCTGCAGACAAAAAAAACCAATCTATGGCAAATTTCAGGACGATAGCTCCATTATTGAAGGCTGTAGCGTGACTACAACAGACGGACATGTTTAAATCGTCTTGAATTTGTCCTTACTCAAGAATATGTATACTAGATATACAACAAAAGGAAATTCAAACTTAGTATACCCCCACTGACATTTCATGATGAATCATAACCATTTTCATCCTTAATAGTTCCTAGCAATCGTAGGAACATTTTCTTGTGCTTTAGTTTACATTAATCTTTTTTCTATGATGATTGAATTTTATACCCCTACCCAAATTTGGCATAAGGAATAACAGGTTGGCTGATAAGTCCCCGGTCTATCATAGAAAAACACATTTTTTTTTTTCAAAATTCGTTTTTATTATTCAACATAGTTCCCTTTAAGAGCGATACAACGATTATAACGACCTTCCAATTTTTTGATACCATTTTGGTAGTACACCTTCGCTTTTGCCTCAAAATAGGCCTCAGTTTCGGCGATCACCTCTTCATTGCAGCCAAATTTTCCCTGCGACCATCTTTTTGAGGTCTGAGAACAAGAAAAAGTCGCTGGGGCCAGATCTGGAGAATACGGTGGGTGGGGAAGCAATTCGAAGCCCAATTCATGAATTTTTGCCATCGTTATCAATGACTTGTGGCACGGTGCGTTGTCTTGGTGTAACAACACTTTTTTCTTTTTCATATGGAGCCGTTTTGCCGCGATTTCGACCTTCAAACGCTCCAATAACGCCATATAATAGCCACTGTAGTTCTCAAGATAATCGATAAAAATTATTCCATGCGCATCCCAAAAAAACAGAGGCCATTACTTTGCCAGCGGACTTTTGAGTCTTTCCACGCTTCGGAGACGGTTCACCGTCTATCTCACAAACTGAATATTAAAAAAAATAATATGCATTTAATACTAGCGACGCCATCTATGTGTCAGATAGGGGACTTATCAGCCAACCTGTTATTGCATTGAGTTTTGGAAAATTTTTCGAAAAATAGTAACATTCAACTAAAACAAAATCTTTTTTTGTAATAAAATTAATGCCAAATTTAGCTTCAATTAAATGATGAACTTTTTTCTGTAATTATCCAAAAAGGCTAAATGAGCCTCTTATCTGTCCAATATTGCCACATACCACCCTCGTAAGTATACAATTTCACAATATTAACTCATTGGTCTTATTTAGGTTTGGTATGAGGGTTTTGCCCATCCAATTGGCTATGTTGCTGTTGGGTGGCTGGTTGTAAGAACACAATTTGTTGCTTCAATCCTCAACGTGTACGGTTGAATGAAATTGACTGGATATGGAGCCAAGCTGACTTTTCGATGTCTTTGCCTTCTCATGTAATTTGTATGGTTTGTGTGTGTGTGAGTATATGTGTCAGTGCCTACACACCTACACTCATTGTTATTGTTGTAATGCTGGTATCTTTAGTTATATCCAGTCAATGCCAAAAGGAATCTGGTGGCTTTGCGTCCCGAGTCTGCTGAAACCACGCGAATAATTCCCTGTGGTTGGTTGTGGAGTAAGGGAGGACGGGGCCGTAGGGCTTGTATGCATGCAAGTGAGGAAGCTGACTTTCCTGGACGAAATTGTGGTGGAATGAAATTTCAATGCACGAGTACTTCATCCATTTTGTTGCCAGCGGGCATAACCGTAAGGTTTTTGTCTATGCTGAACTTTGTGCTAAATATTTGTTTAACGCTGCTCGCTGCGCTAATACATAACACCACACAGCCACACAGCTTTACCAAACCAAGCCAACGAAAGCTAACTAGCTTTGGTCGCCCTCCTTTGGCAGAGACATTGTCTCAGCGTGTAGTAGTAGACCTTTGTGTGCTCTCTCCCATCAGTGTTCTGCTGCTCTTCCACCTCATATTCTGACACCGAGCGACAACACACTTCACTTCACCTCAGCATCAACCTGCCTGGTATTGTTCCACTCCCCCCAAGAGTCTTGCAATAGCCACAAGGCTTTAAAGCTAAAAAATGTCATGGTTTTTCTTGTTTCTTTGTTGAGCGCTCTGCTGTGCAGCTCATGTTGTATTATCTTCCTCTTGATTACCTCGGGGAATTTCAGTATTTTGCAGAGTATTCTGAACAGAAACTCTTCTAATTTGTATTTTGGAATTTTGATAAAGGATCAGCAGAGCCAGCAGGAGCTTCGGTTGCGGCAACGCCAACACCAAAAACACAAATAATTTGTTAGTTGGCATTAGTTTGGCAAGAGGTCCATAGACACTCTCACACACACACACACTCACCCACCCACCTCCTACCTCACAGTCTGCACAAAATAAATTTTCTGCTCCAAGCCAGAAACCAGGCCACCACCACACCACACATGTGAGTGTCTGTGTGAATGTTGTTGCATTTTGGGGGTATCTGTCGTGTTGTAACATTTAATGAGATTTTAAATAAATATTTATCTTAAAAATGTAAAAATCCCTTAAGTTTCGAACAAAGTTATTGTGGTACATGGGCGTTTTTGGTTGATGGCCTTTGGTAAGATGGCAACCATCATTGATTTCCCATTTCGTGGCCATCATTGTGTGCTACACCCACCCATCCGACAATAAAATTCACAAAACAACGCAAAAAAGGTTTAGCTTAAAACTTCAACTTGCCTCCAGGTGGTCACTGGGTATACGCCAATGAGAGATCTGTAAGGCGAAATGAAATTAATCGCATGTGAATGTCAGACCGATAAGTTTCTCAAGGGGGACCACACAAGGGATTGCGAATGTAAACGCTAAAGTCTTCGAGGAAAACCTCTGCTTAAGATAAATTCCAATCATTTGTTTTATCATCAACGTATGGAGAGCTGAGTTAATAAAATGGCCAGTTGAGCATATATATTTTAGTTATGCAGTGGTGTAATGTGAATGGCCATATCATCTAGGGCCTTAGGGTCAAAGTAAAATATTTCAAAGTAAAACATTCAACAAATGCACTCAACAATTGTTGTAGGAGCAACACCACTCTAACATATTTATATTTAATCAAGTTACCTTTGATTTTTTTATTTTTCTGCTTAAAATTATTTTTACTTGTTAAACAATTAATTTTTTCATATCAAGAAACCTTTGAATTTTTTTTTTCCTTAAAAATTAATTTTACTATTTGAAAAATAGAAAAAAATGTGAATTTTCATTCGAAAATTGATATTTGAAGAAACGGTTGTAAAATAAAATATTAAATAATTTTGTTTTTTATTCCTGTGTTTTATTTCCTTCACAACCAAACCACACTTCAGAATTCTTCGTTTACTTCCTTTGTGAATTAATGCTGATACACTGACAAAAAAGTTTTCGTTTTTTTAGGAACACAATTTGGTAAATTTTCCAAAGTAAAAGATTTAATTTTTTAGCAAATGCGCTTGACAGTTCTTCCAAAATCTGCAGAAGACACCGAATTCATCGTTTGATTCTTTTGAGATTTATTACAGATACACTGAAAAAAGAGCGTATATTTTAATTTTCTTAGGAACACAATTTCGGACAAACGAAGTTTTGTTTTGGTGCTAAAACCGCTTTTTACAGCAAATATGGAAATTTAATGGCTTTTTATAAGCCTATGGTTACTGATTTTTATGGTGATATGGAAAGAAAAAAAATTGTTGTCGTAAATGGAGGGGAAAACAGCTATTTTGGATTTCCAAATACGCCTGGAAAAAAGTAATTGAAAAACAAAAAACATTGTTTTCATACAGTTTTTAGAATTCTTTCGAAAAGTTCAAATCTTCATCACAAAAAAAAAATAATTAGATATAATTATACTAGATCGAACTACATATAATTATATCTAAAACATTAGATCTTGGTCAATATTGAGATCCGATCAGATCCAATTCCATAGTAATTATATGTGATTATATCTTAAAATTTTTCGGATCTATCACAGAAATGAAAGTATCAGTCACCAAAGTCATTTAAAATGAATTGATCCAATTAAAAAATTAATTGCTACAATTAAATTTTTTAATTGAATTTTATTTCAGTTTAAAACATTTGTTAAATCAATTAAATATTTAATTGAATGTGTTTTCAAATTTAATTAAAATTTTAATTGGAAAATTTTTGTTGATATTTTATTCTGTATATTCTTGGATTTCCTTTTAATTGATAAATCTTACGCATTAGATCCTTAAGGGAGATTTTTGACATTGAACAAAACCTATTTTTAAACAATTTCACACTCATTATAAATATAGCACTAATAGCAATTGAATTTTTCATTTATTTGTTGTATTTGTTGTCTTTATTTGTAGAAAAAAATGCGATATGGATCGAGAACGAGAAAGAGAAAACAAATCGCTCGAACCCAGAGATTTATCATCGACTGGAAGAATTTATGCCCGTAGTGACATTAAAATAAGGTTGGTTTCTAGCACACCAAGTAATTTTGAACATATCCTCTAATAATGGCAAACTTTTACAGTGCTTCTCCCACAGTTTCACCAACGATCTCAAATTCCAGTTCGCCGACACCCACTCCACCGGCCAGCTCAGCAGTAACACCTCTGGGATTGCCTCCCGGCACTGTAGGTCCAGGCATTAATAGTGGGTCGGGCAGTACCTCTGGATCAGCTGGCAGTGCAGCCTCCTACATGCATGCCAACCATAAGCCCATAACAGGAATACCTTGTGTAGCAGCAGCCAGTCGTTATACAGCACCGGTTCACATTGATGTGGGTGGCACCATATACACCAGCTCCCTGGAAACATTGACCAAGTATCCAGACTCAAAGTTGGCCAAATTATTTAATGGCTCCATTCCCATTGTATTGGATTCATTGAAGCAGCACTATTTCATAGATAGAGATGGAGGAATGTTTAGACACATTTTGAATTTCATGAGAAACTCAAGACTACTGATATCGGAGGACTTCCCTCATTTGGAACTGCTATTGGAAGAGGCGAGATATTTCGAGGTTGAACGTAAGTTTATGAAGCTTTAGTGGCATACTTTGGTTTAATTTGGATTTTCTATCTTTTTTGCTAACCCAGCGATGATCAAGCAGCTAGAGAGCATGCGCAAGGACCGTGTACGTAATGGTAATTACTTGGTTGCTCCTCCCACACCACCTGCACGTATTAAAAGCAGCCCTCGAATTGGCATCAACAGCGAATATAACTATGAGGTTGTGGCCCTGCATATCTCTCCGGATTTGGGTGAACGGATTTTGCTCTCAGCCGAACGTTCCCTGCTTGACGAAGTCTTTCCCGAAGCCAATCAAGCTACCCAGACCAGCCGAAGTGGTGTGTCCTGGAATCAAGGTGATTGGCGCCAGATTATTCGCTTCCCGCTCAATGGTTATTGCAAACTCAACTCGGTACAGGTCTTGACAAAGCTCTTAAACGCTGGCTTCACCATAGAGGCCAGCACCGGCGGTGGAGTCGAGGGCCAACAGTTCTCGGAATATTTACTTGTAAGACGTATACCAATGTGATAGACTCGAGCAAGGAGTTCGGTGTAAAAATTGCTGGCTTCACGCAGGCAGGCGCCCTTCTTTAAATCACAATTTAAAGAGTTGCACTTAATCTTAGATATTTTTTAGACAACAAATTAACTTGGATAAATTATGATTAATTCATTCAACTAGACTAGACCATAAGACCATCACACATCCTCCGATCCTACTTCTTAGGCGCCCGATCACGTAATCCATATTGCCCAAGGTGCCAATGCATAACCTCAATAATTTCCCTTCATGTTGTGTTCCCGCTTCATGGGTGTGAATTTTGAAGGAATTTTTATTTTTCTCATCCTCACTTGCTGGCCACCTAAGTCAAGTCCAAATCAAGAACTGATTTCTTAGATAAATGTTGCATTAATGTAGTCTCTTTTCGATTTGTACAAATAAACCAATGTATTTATTTAGTTTTAAGTTTTATCACTAGCAGAGGCATGAAGACGACGTGTTGTAAGTCCTAATTTAAGTCATCGCAGGTCAAACAAACCCCACGAGTGAAATCATGGTTAATGAGCACAAGAAACAACATCAAAACTTGTCAATGCATACTTAGTAAGCATTCTAATTGACCATGGTTTTCCTCTTGTTCAAACAGAAATTGTCTATCCCTTCACCATATCCCTCCTTCCTACTCACATTTGAACCAATGCCCATAGTCATAATCATGGAATAGTTATTCCCAACATAACATAACAAAGCATCAAAGCAGAAAAAACAGACATTAAACAAAATCATCAGTGTAATTTTTCTAAGTGTAGTTTCATTCTTACAAATAAAATAAAAACAATAAAATAAATGAAAATAAAAATCGGTTTTATAGATTCAGAGCCGAATCTTCATATTTGAAACAAATAAAAACTGGTAGCGTGTACATGTGTGTGGGTGTTTTCTTTAAATGAATTGGTAAGTTGTTCGGATATGTCGTCCTGCAAATATGGAATCTGTTTAAGAATAAGCAAAACAAAGGGGTTCAGAAGAAATTCTTAATTTTGAATTGGCAACATAGCTATCAGAGAACTGCAACCGGTGGCTTTTTTTCGTATTGCATTCTTACCCACAAAATGTCGGTGGCAGTGAGTAAGACACCAGTTACCATGCGATCTTTTACATTGATACAAATGCGAGAATAAAAATACCACTAGTATATAACAATGTTAAACCAATCGACATCGTAACAACGCGCGGTAAACAAAACACGAGTGTGGCACTTAAGTGTGATTGCACTCAACAACAGCAATTACCAGCAGTTGGCATTAGCTCAAGAGAATTAAGAGAGTGCCAAATTAGAGAATACCAAACTGCTGAGATATGGGTAACCAATTTGTGTGATTGCTTTACTACGGTGTTTTCGAGAGACCAACACTCATACTAACAAACACCGACAGTCGTCGGTTGCATTGGATATTGGTGGTTGAAATTTTTTTACCAATTGGTGTTTTAAGATTGCAAATATTGGTGTTTACAAAATACACTGGTCGGTTGCGGTGGATCGCAGCTCTGATAGCTAATTTTCCATTTTAGCTAGAGCACACAATGAATAAATGCTTTCCTCCAAATCGAAATTTTAAAGACAACGGAAATTCACATTTATTATAACAGTTTGGCTGATAAGTCCCCGGTCTGACACATAGATGGCGTCGCTAGTATTAAATTCATATTATTTTTATATAGTACCAACCTTCAAATGATTCGTATCAAAATTTGATGTCTGTAAGTCAATTAGTTTGTGAGATAGAGCGTCTTTTGTGAAGCAACTTTTGTTATTGTGAAAAAAATGGAAAAAAGGAATTTCGTGTTTTGATAAAATACTGTTTTCCGAAGGGAAAAAATACGGTGGAAGCAAAACCTTGGCTTGATAATGAGTTTCCGGACTCTGCCCCAGGGAACTCAACAATAATTGATTGATATGCAAAATTCAAGCGTGGTGAAATGAGCACGGAGGACGGTGAACGCAGTGGACGCCCGAAAGAGGTGGTTACCGATGAAAACATCAAAAAAATCCACAAAATGATTTTGAATGACCGTAAAATGAAGTTGATCGAGTTAGCAGAGGCCTTAAAGATATCAAAGGAACGTGTTGATAATATCATTCATCAATATTTGGATATGCGGAAGCTCTGTGCAAAATGGGTGCCGCGCGAGCTCACGTTTGACCAAAACAACAACGTGTTGATGATTCTGAGCGGTGTTTGCAGCTGTTAACTCGTAATACACCCGAGTTTTTCCGTCGATATGTTATGTGACAATTGATAAAACATGGCTCCATCACTACACTCCTGAGTCCAACCGACAGTCGGCTGAGTGGACAGCGACCGGTGAACCGTCTCAGAAGCGTGGAAAGACTCAAAAGTCCGCTGGCAAAGTAATGGCCTCTGTTTTTTGGGATGCGCATGGAATAATTTTTATCGATTATCTTGAGAAGGGAAAAGCCATCAACAGTGACTATGGTATGGCGTTATTGGAGCGTTTGAAGGTCGAAATCGCGGCAAAACGGCCCCATATGAAGAAGAAAAAAGTGTTGTTCCACCAAGACAACGTACCGTGCCACAAGTCATTGAGAACGATGGCAAAAATTCATGAATTGGGCTTCGAATTGCTTCCCCAACCACCGTATTCTCCAGATCTGGCCCCCAGCGACTTTTTCTTGTTCTCAGACCTCAAAAGGATGCTCGCAGGGAAAAAATTTGGCTGCAATGAAGAGGTGATCGCCGAAACTGAGGCCTATTTTGAGGCAAAACCGAAGGAGTACTACCAAAATGGTATCAAAAAATTGGAAGGTCGTTATAATCGTTGTATCGCTCTTGAAGGGAACTATGTTGAATAATAAAAACGAATTTTGACAAAAAAAAATTGGTTTTCTTTGTTAGACCGGGGACTTATCCGCCAACTTGTTAGTGTAGTGTTTCTTCAGAACTCGTATAACCCCGAATTTATGGCAAGCATGTTTGTGACAATCATTTTATTTTATACGAAATTTTGTATCTGATTTCGGCGAGCATGCTTATCGAGGTATCGGTAGAGTTATGCCGATAAACTCTGACTAAATCATCTCGCCTTGTATTATGGGCATCGGTGGGAGTGACACACAATCATGTGAGTCGTGAACAAATTTGAAAATGTTAAATCTAGATCACGGTCAGGTTTAAGCCTGTGAGTAAGGCTAACCAAGCTTCTTATTTGAAAAATTGACATTAATTTAGCTGCCGAATCACATTGTATTTTTGTACCCTCCGCCGTGCAACACATCAATATGTTGGTTTCAGACCCCATAAGGTATATATATATTTTGGGGTCATGGTGGAATTTCACCATGAAATCCGGCTGTCCTTCCGTCTGTTGAAATTATATAAACTATCGAACAAAAAATGTTATCGACTTGAAATTTGGTACTTGATGTAGGTCGGATGGTATTACAAATAGGACATAACGGACCTCTTTAAAGGTATATAAACCGACCCCCAGACTTGACTTCTTTCGGAAGTGTAAACTTCATCCGATCTGGTTGAATTTTGGTGCGATTCCCGGATTTGACGGCCGAGCCTCTCGAAAAAGCAAGTTTCATTCAATCCAGTTGAAATTTGGTACGTGGTGTCAGTATATGTTCTCTAAAAACCATCAATTATATGTGACACCCATATAAACTAATCCCCAGATTAGACGTCTGGTGCTTCTTGAAAAATCAAATCTCATACGATTCGGTTGAAATTTGATATGTGACAAATTGGTCCATATCGGTCCATTATTACACACATCCCTCTTATAAACCGATACTCAGATTTAACGTGAAGTAGCAAATTTCATCTGATTGAAATTTGACCCTCTAATTAGCATGCGAAAATTTAAACCGATCACGAACTAAAGTGACTTATATGGGTACATAAACTGTTTTTATACCCTCCACCATAGGATGGGGGTATATTAACTTTGTCATTCCGTTTGTAACACATCGAAATATTGCCCATAAAGTATATATATTCTGGGTCGTGGTGAAATTCTGAGTCGATCTGAGCATGTCCGTCCGTCCGTCCGTCTGTTGAAGTCACGCTGACTTCCGAACGAAACAAGCTATCGACTTGAAACTTGGCACAAGTAGTTGTTATTGATGTAGGTCGGATGGTATTGCAAATGGGCCATATCGGTCCACTTTTACTTATAGCCCCCATATAAACTGACCCCCAAATTTGGCTTGCGGGGACACTAAGAGAATCAAATTTTATCCGATCCGACTGAAATTTGGTACATGGTGTCAGCATATGATCTATAACAACCATGCAAAAATTAGTCCACATCGGTCCATAATTATATATAGTCCCCATATAAACCGATCCCCAGATTTGGCTTGCGGAGCCTCTAAGAGAAGCAAATTTCATCCGATACGGCTGAAATTTGGTACATGGTGTTAGCATATGATCTCTAATGACCATGCAAACAAATGGTCCATATCGGTCCATAATTATATGTAGCCCCCATATAAATCGATCACCAGATTTGACCTCCGCAGCCTCTTGGAAGACCAAAATGCATCTGATTCAGTTGAAATTGGGTACGTGGTGTTAATATATGGCCTCAAACATCCATGCAAAAATTGGTCGAAATCGGTCCATAATTATATATAGCCCCCATATAAACCGATCCCCAGATTTGACCTCCGGATCCCCCTGGAAGAGCAAAATTCATCCTATTCGGTTGAAATTAGGTACGTGATGTTAGTATATGTTATCCAACAACCATGCAGGAATCGCTTCATATCAGTAATTCGATGGTGGTTGACAGTTTCTAGTAGAATTTTGTAAGAAATCCATGGTGGAGGGTATGTAAGATTCGGCCTTGCCGACCGTATAGGCTTTTTATTAGTTTGCTACTTCTGCTCATTCCTGGCTTGAACATATCATGAATCACGAAAATTGTCTTAAATCGCGCATGAGCGTGAGCCTTTAAATGTCCTTTGCACGTCAGTATGGATTCTCATTTCGTGAATGTGCGTGTGCTCCTGCCCCAAATACCATGCGTGAGTTCGAGTAAAATTTCACTCATACACACACCTCTAATAGGGACAGACAATGAGGTTACACTCATTTCATTAAATTCAAAGTCACTTTCTAGACGACGTTCGTTCTTTGAAGAAACACTATTTACTATTTTTATGTTTGCCTAGTTTGGTTTTTTCGTCCAAATCAATTACTTTACATATTATCACAATTCTAATATGAGCTTATTGACATGAAGTTTAAGGAATTGAAAATGCCAGATACGAATATTACAAGCCTGACTATACATATATTTCAGTGTAGGCTAATCCACATTTCCATAGTTCTCTAAAATCTCACCCGGCCAAAATGCCAAAACAAAAAATGAAAAAAATACCAAAAACATTTATGCGGGGTGATTAAACCTTGTCAATGAGCGAAAACTGTGCAGATAGCTAAGAGAATAACTTTTTTCGACGACAGCTCAAGAAAAACCATAAAAATGCAAAATGCTCAAGGATCGCACTATTTATTCACTTTCATCATTTGTGTATTTTATGGTTTTCAAATAGTATCCAAACGGCAAATAGTATCCTGGTATAGGAAAACTTCATGGCATAACGATGCCAGAGACATCTAGTGCTTAAGTTTCGCAATGACAAAAGTGTATCAAAGACACACCCCATAGCACAAAGCAACAGCCGGCGACATATAACAAAGATGTAAATTTCCTAAAGATGACTAACTTCAGATGTAGAATATGAACAACAGGGGACTCTAGTGAATATGGTTTTAATCTCTCACTCATTGGAAAAATGTATTTCTGAACAAAATTTATTTCTGAACATGCACCAGAGAGAATAAAAAGACAAGAGGACGAAACTGTGAAGCAAAACTGCGTCAGTAGGGGGCAGTCTTGAGGAAATGTTCTCTAATATCATGCAGTCAGGGCTGCCAATAAAATTTCAAGAAAAATCGTCACTTTTTTCAATAAAAATCATAATCGGCACTTGCATTTTAAAAATCGTCAAAAAATCGGCAATATAAATGATATTAAAATTAAACGTATTTTTTGGGTAAACTAAAAACAAAATATATAAAGAAATCAGTTTTGTATACAAATAACATTACCATAAAAATCATTTTTTGTTAAACAAAAATATTTCGTAATTTTTTTATAAATAATCTATTTTTCTGAAATATTGTTATTAATTGAGTAACATTTTTAATTATATATTTTGAAATTAAAGAAAAAGTCTCATGTTTTCCAAAACAGGTGATTTTTTATGGTGGTTATTTTTTATACTGTACTAGAATTTTATCATAATTAGTAAAAGTTTCTATTGCATATTCTGTGTAAATCATTATCAATTTTGGTATTAAAACAATTTGAGTTATTTCATTTTAGGTTGTTTTAGTTTTTTGTTTTTTGCTTAAAAATGTCTACGTTTGCTGTGGAGTTTGGAAGAATCATGGTTATTTGTACGAATTTTGACAAAACTCGAAAAGCCAAAGTACTCCACGTTCTGTTTCCGAATTTTTTCCCAACATTTTTCAAATTTATTTTAATATTTTCAAAAATTTCTCCAAAATGTAAAAATTTAAGCTCCATAAACTATGTGTCTAATATCGTTAAAATCGGAAAAAAATCGGAGTTGTCCATTTTGTGAGTAAAAAATCGTCAAAATGCCGATAAATCGGCAAAATTGGCAGCTCTGCATGCAGTTTTTGTCGGCGCTTCTCTCAAATATCATACAGTTTGCGCCGGCGTCACCCAGTTCAGTTCTCTGCCGGCTTTATGAAATGTAAGGAACATAGGATTTAATTTTTTTGGCAGACAATTTGAAATTATAACTGCCGATGCCTTTATAAACAATTTATCAAAACAGCGCTTCTACCGCAACGTCGGTAATACCACGCTGCAGGCATTGTGCGACATCTATACGGTTGACATTTGTTGTTTTTGTAGAAGAGAAATTTTCGTCCTCTTGTCTTTTTATTCTCTCTGATGCATGCATGTCGCACAATGCCTGCAGCTTTGGTATTACCGACGTTGCGGTCAAAGCGCTGTTTTTATAAATTGTTTATAAAGGCATCGGCAGTTATAATTTCAAATTGTCTGCCAAAAAATTAATAGAATGAAAAGATTTATATAAAAGAACATTTGTTATTACAGAGTTTGTTATATATCCTATTTTCCTTACATTTCGTAAAGCCGGCAGAGGACTGAACTGGGTGACGCCGACGCAAACTGTATGATATTTGAGAAAAGCGTTGACAAAAACAGCATGATATTAGAGAAATTTTCCTCATGACTGCCACCTACTGACGCAGTTTCGCTTCACAGTTTCGTCCTCTTGTCTTTTTATTCTCTCTGCATGCACTCATAACAGTGCTCTCGTAGTAATAATCCGCACTAAATGGTTTAGACACAAAGCCGGGTTGATCTTCATCACTTGGTCATTTAAATTACCGTATCCAGTGAAAAAGAACTGGAAGTAAATCGACTAAGCGATAATTGTTTCTCGTCTAATTTTTCCTTCAGGGTTGTTTTTCATCACTTTACGATGTCGGCCACATATACGTCATTCTAAACAAATTAAGTCATTCCGTTAATGACGCCAATACCTGATATCAATCCTGAAACTTATTTCGACGAGAAGCCACCGTGAATGGAAGTGCTTACTAATTTCGATAATGATGCACAATGGTACTTTGGTATTATTGTACATTCAACCGTTGTAAGTGGATATATTCAAAAACCCTAAATATTACTTCACATAAAATGAAAAACGATTGTGCAGGAAATTTCGAATTAATTCCTTGCTTGTAATGTTAATGTGTCATCTTATCTTTAATAAATTGCTTTAAATTCTTACTCCTACTTTCATGAAGCTCAGTTATAGCTAATTAACCGTACAACGGATATGTATGTAATCCAATCGATATATCCACACATTAGTTAGGAATCTAACTGGTAAATATTTTTCAGTTACAATTACAATTAAAGGTGGGTATTAAGTTCGAGTTTAGCCGCTAAAATCGCTAAAGTGAAAACTAAATCAGTAAAAATAAGGCATATAATTATACATATTTGTTGCAAATTTTATTATAACTTGATGGGGAATAAGCCCAAAGCAAATTTTCACAAAGTTTGCAGTCCTTAAAGTGGATTCATTAAGAAAAGTAATCGTGAAAAAATGGCGATTTTAGCGGCTAAACTCGAACTTAATACCCACCTTAACCTACAACGAACATATCTTCAATTTACTTTTAGTTAACTGACAGTTAAAGCCTAACGAATCTACATGGAAATAGCCGTTACCGAATATAAATGACACTAATCAAACTTTAACTTGAAATTGAAGATGATTGTTGTACAAAATCCGAGTTTTTGCAATTAAATCAATATCAAAGTCATTAAATAAAGGCCGAATATTACGTTTCCAGTAAGTTTTTTTTTTTTTAACCATCAACACCCTCCACTATTCGGGTGGGTGTCAACGCTTCAATAAATGGGAAGTTCACAAGTGCAAAGTGTTAAACAATAAATGACTCACTCAATGGGAATAACAAAGTATCACTCATATGAATATCCATAAAAGTCAAAATTCTACATTCAAAAAAATTAACTTTTCTTCTGTACAAAAAATTAAACTAACACAATTTTGTTTTGTAGTTAAAGTCTTAAGTTTTTTGAGGCTAACCTAAGTTCGAAGCTAAAACAAGAAAAGTTTGTAGGTTTTTAATTTCGGTTCTGGGGAAGGAATATTTTTTTTTGTGTATACAGGCAATAAAAATACCTAAATCAATTTTAGAACAATTAAATCGCTTATGTTTTGTTTACAGCGAAACATGTCAATGGTCGCACATAACAAAGTTTTAACAGTGAGTGTCAAAATAAAGGGTTTGGTTTAACCCTTGTGCACTCCTTGGATAAGTGCCCTTTTCACGTGCGGATTATTATAGCGGATTATGGCAATATTTTATTTTTATTATTATCTTCTAAAAAATACATTTTGTCCCTGTAATGGATAAATAAAAGTTCAAAAAAAAATATCCAATAACTAAAAAAATAAAAACTACGTTATAAAACCAATGTTCGGTCAAATTGACACAAGGAGTGCACAAGGTTTAATTAATTGTTTTGCAGTGTTGAATTTGTTTATTTTTGATTTTTAAGTTTATGTAAATACTTAAATACTCTATAGCTAACCCAAATAATGTTTAATAAAATAGTAGATATAAAGGCGGAAATGAAAAGTATTTAAAAAAAAATCGTATATACAGTTTAATTTGACGCCCATTGTATTTCCATTTAAGGAAGCAATTTTCATAATAAAAGCAAACTTTGTTGGTCTAATATTTCGTTTTGAAAAAAATCGTTATTTTTTGCGTGTACAGACAAATTTGAATAGCGAGAATGTGACACTAAAAACAAACAAAATTCTTTTAATAGAGTTAAATTAAATTTGCAGATACATGCTTGAAACTCACACCAAATATCATAACAAAAATAAACGCAGTGTTGAGTTCGGATTAATATTCAACCAATTCATTTAGAATTATGAACTTGAGTTTCCCCCTCTCCCATTCCCACCAATAAAACAACATTCCACAATGAAATAGAAATTATGATAGCCGATTGAATGGTCACATCATAAAATGTGATGGGGACCAGCATTTTATGACAATGGCAGGAGACGGAATTAATATTCGTGATGAAAAATGCGAATAAAACAGCTCAACCCCTCAGCCCAGTAAAGTAGTCTTCATTACCACCACCACCACCACCAGTACCACTACCATCAACATCACCATTAATCTGGAGTCTAATTCAATTATTGTTCCACTGTTGTGTTTGTTAATATGATTTGCAAGATGAACCACCACATGGCGTGGGTGGTGGTGTGTAGATTTGCATGTATGGGTAATTCGTGGTCTTAGGCCTTATGATTTAATTTTCCCTTTTTGAGACTTGTCTGCAAATGGTTCTAGATTGGGGTTTTGCATGCGCACATTCCACTTGTAAAATTTATAATCAATGACATTCAAATATGTGTGCGTATGTGTTTGTGGATTTGTATAGTAGTATGGGTCTTTCCATTAATATATCGGCACAAATAAATCTTCTCGTTGGAATTTCATTTTGGTGCATCCGTCGTATTAAACACAAAAGTAATAAATTTTATTGAATTTGTAGAAAATTATTTACTTAGTTTTGTCATATCGGCGTGATATCTGAGTGCCGGTGTCGAAAAAATGACATCACCGAGGATAAGACGAAAAAAAATCCATAATCTCCACAGTTGGTGTATAGAATTCTTGAAATTTTGACAAAATTTTCTATAGAAATAAAATTTTGACAAAATTTCCTATAGAAATAAAATTTTGACAAAATTTTCTATAGAAATAAAATTTTGACAAAATTTTCTATAGAAATAAAATTTTGACAAAATTTTCTATAGAAATAAAATATTGACAAAATTTTCTATAGAAATAAAATATTGACAAAATTTTCTGTAGAAATAAAATTTTGAAAAAATTTCTATAGAAATAAAATTTTGAAAATATTTTCTATAGAAATAAAATTTGTACAAAATTTTCTATAGAAATAAAATTTTTACAAAATTTTCTATAGAAATCAAATTTTGACAATATTTTCTATTGAAATAAAATTTTGACAAAATTTTCTATAGAAATAAAATTTTGACAAAATTTTCTATAGAAATAAAATTTTGACAAAATTTTCTATAGAAATAAAATTTTGACAAAATTTTCTATAGAAATAAAATTTTGACAAAATTTTCTATAGAAATAAAATTTTGACAAAATTTTCTATAGAAATAAAATTTTGACAAAATTTTCTATAGAAATAAAATTTTGACAAAATTTTCTATAGAAATAAAATTTTGACAAATTTTTCTATAGAAATAAAATTTTGACAACATTTTCTATAGAAATAAAATTTTGACAAAATTTTCTACAGAAATAAAATTTTGACAAAACTTTCTATAGAAATAAAATTTTGAAAAAATTTTCTATGGAAATAAGATTTTGACAAAATTTTCTATAGAAATAAAATTTTGACAAAATTTTCTTTAGAAATAAAATTTTGATAAAATTTTCGATAGAAGTAAAATTTTGACGAAATTTTCTATAGAAATAAAATTTTGACAAAATTTTCTATAGAAATAAAATTTTGACAAAATTTTTTATAGAAATAAAATTTTGACAAAATTTTCTATAGAAATAAAATTTTGACAAAACTTTCTGTAGAAATAAAATTTTAACAAAATTTTCTATAGAAATAAAATTTTGACAATATTTTCTATAGAAATAAAATGTTGACAAAATTTTCTATAGAAATAAAATTTTGACAAAATTGTCTATAGAAATAAAATTTTGACAATATTTTCTATAGAAATAAAATTTTGACAAAATTTTCTATAGAAATAAAATTTTGACAAAATTGTCTATAGAAATAAAATTTTGACAAAATTATCTATAGAAATAAAATTTTGACAAAATTTTCTATAGAAATAAAAATTTTTTGTAGAGATCCATTTTTTCCAAAATTTACTATAGTAAATAACTTTTTCAAAATAAGATTTTTTCTTATGGTAATTTTTTTGTAAAATTTTCTTTAAATATTGGTAGATTATGTTTGGCTCGAGTAGCAACCGTGATTGGCTAACAGCCGAATGAAGATGAGCTAGATGTCCGAGACAGGCAGATTTATACCTCACTCACATTACACTTCCAAAATCCTTTTTAACTGGATTTCAACTGTCCTCTGCCTTATAAAAAGGGATTTCCAATCCACATTAAGTAGATTTCGAGCCTAATGTGAATGGGCTATTGATTCATAGGTATGGAAATTCCCATATTCCCATCCACATGATGCTTATTTACGACAAACATGCACCCTCATATGAGGACAAGCGTAGTTAAGTAGTTTCACTTAACCATCCGCCACGTACCAAACTAAGATACAAATTGACATGGAAGATGACGATGACCCCACAAATTTTTATGTCCAATAGGTCATAAAAACTACGAATTACAATTATATGTGAACGCATGTCTTCCTTTCCCATTTGTATGTTCGACAATTTGTCTGAGTGTATTGACGACCATCACCATGTGTACGTATAGCACATTAAAAATAGAACATCATAAATATTGCATAACTTCGATGGATGATGTTGATGGTGACGGCGATGGCGGTGGTGGTCTACCGTCAGACGCAAGTCACCATTTAAGACCAACTCCATCAGCATGCATTCATTAGCAATGCCTTTGGTTCCGTATATGGGCCAATATGTAATGTGTGCCAAATTATAGCAACATCATTGACTCTATGAACATGTTGCAATCGTACCACTAGAACTCTTCGGAGTGGAACAAAACCATTTGTTTGTCAGTGGTCTTCGAAGAGATCAGGAAAATCAACCGCCACGGGCCATTCTTCACCATGACAATACGAGTCTCACACATCAGATCAAACAACTGCATTTTTGAGCACCCAAAACATCGATTTGATGGGTTATCCGCCATATAGTCTTGACTTGGCACCGAATGACTTCTTTTTATTCCCATACGTAACAAATAAAATGAGAGGTCAACAAGCGATTTTCGATGATTAATATTTGTTTTTGTTCTAACCCCGAAATATAAAAGGCAACCCTCGTATATGTATTTTAAGATGGTTTTCAGGTTATGGTTTTAATCAATTAATTTAATTTTTCACAATCAATGGCCTGTATCTTTGGCATCCACCATTTTATAAAATTATAATGGGTGTCATATACAGCAAACCTCACGAGGTGAACACTTACGGTCGCCTATATTTTGTGATAATGTGATATAATACCTAACGTCTCAGAGAGTTTTCACTGTATACACATACGAAAAAGAATGTTTTCATATGTTTGGGCGTAAACATTATATGTTAGGAACTCAAATTTTTTAACACAATATTTTTAAGTGTAAGCATATAATGTTGATAAACTAGCATAACATGTTTGGGACATATATGTTAGAACATATTATGTTTGCGACATAACAATTTTGTAAATATAATATGCTTGGATGCAAACATATAATAATATAGAAATAGCCTATAAACATATATGTGTTTAGAAAGAGAGACCTAGAGAGTATTCTGCAAGTAAGTGAAACATAATATGTTTGAACAATACAAACAATATTTTATTTGGACCAATCCTGAAAATATATATGCTTGAAGCAGTTTGGGGTATTTGTTATAGAACGATTTTTTGAGGTTGTACTTGCGCACTATTAATTCAGTGTTCTGATGAAAAATCGAACATAGTACCCAACTTTAAGAATAAAAATGTCAAAGATATCCTTTCGAAAATATTTGTTTTCTGTGTATAGGTTGGAAAGTAAATGAATATGATTTAGAAATATACATGATTTATCCTTATCATTTATACTCCCAAAAAGTATATTTCTGTCTTTTTCAAGTCCTTATTTGGTCTATCATAATTTAAGGATATCACATTAAATAAGTGTTGAATGTGTGTGTGGACCATATAAAGTCCGGTAAAGGTGGGAAAAGCTTCTCACACCATCACCTCAAGATGACAATGAGTCTAACCCAAGTCAATGGACCCATGACGATGATGATGATGTCGACAAAACCACATCAACTAAGCCAGTATTTACAAATTAACAATCACAAAGATAAGAATTTTGTTGCATTAGCATTGAGCTCAGCAACATCGGGAGGTTAAAAGTCAATTATACAACATACATACGAGTACAATGTACAAATCTTAAATTTAAAGTCAGGAGCGCATCTTTGGGTATAGAGATTTATATATGGGTTTTTGAAGGCACATCAGGAAAATTACAAACATGACATGGTTAAAATGTCCGATATGCATAAAAAGGCAATGCGTCTTCCTAAAAAAAAATGAGACGTTGCTTTATGATTTAGAGATTTGTTTCAGTTTTTAGTGTGAAGACGATTTTTATTGTGACACCATTGGGTTAAAGGGTCGTCAATTTTACCATGGTAGGACCATTATTGAAGTCGAAAGAATAATTTTTCCTCACCATTGGGATTAAGTTATCATATCAGAAAAATTTCCATTCTTACGAAATTGAGCTAATGACACTTTTTCATTGACACCCAGAAATATTTTCATCCAAGCAGCGAAAATTTTCATTGGTATCTTAATTTATTTCACTAATTTCTAATTGAAAATGCATTACAGTAACAATTATTGTTTCGTTAATTCAAATTTAATGACAAATTTCATTGATATTACGTCACATTTGATACCAATGTAGAAATTCGACTTTTTTCTATTTTGTCTAATCATCTGCTGCACGCAGAGAAGAAATATGATCACCTCAAACATGTTTCAAGAGCTAAATGTTATTTTTGTATGGTAACCATGTAACATGTTTGTCACTAAAATGTTATTTTCTCGTCAAATATAACCTACTTGCCGAAATCAGATACATGATTTCCGAGAAAATAACATGTTACATGGTCACCACCCAAAAATAGCATTTTGCTCTTAAAAAATGTTTGAGGTGATCATATTCCTTCTCTGGGTGTGCTCTTAGCCAAAATCAACTCATTGAATTCTAATGGAAAAATCGAAAAGGCAACCGCCTTTTCTCTAGTAATCCTTCTTGATTATCCTTTGATTAATAACATGGCTAGTTGGAAAATTCCACTAAAGTCACTTTGGTGGCTTTAATTGTTATACACACTGTTAGAAAAATATGTTTTTCATATGTTCTGATATAAACAAAATGTGTTTCGGGCACAAGTTTTAAACACAATATATTTAAGTGCAAACATGTAATGTTCCTAAACTAACACAAAATGTCTGGGACATATATTTTAATATGTTAGAATATATTATGTTTGGGGCATGAATGTTTCATAAAAATAATATGTGTGAATGTATACATATATGAATTTACAAATTTCGAGTAAACATATATATGTTGTGATACTTTATTCAGAGAGCGACAGAGAGAGAGAGAGAGAGAGTTAGTATAGAGAAAGAAATAGAGATGGAAACCAGGAGGGTTGAATAAAAAGATATCAACATAACACAGCGAGAATGAAATGAGAGCAATTTCTGTGAAACCGCTTGTATGTAGTTTCGGAAAACTGTTTCATGATAAGGCCAAAAATGTAATATGCTTAAGTCTAAATATTATTTAATTTGAATATTAGAATGAGTATTCGGAATAAAGAGAATAGACATTCGGAACCAAGAGAATAGACATTTGAAAAAAAAAAACACAGCATATTTGTATTACAGAAAAAGATGCGAAGAACTCAAAAATTTCGTGGAAGTGAACATTATCTGAGGAAATGAGCACAATCTTCTTTGAGGAATTCTTCCAAGCATATACTATTTTTGGATTCAAAATGCTTCCAAACATATAATATGCTCACATAAAACAAACATATTAATGTTTCGGCAGTATCCAATAATATATGTGCTTCCTGCAAAATATGTTTTGAACATATGTTAGAGAAGCGATTTTTTTTTGAGGGTGCACCCATAGAAAAAATCATAAAAGGCATGCGCGCTTCAAAACAATCCGTTCATGAAAGTGAATCAACACACTTGTGATGTCAAACGGACGGTGTCAATCTGATAACGATAATATGACACCATGCGTTGTCAAAACAACAACCAACGTTCATGATCTAAAAACGTAATGGTTAGGAATTTATAAAAAAAATCACTAACGTGATTCGAATCTGTATTGTTTGCTCCAAAATATATGTATGTGAACAGTCGCCTTAGCACATTGCAGGGACGGAGTGTCCATAAGAACGTCTAACTATTATTTTAAGACTTTTCACGCGTTCACGATTTTGGAACGTATTTTCTACTATTAGTGTTGTTATAACGATCCTATTAATTTAAAATATGCGCTATTTGGCTCGATAAGTTGTTGCCATTTTTAAAGCAATTTTGTTGTGCTTCTCTCAAAGAAGACTCTGTTTCTATTGGCAAAAAATTTAGACTGTCGATTTTCACAAGTCTTCTCTTGAATCGATTTTTTACTAGCAAATTTGTGCCCATGGCCGGGAGCAGGTGTTAATCGCTTGACTCCATATCCGTACTATTAATTGGATGGATAAGAGTCTTGAAAACAAGTTGAACCGATCTAGTCCATTCTGGGCGATTGCTTCATGTGGTGCCGTGTGGGAGCAGCTCATGGTAGATTTTCAATTCTGGCTTGGCCATTGTTTCCAGCGGCTCGCCGATTTTCGACCACGACTTTGTCGTAAACGATCGTCGTTTCATCGCCAGTTACAAACGTTTCCGAGATAGATCGATATAGATTTACAGATGGAAATTCGGAATTGTAATATTCGGCTATATAGCGCCACCTATTGGCAAATCAATAGTTTTTTATATTACCCACCGTAAAATAAATGATTCCTTATCATTGAGCTAAACATAGCAACACTCATTGATAAGAGAGAAGTTCACCATTTGTGGTATAGGTTAGGTGTCAGCCCGATGTATCAGGCTCACTTAGATTATTCAGTCCATTGTGATACCACAGTGGTGAACTTCTCTCTTATCACTGGGTGCTGCTTGATTCCATGTTAAGCTCAAAGACAAGGGGCCTCATTTTTATAACCGAGTCCGAACGGCGTTCCACATTGCAGTGAAACCACTTAGAGAAACTTTGAAACGCTCAGAAATGTCACCAGCATTAATGAGATGGGATAATCCACGCTGAAAAACTTTTTGGTGTTCGGTCGAAGACGAAATCGAACCCATGACCTTTTGTGTATGCAAGGCATGCATGCTAACCATTGCACCACTTCCAAAAGATGTACTTCCAAAGATGTTCTTTATTTTAACTACACATGAAGTTCTTTTAATTCAATTATTTACAACTCGCTTTTGTCTTATTTTTAATGCGTAAATTTAATTTTTTTGTTTCAAAAATGTTAAAAACAGAGTAGGCATTAATAAAATGATACCAATTATTGAAATTTTGTCAAAAAAAAATTCTAAATCCATTCAAGAAATATTTCGAATTTTTCAAAAAAAAAATTAATTCAAACGTGCCAGACAAGCGTTAGAATGCATTACAAATCATAAAAATTTATAAAAACTATTTATTTGACAAAATATCACAAAATTTTTTAATTCACATCCAAAACAATGAAATCGGATCACACCTTAAGAAGTGATGCAAATTCAGTGCAACGGCTGTTGAAATGGTGGACATCCGTCCTATGACAAGCCCATGTTAAATTCATCGCTTCTGCGACAATTTTGTACTACTTCCGGATCCAAAAAGAACATTTTCACTACTTTTTTGGCGACACTTTTTTACTGGCGTAATACAACAAATTTGGTCCTATTGTAGGCCTTTCTTGCTAGTTTTGTTTTTGCTGGACAGATAAATATTTTCTAAATATCCTTGAGTTGTTCTCGTACCATAACCTACTTCAAATATTTAATAGATAGTGCTCTTGATCTCATTTGTGAGTAAATAATTTGAAAAGCCAAACAATTATACAAGCAATGTAGTATATATATGTAAAGTAACATCATAGGAATTTCAACGATAAACCTTTGCAGCATAGATTGTGAAATTAAGAATTGTGTGCCTGAACATTAAGACTAATTTACATAGACCCTACCGAACATCGACAACAATGTTCAGTCTCTTTGCTAGTTCAGTCAAACTTCATAATTCATAATTTCCACACATACTTATGCAAAGTTACGCCTTTAATTCGATACATCATCGAATTTGAGGACGAGTCGATTCTTGTCTGATGGTATTTGTATCGGATATTCCTTTAGGATTATGTGGTTTTATCATAATTTCCTGATATGCTTAGGGATTTTTATCCTTTACCACACAAACAGACACACATAAGAGATAGGGCAGGCATTTACAAGTATGCTGCTTATTCCCACACATGCATAAACGCATAGCCACCTTAATTGTTTGATGGTTTGAAATCAACCAAAACTGAATATTTCCCATTGACCCTGCCACCAGATTTAGGCATATATTTATGTGTTGTAATAATGCTGGTACACACATACACAGCACCCAACTCCCAATTGAGAGTCAGTGTTGGTGTGTATTTCTTGGATTCTTCTTCAAAGAAAATTGAACATCGAGAGAGAAGAGTATTGGTCATGATGGTTATGGTGATGGTGAGTAAGGTCATTGATTGTGAATTGTGAGAGCTATAGAAAATGTAATTGCATTATATCATAAATTAACCCCTTTCATTAACGAGAGGTCTATAAAAATTCCTTTGACTTCATAATTATCCACACACACGTAGACACATAAAGAAATAAAACCCTCACACACACACACACTCATAAACATAGATACATACTTGCAATAGCCTTTAATTGCTATAATCAGCACAATTTGTAAATGAGCATAAAGTTCAAACGTACAAATAAATATCTTTCATTCGATTATCAACGTCATATGCCACAGTCGAAAATGGAAAACCACAGAAGCTGCTACCCGCATTGTCGTTAGTCACCACCCCATTAACCTAAGGCGGCAAGAAACGAATGTAAGAAGAAAAGCCACCACGAGATGAAATGATGACCACACTTTGACCAGCACTTCATTCGATATTTTTTCACTTCCCTCATTAGTTTGTCTTTTTCTCTCCTTAATTTGTTTAAAGAATTAATTAAATTTTCGTCATTCACATTCACTTCATTCATTCGCTAATACAGATCAAAAGTAATCGTTACGATGCATGTATGCATTTGTCTGTAGTTTTTGCTATACACTAGCATGGGTCGAAATAGACGAGACCTGAAAGTTCAAGGCTAATAAATTCTAGGAAATCCGATAGATTTTTGATGCATAGATAATTGGAACGAGAGATTACTTTTCAAAATAGCTTTTTTACGATTCGCTACACTTCGTCCAGCATAGGGATACAAAGTCTAAATTGGCACCTTTTAACTAATGGACGTTTACTTAAAGACGGTCGAAAAGTCGACTGCTTGTAATCCTCTAAATTCGATTTTTTTGTGTAGTTTTGGAATCCGTATATGGCTTTGCGACTTGGATTCGCCAAGAAAATAAATAAATAAATAAAATAAATTGATCGAATTTTAACGAAACAAGTCTACTTGGACTGCAGTGAGACCTCTGGAAGGTGGATACTCACGGTCGCCAAAATTTTGTCCACATATGGCAAAACTCCCCAGACAACTGTCCTCAATTGGGAAGTGTTCGGTTTTCAGAGTGTCAAAGTTTGAGAGGTTTCACTGTATTCACCGTTAAAGTGGCAGCCCGATTTATTTTCAGGCACACAGACTATTTAGTCCATTGTGTATTCACTGTTTATGACCACAATCCTATGAATAGAAGAGAGAAGTTTCGAGGTTTATCTCCTATCCACTTCAACTTCAAAAAAATTGTGCATGTCAGATGTCGAATTTCCAGTAATAGCGAAAGCCGACCATGTAAATAATTTAAACTATGACTTAAAAAAAAAATCTAAAACTGGAAACGTCGGTATATCCAAACTGTGAAAAAAAAACTCGAAAGGCCGAAAAAAAATCTTTTAGATTCTAGCTGCTTTGATCTCTATGATAAGTTTCTTTACTAAAGGATTTCTGAATTGGAGACGATGACATCCTCATTTGACAGATATTTGCACGCAGCAATTTACTCTTTATATTTGGGAAAACAATGAAATACCGCGGAGCTAAATTAGAAGTATGCGATGGATGGGGTAGTATATCCTACCCCTATTTAACTTTAACTAGTCTGAAAGATTGATATGGTACGTTCTCACGGTGCAAGAACACTTTTATTCAGAAAGTGAATTTTTGTTCCTTGAATTCAGTGCAGAATAGGCCAAAAAACTTCTATTGCATCTTCTTTAGGTACACCCTCACAAAAAATCGCTTCTGTAACATATACTCCCAAACATATTTTGCTTCAAGCATATACATTTTTGGGTATTGCCCAAACATTTATATGTTTGATCTCTACCAATATATAATATGTTTGAAAGCATATTGGTCTAAACAATATATGTTTGGGTAGTCTAAGTTCCAAACATTTTGTATTTTTGCATCCAAATTCAATAATGTTGTCTTCCAAAAAACAATATGTTATTATGTGACCATATAATATGTTTGGAATCATTTTGCACCCAAAAATATTATATGCTTAAAAAAAATTCTCCCAAACAATATTGTGCTCAAAATTTTATTTATTTATTTATATATTTACAATCATAATGAATTATGAAAATAAACAGGTAATATAGGTGCTAACAACATAGGTTTTCGACCTGAATGCTCAAAAATTTGTTTCTGCCCAATTGTATATTCCCCGACATCTTTCTCACTTCCACGAGATTTTTTAGTTCTTAGCACCTTTTTCTGTAATACAAACATTGTAGAAGAAATTATTCAATTTTATGATTTTTATTTTAATTTTACCTTTTGCCGGACGGGGATTCAAGGATCAAAGAAGTAGCTGATCACATGTCCAAGGAAAAATAAAATGTTAATTTTGTAATAACAAGCAACAACCACCAACTTAATTCAATATCGCTCCCTGTTAAATAGCGTTCCAAGCTACTAAACACATATATGTTTATAGGCTATTTCTAAATTAATATATGTTTGCATCCAAGCATATTATATTTACAAACATTTTATGTCCCAAACATAATATGTTCTAACATATTAACATATATGTCCCAAACATGTTATGCTAGTTTATGAACATTATATGCTTGCACTCAAAAATATTGTGTTTAAAAATTTGTGTTCCAAACATATAATGTTTATAGCCAAACATATGAAAAACAGTCTTTTTCATCCGTGTAGTCGATGTGTTTATAACCTTTTTGCTCATATTACACTATTAATATTACAGTAAAAGTGGTCACACCACATTTCAAAATTTGGATATTTTTAAATATCGGGGCTTCGAATTTTTAATAATATGGTCATAAAAAACTTGCTTGAAACTTTTGAGAGCACATTTTCGCGGTATATGTCAAGTCTCCATATAATTCATTGAAAGTTTTTTGATTTTGCTGAATAAAAATCAAAAAAACAGGAATCGAGCTATCGACCAGTTTTGCTCGACATTGATGCAACGAAACATTTTTTTTTTGAGACAATAACAATTTTCATTAATAGTACGAAACGTTTCATTGTTTAACAGAATATGACAAATTGCTTTATATTTATCAATTTGTTTCGTTGGCTCAATTTGAATCACTCATTTCATTGAATTAATGAAGCTTTTTCTATTAGTGTAATGGGCCGGGATCATAGATGGTCTGTATCAAACTCTTTTAGGTTTGCGACTGTCGCAAAGTTGTAAACGTCGTAAACGTCACATACGCGTCGTAAATGTAGAAAAAGTAACAAAAGTCGCAAACTGAAAATACTTTAGACGCGTCAGCTAGGCAGCGAATTCGATGATATCCAAGACGATGGTATGTGCGAGAAGTTTCATTTCTTAGGAATGTTCACAATTTTCGGTTTTAGTCCCCACATTTTCCCTATTGCCTTTTGCACGAGTTCAGGGTAACCGTGGATTTTCTCGTCCTTTCTTAGCTTTAAGTTCAGTCTCCTGTCCAATATAACCCCAAGGTATTTTGCACACTCACCAACGGGAATTTCGATACCACCTAAGAAAATAGGCTTGATCATGGGAAAACTTTCACAAAATTCGGCAGAAACTCACAGCGAATGCTGTCAAACTAAATTAAAAAAATGTTCAGGATTTCTTCTATTCAAAATTTGTTTTTCTACAGCAGGTTTACGACTTTTGCGACATACGTATTATACCGTCGCAAATGTATGGCGCAAAAGTCACAGTTTGTGACAGGCCAACCCTGGCTGGGATTAGACTTTTCAAACAAAATCCTAGTTATCCCAATTATTGCAAATTATAGTATTTTTGTACCACCCGCCAAATATCAAATGTCTGCAAACCACTCTAATATACATTCAGCACAATATCATAACTATGAATGAAACTCGTCACCATCACCCAATGCGAAGCATAACGGAAGCAGGAGGGTATTCTCGTTTCCGAGCATTAAGAATGAGTAAAAACTTTTAACCTTTCCAATTGACGCTCATTTTCATGTTTGGCCTTCATTACACACCAATCAAATATTCGAGCTTTTAGTTCAGTTCAATTCGATTATCACATGCTGGTCTGGGTGTTTCACACAGACAGAAATAAAAGCGTGACGAATTTCAAGTGTGATTCATGTACTCTACAGTAAGTGGTGCTGACCAATTTCGGATGGGTTACTCCTCTATAACCCCGGTTGACCTTATCCCATTTGTGTGATTAAAGATGAGTTACATGCCATTGTCTAAATGTGATTATCTTCATTTCGAAAAGTCTCTCTTCTATGCCACAAATGAAAGTAAAGATTTGGTGTAATTAAAACATTAAGCGGTCACATTAATTCGTTTTTGTGTTCGCCACTTCAAAACTACTAAGGAATGTTCAGAACCGAGAATACTGGTCACCACTGTCTGACATTTCATTATGCTCTTCGTTTTGTCTATCTATGATAGTCCTCTTTCACCACAAGATTCTAGCTCATCCTTTCGCCATGTATGAGGTGCAACTCCATTTCGCATTTCCCTGAATTCAAAACCAGTGGAGATGTCCTCCTCATCTAAGAATGGAAAAGTGGTATTTTATGAATACCTTGCGGTTACCTACTCGGATGGTCAGTCATTCATACTTAGGAGCATGTTGCATAGTTTTGGAGAAAAAAAAAAACAGTAATAAGAGCTCCTGGAAAGCTAGCAATTCCTCACCGAGGTAGCCACTTGACAAGCTGAGAATGTTGACAATGTTGAACGTGAATTGGACCAACCATGTGTCGTCCAATAGCTAACAGGGTAGTTGCCAGTTGGACACAGTTTGCTTACACTTGAATAACTGAAATACACCATTTTGTCGTATGTCTTCTGTGTGTCACAGGAGTAGAAATTTTTGGACATAAAAAAATTTTTGGTTATCAGTGACATTCTCTTCGTAGAGATTCCTTTTGTTGTGTTCTTCTTCTTCTCATCTTTCATGGAGTTGTATAAAAAAGAGGAACAACTATGGATGTCCTGAACTGGCTTACAAAGCAAAATAATATAATTTAATTTTTTCGAATGTAGGAGTTCAAACGAATTTCAATTTCCACCAAGGAAATTTATTCCAAAGTGAAAATTACGATCAACGAAGTATCCGTTAGCTGTTCAAGTTAGTTCTAAACTCATTGTTGCTCCCAAAGAATTTTTTTTTGCCCTAAAAAAGGTATTCTTGTACTTAGTCACTGATAGAAAAAACTTCATATCATAAAAATTTCATAAATACAATAACGAAAATATTATTGTAATGAATTTTCTATTTAACAACGAAACATTTCACACTATTAATGAACATTTTCATTGTCTTAATGACAAATGTTCATTATGGCAATGAAAATATTTTCTGGGTCCAATTTTAATGAAATTTCTTTATGGGTAGAAACAGGAGGTCTCTTACCACAAAACGGGAAATTCATTAGCGTAGCTAGACAAGTTTCCTAGGGGGGGCTATAGCCCCCCTAGCTAAAAATTTATATTTCATTTATTTATATTTCAATTAATGTTTTATTTCATAAAAATGAATATAAAAAAATTAGACATCAAAATAACTCGAAAATTAATTTCTAATAAAGCAAGTAAAAGTAGTTCCACACATTTTCCAGCAAAAAAATTTGGAAGTTCTTCCAAAGACACAACTTTAAAAGCACTTCCAAAAGATGTACTCCCAATTATGTTCTTTATTTTAACTACTCAGGAAGTTCTTTAAATTCAATTTTTTTAACTTGGTTTTTTCATACTTTTAATGGGAAATTTTAATTTTTTTGTTTCAAATAACTTAAAAACGAAGTAAGAATTCATAAAATGGTACAAATAATTAAAATTTTGTCGAAAAAAATTCTAAATCCATTCTGAAAAACTTGTGAATTTTTGAAAATATTTGAGGTCAAACGTTTCCGACAAGCATTAGAATCCATTAAAAATTATAAAAATTATTTATTTGACAAAATATAACAGAATTTTTTAATTTACATTCAGAACATTGAATTCGGATCACACCTAAAGAAGTGATGCAAATTCGGTTGTTGAAATGGAGGACTTCCGTCCTATGACAAGCCCATGTTGAATACAACGCTTCTTCGCCAATTTTGCACCACTTCCGGATCCAAAAAGATCATTTTCATTACTTTTTTGGCGACGCTTTTTTGGCTGGGCTTGTTTATTTTTTATACAAATGGAAAATCGTAAATAGGTTTTCAAATTCTGGGGGAGGGCTAAAATTTTTCTGGGGGGGTCTAAGCCCCCTCCCCAGAGGCCTTCCTACGCTTATGGGGAAATTGCTTGTACTCATGTTTTGTGCCCCTCATGATATGTATATTTGCTCGCTAAAAGCGAACAAAATCCATTATTCTCTCACTCATCCTGAATTGGTTATTCTAAATGGCTTTTGATGCAATCAATTTGAATGTGTCGGTATCTGTCTGGAGAAATCATTATGTACGAATCATGAGTGCTCATATAAATGAAAAATATGAAAACTCTGAAGGACTCCTTCTTCGTATGCGCAAATTTCGCAAAGAATTGTTTGTACAGGAAAAACATCAAAAGATTGCACCAAATGGCAAATTGTTGTTCGTGTGTACTTTTTGAGTTTTCTTTTCTTTTTTTGGTTTTTTTTGTTCTTCGGTTGATGTTATTTTGTATTGCACTTAGGCAAACTTCAGTCAGGTACTTCTATGTTGCGGGTGAACAATTAAAATTTCCGTTTGTAACTTCTGAGACACAAATACTCGAGATTGAAGTTTAATTATCACGCAATATACTTGAGTAGTAGAGGTAAAGAGGCCCCTGTTGTACTTCATGAGATAACTTCATTAAAAAGGCTACAAGTCAGACATAATCATGTGTCTAATGCTACAAATTCTGTATTCAATTCGAATGGATATATATGTTGATTGCTTTGTTTATATGAACTATATTAAAAAAATTAGTTTCAAATAGTTATCACAGGTGAATTCAGCAATGCCTCTAAAAATAGATTTCAATCTATTATTGCAGTAATGTAATAACAAATTGAAATCGAAAAAATTTGATTAAGGGATTGTAGCTTTATGAGAAGATGATGCACAGTGGTGGAGAAAAAATGATTCAACTTGGAAGAAATGATTCTCGTATGTAATTTCCATAAAAAATTAGCATATAAGACCCAAATTGAATAATCTCACCCAGCCAGACCTTACTAGACACTATGGAAATGTGGATTAGCCAACACTGAAACATATGTATAGTCAGGCTTGTAAGATGGGTATCTGGCATTTTCTTTTCCATAGCATAATTATACCAATTCCTTAATCTTCATATCCAATTAGCTTGCATTTAAAATTGTAATTGTAATTGACAAAAAACCAGCCCGCGTTGATATCAGGCTAGCATAAAAAAATTAAAAAATTAAATTGATGATGAATATTTGAACAGTCCTACTATAAGCTACGAAGAGTCCTAAATCCACTATAAACTAATGGGATGCACAGAAAAAAATTTCACGAAAATTTTCCCAATTAAAGTCTTAACTGAGTTTTAAAAAATATTCAATTAAAAATTTAATTCATTCATATTTTTTTTAATTGAAACAAAAATTAATAGTATTGCCTCAAGAAGCAAATCTGTAATCAATTGACTAATTTTGATTATTTTCCCCCATTTTGTTTGACCACTTTTGCTTGATACACATGCCAACATTTTTGTGTAACACAATAATTTAAAACCGGACAACTTAGTTGGCCAACATAAAATGGGTGAATAATAACCCCCTTTTAGCTTAAAATAAAATTAATTTGAATATGAAACAGTCGTTGCAATTTGCAAATGTTGAGTATGACATTGCGGTTTGAAAGTATCTCATGCATGACGAAATAATTTTGCCAAAAAAAGCCCTCATAATAAATGGTAAGGAAAACATAAAGAAGGCGTATAACATTTCCAAATGGACATAATGCAGAAAAGGGTTCTTTTACCATATCATTCCACCCTCAATTTCAAATCCAATTCTACCACATTCAAATAAAGATTAACACAAATATAAAAAAAACACACACACACTTATTTTTGTATAAAATTTAGTTTGAATCCTTTGAGAGCATGGAACATTAAATTATACTTCTAGCATACATTAAAGTGTCCACACAGAAAATGTTTTCACGAGGACCAAGCCAAACACAAACTGCAACTCAATTAACCACTTTAACATGTTCTTAGGAGCACACCCTCGCCTTTTGATAAAGCACAAACACACACACATACAGAAGGACCAAGGACAGTACACAGTGTTATCATTTCGGGCCAACATCTGCCCAAATGCATTACACATTGGTATCTCAATAATGGCCATAATGGCCTAATGACACCCTATTTTCACACACACACCCAGCGAGCATGCCGACACCAGTATCCTGGGATTATAACAATGGTCTTGATTCGACTTTGGTCAGTTTGCAGTTTGTAGCCCTATTGTCCAAGTGTGGTCATTCATCGGTCGAGGCACAAGCAGCATATCTACTCTTGTTTGCGTGCCCAGCGCTCAGATGGATGGCGGTGAAAGTAGGGTTGGATAGTCGCCTTTTATTTTTTTTTGGCAACAGCTGGTTGCCTTGGCATTTTTTGGGACATGTGGTCGGACACTAAGGAACTTTAACGTGTGTATCCATAGAATGTCATCAACAAAGCAAATGTACAGTGTTCTGAACTCCATTTGGTTATAAAGCTAATGAATTTTGAATTCATGATTGCATAAAATTGCATAAATAAAACAAGTAAGTAAAGTCTAAAGTCGGGCGGAGCCGACTATATTCTACCCTTCACCACTATGTAGACAAACATTTGTGTTACCATCTCAACTACTGTTTGGCCAAAATATCTAAAGGCAATAGATGCAGCATGACATTAAGGGAATTTGTTCCTGTCTTGCTGAATGCGCCTGAGATACACAAATACGCCATACGCTGAACTTTGTCTAAACAAGTCGGTTTCTGAAGTGCCGGCCACCAGACTACAACACCATATAGCATTATAGGTCTAACCACTGCCGTGTATAGCCAATGCACAATTTTTGGTTTTAGTCCCCACTTTTTTCCTACTGCCTTTTTGCACGAGTACAAAGCTACCGTTGCTTTTCTCGCCCTTTCTTAAATATTAAGCTTAAAGTTCAGCTTCCTGTCCAAAATAACGCCAAGGTATTTTGCACACTCACCAAAGGGAATTTCAATACCCCCTAAGGAAATGGACCTAACCGTGGGAGTTTTGCGATTTTTGCAGTACATGACTAGTTCTGTCTTTGCAGGATTTACCCCAAGACCATTGTCTTTCGCCCATTTCTCAGTCATCCGGAGGGCCCTCTGAATAATATATCTGATTGTGGATGGGAATTTTCCCCTGACTGCTAGAGCCACATCATCTGCGTATGCCACCACTTTTATCCTTTATTTTTCTAGGGTAACCAGAAGGTTATTTATAGCAACATTCCAAAGAAGAGGTGATAGAACTCCTCCTTGGGGAGTGCCTCTGTTCACATACCTTTGTATGTTTGCTTGTCGTAGTGTGGCTGAAATACGTCTCTTCATTAGAAGTTCGTCTAATAGCCTAAGTATACATGGATCAACATTCAGAGTTGTCAGTCCATTTAATATCCAGCTCGGATGGACATTATTGAACGCCCCTTCGATGTCTAGAAATGCCACGATTGTGTATTCTTTGACAGATAGTGAGCTTTCAATAAAGCTGACTAGTTCATGTAATGCGGTCTCAGTAGACCTGCCCTTCGAGTATGCATGCTATCGTTTCGAGAACAAACTTGAATCGATGCTAGTTCTAAGATAAATATTTATCATCCTCTCCAGAGTCTTAAGTAGGAATGAGGATAAGCTGATTGGTCGGAAATCCTTCGCCCTCGAGTGAGAGGCTTTTCCCGCTTTAGGTATGAAAACTACGTTTGTTTCCCTCGACTTTCCTGGGATATATGCACCCTCAAAAAAAATCGCTTCTTTAACATATGTTCCAAACATATTTTGCAGGAAGCACATATATTATTGCATACTGCCGAAACATTAATATGTTTGTTTTATGTGAACATATTATATGTTTGGAAGCATTTTGAGCCAAAAATATTATATGCTTGGAAGAATTTCCTAACATACTCGTAATTTTCACTTCCACGAATTTTTTTAGTTATTGGCACCTTTCTCTGTAATACAAATAATGTTGAAGAAATTATTCACTTTTATAAATTTTTTAAATTTTACCTTTCGCCTGCACGGAGAATCGAACCGAGGACCATACAGTTTGTAAGCCAACACACTATCCACTGGGCTACGTAGCTGTTATAGTCACCAGTAGATAATTATCGTTTTAAGTTACATTTATATAGCATAGTTTGCAGCGCCCACGAGCCTATGCAAACATAACATTATTTAACAGAAACATACATTTGTTTGCCACGTGGAGCAGTGGTTAGCATGTCTGCCTTGCATGCAAAGGGTCGTGGGTTCAATCCCTGCTCCGACCGAACATTTTTGTTTTGTTTTTTTTTTTTTAATTTACACATTTATATTTACACTATATTATTTTTTTTTTAAATGAAACTTCGAAATGTGCGTTATTAAAGATTTATAGTCAGTAACAGTGCTTGATATAAACGAAATTGACTGATTTTTGGATAAAATATTATTTTTTATTGCAAAAATAACAATCTTGTAATAAAAAACTGTTTTTGTACAAAACTTTAAAATTTGGAAGGAATTCAAAAACTAACAAAAGAAAAACGTGGAGTCGAGTATAAACATACATACATAATTTTATAATATAAACATAAATTTATTTAGGAGTGAACAGTTTTTTACTAGCATTTAACACCATCGCTCTAAAATTCCTTTTATTTTTCTTTAATAATTCATTTTAAAGAAAATAAACTTTTTAAATTGTTTTAGCTGTAAAACTCGAACTTAATGCCCGCTTTTATATTTGAAGGTGTCCGTCAACTCCTCGTGGACTACTTATTAATAAAGAGGAACTAAACTTTGTTTTTATACATTTTACTGTGTAATTTTTCACTATTTCCTCCTTATTTCATTTTACTGTCCCAACTCTAAAAAGAGTATAGTGCCCTTTCGATATTTTTATGAAGACCCCTGATTTCTTTTAACGAACCAAGAAAAAAATTGTGCCCATAATGCCAAAATGATAAACAAAACACATGTCCACACATACATAAAATGCTGCTCTCACGGCGAAAACACATGCTGTTTTTTTTTTTAATGTCTATTCTCTTGGTTCCGAATGTCTATTCTCTTTATTCAAATTAAATAATATTTAGACTTAAGCATATCAAATTTTTGGCCTTATCATAAAACAGTTTTCCGAAACAACATACAAGCGGTTTCACAGAAATTGTTCTCTTTTGATTCTTTTGCTGTGTTATGTTGATATCTTTCGTCAACTCTCCCGGTTTCCATCTCTATTTCTTTCTCTATAGTCTCTCTGTCGCTTTGAACATATGTATGTTTAGTCGAAATTTGTAAATTTATATATGTTTGCATTCACACATATGATTTTTATGAAACATTCATGCCCCAAACATAATATATTCTAACATATTAACATAGATGTCCCAAACATTTAGTGTTAGTTTAGGAACATTACATGTTCGCACTTAAATATATTGTGTTTTAAAATTGTGCCCGAAACACATTTTGTTTATATCGGAACATATGAAAAACATATTTTTCTAACAGTGTGATAAGTTGATACATCCTTTATATATCGCCGACAACTAGGGGATAATTTTGTCAGTCACTTCTTGTAACTCCGCCGGAGTAATTCCATCAGGTCCGGGGGATTTGAATGGTCCAAAGCTATTTAACGCCCATCTTATTCTAGATTCCGATACAATTTCCTCGATAGGAAACGACAGCAAAACCTGGTTCAACCGTCTGATTTCCAGGAAAATGTGTGTCCAATAGTACCTCCAGCGTCTCCTCACTGGACGTTGTCCAATTGCCCTCCGATGTTGTAATGAAACCTGGAGCGGAGTTGGTGGATGCTAGAACCTTCCGTAGTCTGGAAGCCTCGGACGTATTCTCAATACTGCTGCAGTAATCATTCCAAGAGTTATGCTGAGCATTTCTCAGTTCTCGCTTGTATCCTCTCAGATTCTTCTTGTAAGCGTCCCAGTCCTCAGTGGCTCTGGTGGACTTTGCCTTGTTAAAAAGCTTCCTGCAGGATTTCCTCATATTACTTAATTCCGTAGACCACCATGGTGGTCGATTTTCCCCCCTTGGCTTCCCTCTAGGGCATGCAGCTTTCAGTGAGATGTTAAAGGCCTTAGTAATCCGCTCCACTGCGTGTTCGATATCTTGCACATTTCTCATATTTGTGTCTGTTATTTCCGGTATCATCATATTGAACGATTCCCTATACCTATTCTAGTCAGCTTTCCTAACATTTGGCGGAAATATGGTCTTGGTGGTATGAACATCAAATTTGAAACTGATGTAGCGATGATCCATGAAGTGATTAGTTCCAATGAACTAGATCCATCCTGAAGTTCCCAATTCTACCTTAAATGTCAGAACGCTACCATGAGAACTACGATATCCATAACACTCGTCTTTATGTCGAGATCAACATCATTCCAAACAGTCAGCACCAAAAACAGCCGATCGAATGACATGCTTCATTGGACTCAGAATGTTATGAAATGAACTAGACAGAACTGACAGTAAACCAAATTGCTTTTTTGGGATGATGATTGGAAACACTGTAACTTCCTGCGGCTGTAATATGAGCTACTTAACGTGTTTTTAAAAACGTTTTCAGTCCTGAAGTGCACTACCTACATCCGAACCGATAAAGCCCTACTCTGGCAAATAACAAAAGTATGATAAACCGATAAGGAATTAAGAATAAATTTCGAGTAGGAAGCGAAACGACATTCATTTCATTAAAATTGTAAATTTTGCGGAAAAAGAAAACAATTTCCGCGACGCCAGCAAAATTTCAGTAACAAATTCCGCTTGAACTCTCTACCATTTGGGTGCTACATGCATATGGACCCAGCTGGTATTTAGTTGGCTGTGGCAGAGTTTTCTTCTCTTAAGATTGTTTCTCTGTTTGTTTTTATAGAATTTCCATCTGAAGTGTTCTTTGGTCCATATGTTATTGCCCATTGTTCTTGGAACCCCTTTACCATCTATCCTCACCTGGAGTGTGAAGTGCATTTAACGATACGAGGGAGAAAAAATGACTTCATCTCGTTTTGTCGTTTGATAAATGTGTGCTTAAGTGTGAGCTGAAGTATTTTGAAAAAGCCCTAAAAGGAGTTGTAGATCCTTCAAACCATCGACATATATGTATGTGCGTATGTGTATGTGTGTGTAAATGACATGTTTTCACTAGTGTATGCCAAGGTGTTTTCATAATTGTTGTAAATATATTCACACACTTAAGCACATCCGCTTTATTTGTTTCGACTTTTTTCCCTGCTTATGTCTTGGCTAAGTGGGTTCATATAAAAGATTGCCAAGAAAGATTTAGTCTTAAGGAGGCCTACTCTTTCCTCGAGATTGGTTAAGAAAAAAATATGGTGAATAAGAGTGAAAATACTTGAGAAATATTCTAAAGGAGCATTTAACACCATGAAAATGAATTTCAATAAAATTTATAACAAGAAATGATCAATTTAATTGTTCGATTAAATAAAAAAATGCACATTAAATAAGCATTTAAGAAATAATTTAGTATTGCTAAATTGGAGTATGAATTTTCTAGAGGAATCGGAAAAATTTCGTTTCTAGAGTTACACGCTAAAATTTTTAACCCTTTTTCATTTGTTATTTTATATGGATAAAGTTTCTTTATAAATGTATGTAGAAAACAATATATTTATATTTTTACTACATATTATTACAATATTCATTCGAGCTTATTGGACAAGAAAAAAATGTCTGATACCAATCTCACAAGCCGCACTATTCATACACTCAGAAAATTGAACTACAACTACAAGTAACTACAAGTAAATTCCATAATATTGAGTAGTTAAAAATTTTACTCACAGTTAGTTAAATTTAACTAATGATGAACAAAATTAACTCAGTGGAAGTAAATTGAACTTACGAACTCCCAATGTATTCCTAAATGGACTGAAGTAAATATAATAATTGGGAATACGTATTTTCTCGAACGTACGGAGAAGTTTCTCAGAGTTACTGAACCTTTACTGTGCAATATTACGAAGTCTAGTTGGACACAAATTTTCCATTTTTAGTTCAAATAAACTAACGATGAGTGTCAATTCTAACTACCGTTAAGTGAATCTATTTCTAGACAATAGTTCGTCTTCGTAACATGTGCTCGTGTGGTGTTTCTAAAAATAGGCACCATTGACTGTATGTGTTAATGAATACATGCAGCCAAGCAAGAAAAGAATACACTGAAAAAATAGTGAACCTACCAGGAAGAAAAATTTCGGTTAATTTTAGAAAATTTTGAATATTTTTAGAAAATTTTAACTAAACAGTATAACAAACGCTGGCATCACGCCGATGTCATAAAAATAAGTAAATATTTTTCGACAAATTCAAGAAAATTTATTAGACATAATTAAGTTTTTTCACTTATTAAAGAAAATTTTGTAGTTTGAAAGAAAAAATTGGAGTTCAAGATTGCAAGAATATCTTTAGTGACATACGAAGTTCATGATGAACGCATTTGTAGTAAAATTTACAAATTTAAAGAAATATTGAACTATTTTGTGGAAGACACGAATTTAGTTCATCTTTATCCTTCATTTGTGTATATTTTTTTCCTCGGTTTTAGTTAATTTAACTAACGTACACAAAAAATTATTAGAGCAGAGGAAACTTTCTCCAAACATAATAATTCCATGAACTAAACGAAAATTAAATTGGCTTTAGTGAAATAGAGAGTTCACTTGTTTTTTGAGTGTAAACAAAGTCACATTTGGTTGTTGATGAGTATAAGAGCTAAGTGGACCAGTGGATAGTGGATAGTTTAGTTAGAAAACTGATGGTACGCGGTTCGATCCTCCGTCCGGAAAAAGGTAAAATTTTATAAAATGATAAAAATTAAATCTAATAAATGACTCTAAAGGATTTGTACTTTAGAAGAGTAAGTTGTTTGTACTAAATATAATATGACATGTAAAAATGGGGATCCTCCCCCTTGAGGTCTCCTTGCTCCAAGTCACCAGGTGGTCTAGGAAATCCAGAACATTAATTTCTTTCGTTTTTTAAAAATGTATTATTTAGTTAATTTTTTACTTCTGAACAGATAAATTTGAACTTGACACTATGACTAAGCTTGCCTAACCTTTACTGAAGAAAAGCATGCCAGGTTCCACAGATTTTTTCTTTACACTAATGATATTGGTATTTATTCCGGAAGTAAGGATAGTTTTAAGACACAATTATCTCTCTTTTATATATGAGTTTTGCGTACTTGGTTTACTCATTCGTTTTTTTCAGCTTTTTCTTTATGTACTATCAAAGTTTTTTAACCCTGGACAGTCATCCTTCGTCAAAATGACGACGCGTAATTTCATTTTCGATCTAAAATGCATTTTAGTCGATTGGGAAATGATAAATTTAAGTTATACAAATGCAAATATTTTATGAATTTTTGTTGTATTCTAATTAAAAACAAAATGAATAAGAAAATAAAATCAATTTTGGTTCACATTTTTGCTCACAGTGCAAATTATAGCATCTTGAAATAAGCCGTAGTCAAAATGACGAAGGATGACGTTAGTGTACAAAAAATAAGGATGACTGTCCAGGGTTAAAACTTTGTTTTGTTATTGTTGGTTTATTCTTCAATCATTATTGTTGTTTTTGATTTCAGCTGAAAACCATACATTGAGTAAACTACATGTGTAGCTTAACCAACAGAGGAAAATAATGTTTGTCAAATTTATTTGGGCAAAGCCCTATAGACTGCAAAATGGTTGGATGGACACACACTATCAACCAATTATCGGAATATATTCAGGCAGTTCACTAACCCCAAAGTGAACCACACTTGAACCTTCCGAAAAGGGTTTGCTTATGCCGAAATAAATTCGTACAAACATATCTCTTTTCGTTTGCCACTGTCAAATCATCGATTTGAGTGCAGTTGGCTGGGTTTATTTTGAGCGTGCTTCCTCTTACTTCATTCGTTTTGTTTTGTTATTGTTGGTTTATTCTTCAATCATAAGCCGCTATCATAAACCTTTTTTCGGAAGGTTCAAGTGTGGTTCACATTGGGTTTAGTGAACTGCCTGAATTTATTCTGATAATTGGTTCATAGTTTTGCTGCAAGTAGAGGATGCCGATGAGGAATGTGGTAATTCCGAAACGTGCGTCCATCCAACCATCTTGCAGTCTATATGGGTTTGCCCAAATAAATTTGACAAACATTATTTTCCTCTGTTGGTTAAGCTACACTTGTACACTGAAAAAAAAAGCATGCCCGGTTCCAAAGATTTTGTCTTTACTTTAAAAATTTTGGTATTGATTCCGAGCCAAAGAAGCGGAGAATTCAAGTAAGGATACTTGTAAGACACAATTCTCTTTTAAATTTGGGTTTTGCGTACTTGCTTCTAGGAAGCAAATTTATTTTTCGCTTTTTCAGCTTTTTTTCTTCATATGCTATAAAAGTCCTTTAAAAACGAGTTAACGACAACTTTATTTTCCTACTTAAGACTCGACTTCCAATAAAAATTATGCTATGTTTCAAGTAAAATACGTCCTTAAAATAAAATGTTGAAAAACATGTCCTATATTAGAACGATTTTTTGCTTTGTATTCAAGATGCAAAAGGCAACAAATTTAATGACAATTTCATTAAATTTAATGAATTTTTCTGAATTATTAAAGTCAAGTTAAGCTTAGCCCAAACATTTTTTCTTTCATGTTATGATACCCATTTTTAAGTGAAATCACTCAATTATAAGGACAATACGACTTCATTGAAAAGTTTGTAGACTTTTGGACAAGGAAAAAACTTTCTATTAGAGAAATGTGTTTTCTATGCTAAGCAAAATTTGCATTAGTATTTTAAAGACATGAAATCTTTGACCTCACGACAATATTTTTTTCAAACTGTGTTAACGACAACTTAAATCTCCAAATTCAAACTCGACTTCAAGAAGAAATTATCGTATGCTTCAACTAAAACTCATCTTTAAAATAAATTATAGAAAAACATATCCTAATTTTTAAACGCTGTTTTGCCTTGACAGCAAATTTAAAGACAATTTCATTTATTTTGAAGAATTTTTGAGAATTATTTAATGCAAGTTGACCTTAGTCAAATAAACTCTTCTTTCATGTTACGATAGTTATTTTTAAGCCGAACCACCTAACTACGAGTATAATGACAAAAGAATTTCATTGCAAAGTTTATCGACTTTTGGACAAGATAGAAACTTAATATCAGAGAAATGCATCTTCTTTGATGAGTAAAATTATGATTCGTATTTTACGGACATGAATTTTTTGCCCCATGACAATTTTTTTTTAGTGTTGCCTTGGGTGTTTCACCGTTATTTGGAATTTTTCTATTAAGTAAATGAAATTTCTTAAAAATTAAAAAAAAACGTTTCCTCGAGGGTTTCACAAGTATACTTCTCGCACCCTTTTCTAATAACTCAATGACTATGGATTCAAATTGGAGCAAGCACAAAATTACCTTTTTTATTTTCATGTCCAATTTTATTGCAAGGTCATATTCTGTGTCAAACATATACCTAAATACAGGATGCTGTCATGTTACCCCTGAGGCGAGCCAACCTACAAATATTCATTAAATATTTCGTTCGTGTACCAATGGCATCGCAAATGTTAACTCAATTGACACTCACACACTCATGGACAATGTTGCAGTTGAACTATGAAATTAAACGCAAAATAATTTGGTGAAACACAAAAATTTAACGGCCCATTTGCCTCAATATGGACAAACCAAAAAAGTCAAATACCATGATGACACAGAGTTAAACACTTTCATTTGTATTTGGTTTGTTGTTGTAAAATGGTCAGAGGCAGGAAACAATGACAACGACTTAAATTTTCACCAATAAAGGAATCATTGTGAGGCACATGTATGAGGTACGAGTTGGTACATGATGTTTCCGAAATTCAGGAAATTTCCTAGTAAGTTTATATTTTAAAATTATATGTCAACTCTAAAAACAAAAACATTGTAATATAAGCCCAAAGATTTCATGTCCTTAAAATACGAATGTCATTTTTGCGTAGCACAGAAACAAAGATTTCTTACTTTAGCAAATGCCCATATAATTTTTATTGGAGGTGTTTTGTCCTTAGAGTTAGGTGATTCGATTTTAAAATGATTGAGTTTACATAAAAGAGTGCCCTAGAGAAAGTTGTGGAGCTGTTGTGTTGGCTTTTTTATTTTAAACAAAAGACGACCAGAAAAGTATATCCCTAGCAAAACAAATTGGTAATTCCCCGATTACAAAGAAAAATATCAATTAAAAAAATCTTATTGGTTTACAAGTTTATTTAAAAGAAAAATAGTATTTTTTGTAAGTGGTTGAAATGTTGCCATGTGTAAAATTGTTTCTAGCCAATGCTGCTGTTCCTTTGTGTTTTTATGTTTCCGTTTTGAATTTAGAAAAATAAAAATATTCAATCCCAAAGTATTTTTCAACATTATTGCTGCGGTTAATGGACCAATTAAGAAACATTTTGGCACACATGTATTGGTGAAAGCACAAATGCATCGTGGACAGATAGGTTCCCAAACCAAATGGGTTGGCTTGGAATGCAAACGCGGTTAGATGGATGGTTCCGGTAAGCTAAGTTTTGTTGTTAACAGCAAATTTAAATGGTTTTCTTTTGGTTTGCAAATGAATAAGCAACAAGGACTGCAAACAAAGGAGAGGATTAAGTGGATGTGTGTTAGGCAATGATGAAGCCGCTATGGCTTTGTATATTAAGTCCTATTGACTATTATCCAAAAAGAAAGGATTGTTTTAAAGGGTGATACGGTCAACATTTGGTTAATATAAACTTGACGTATTTCTTTCAATTTTGCATTTAAAAAACCTGAACACCCCTCATTTTGAAGGTGTGTGTGTGTAGAATGTTGCTCCTATTTTGATTTTGGAGAAGAGCAGCGTATCAAAATTTTGCTCGCGCATCGCGAAAATCCGAGCTACTCGCACGCAAAGCTGGCAAAATCGCTAAAAGTTGTCAAATCAACCGTTACAAATGTAATTGAAGTGTTTGGGGGAACGTTTGTCGACAGCCAGGAAGTCTGGATCGGGGGGAAATCGAAAACCGGAAGCCGCTGAGACGACAAAGAGAGTTGCCGGTAGTTTCAAGCGAAACCCTAACCTCTCTCTCCGAGATGCCGCAAATAAGCTGGGTGTATCGTCTACAACCATGCATCGAGCCAAAAAACGAGCCAGACTATCGACTTACAAGAAGGTAGTGACTCCAAATCGCGATGATAAACAAAATACGACGGCCAAAGCGCGATCCCGGAGGCTGTACACGACGATGCTGACGAAGTTTGACTGCGTGGTAATGGACGACGAAACCTACGTCAAAGCCGACTACAAGCAGCTTCCGGGACAGGAGTTTTATACGGCAAAAGGAAGGGGAAAGGTAGTAGATATTTTCAAGCACATAAAACTGTCAAAGTTCGCAAAGAAATATCTGGTTTGGCAAGCCATCTGTACCTGTGGCTTGAAAAGCAGCATTTTCATAGCTTCCAGGACTGTCAACCAAGAAATTTACGTGAAAGAGTGTTTGAATAAACGTCTGCTGCCTTTCCTGAAGAAACACGGTTGTTCCGTACTGTTTTGGCCAGATTTGGCATCTTGCCATTACGGTAAAAAGGCCATGGAGTGGTACGCCGCCAACAACGTGCAGGTGGTTCCCAAGGACAAGAACCCTCCCAACACGCCAGAGCTCCGCCCAATTGAGAAATACTGGGCTATTGTCAAGCGGAACCTAAAGAAGACCAAAAAAACTGCTATGGACGACAGGCAGTTCAAGGCAAACTGGCTTTTTGCGGCGAAGAAGGTGGACAAGGTGGCTGTACAAAATCTGATGGCAGGTGTCAAGCGTGAGGCCCGGCAATTCGGATTTGGAAAAGCGAAAGCCTAACTGAATATTTTTCCTGAATTTTATACTAATTGAACTTGAAAAAGAAATTTAATTTGATTAAAAAAAAAACGATTTCACCGATTTACGCGCGTTTTCCCTTGACCAAATTTTGACCGTATCACCCTTTAAATGAAAATATATTTGCAGCGATCTGATAACTCATTACACTGAATAAAATATTGAACTAATATGAATGATAATGTAACCTAAATTTTAAGACATCCAATTTACACAATATTAATGACAAATTGCTTTAAACTAATGAAATTTTATTTAAAATAACATTTTTAATCTATGCATCAAACATTTGTTTCGTTAAATTTAAGACACAAATCTTTCAAATTTGTGTTAAAGTTGTATGACGTTAAAACAGGGCCAAGCTTCCTAAAGTAAATAAAAACGTTTTTAATTTAAAGAGATTATCTTTGTATTATCTGAGCTATTAAATCTTTGAATTAAAGATAAAAAAGATTGAAAGACTTTTTTTTACGGACTTGAATCTTTGGTTTAAAGTTTTTTAAACTGGCATTTATTTTTATGTGAATAGCTTTGTTGATGTTTTACAAGAAGAAAATAAAACTTCGATAGATGAGATCGGTCTCTATCCCAATTTTATTTTTTAGAGCATAATTTTAAAGCCATATAGCTCCTTAGAAAATGTCTTTATTTAAAAACAGCCGCATCTTTGACTCGGAATCAATACCAAAATCTTTAAGGTAAGGTCAACATCTTTTGATCCAAGTAAAATTTATTGAGTGTAGCATTTACCATAACGATAATTCGAATTTCATCCTTATCCAATCCACTTGTTGTTATCAACTAATGGACTTAGTACATTTTTAGATCTTGGAAACCCATTATGAAGCTACGAGACAAATTTTGTAATAGCAACCTGCAAACCGACTATTTAGAAAGCCATTGCCAAGTGGTACTAGAATCCTGGCGAGCAACGTCCACAGCCACTAAGGCAATAAAGTGCAATTGGAATATGTAAATTTAATTAGCATCTAATTTCGCAAATAAGCGTAAAATTGAAAATTTACCACGATGCTCTACTACATTGCTCCCATTTGTATGTGGATATGCAGGACGACGACCACTACCTAACAATGTAACAATGAATGATCACACTCGCATTTGTTCCCATACACACGCACACGCAGAAACAGTTGTTTTGTATTCCAAAGGATGTGCCAAAAATGTGTTGGTGTGAGAACAATTCACACAATCTCATTTAACCACACGAATACATTGACACATATTTGTCGAATTTGCGACATATCTCTACAAATATTTGATTGGAAGGATGTTTGAATGAAACTGAATTTGAAGTGTTGGATGACTGAAGGGACAACAGTGATTTAAGTCAACTAATTTTAAAGGTGAGGTATGACACAACACTAGTGTATCTAAAATTCCGCAAAACCATTTCCTTGGTTTGTTGAAATGCTAAGTAGAGTGATGCATATCACACGAAATTGCATTGATTGACGAATATTTTGTTGACCAACTTGTGTGAAGTTAGTCTTTTTGATTGTGTATAAATGTATTGAAAGTTGAAGAAGTTTTGGGCTGACCCATTCTTATTTGATGGCACTGCTTTAAGAATTTCAGTCTTAAGTATATATACGTTTATAATTCAATAACCGGGAGAACCAGAATCTGACATAGAATAAGATTCTTAACCCATTTTGGAAAAGGCTAAATGATCTTCAATATAAACAATATTAAATGGGGGATATCTTTATATGACCTATTTGGAAAATGAATTTTTCGTAGTAGAATGGAAGAGAACAATGAAGAATTCCTCTTACAATTATTTGGAGAACGCAAGGTTGATATATTCCACAGAATTTGAGTTAAAGGAATGAAAATTGGGCGCACTTATAGAAATATGGAACAGATTAGGACCTACACGATTAGGATGGCCATTAGTAGAGCCAAGATTAAAACCGCATCCAGACTATGATCACCTCCTAGAGCAAAATGTTATTTTTGGACAGTGAACATTTAACATGTTTGTTGCAACAATGTTATTTTCTCGGTCGTTATGTATCTTATTTGGCGAGAAAACAATATTTTGCAAAAATTTAGATGATCTAATGAGAAAACGTCAACATATGGTCAAGGAGAAATTGGTTTTTCACTATACATATGTAGTAACGAAACGCTTCACAAATCCACGTTCAATTGGTATTGAGAACTATTATCGACCGCATTCTCCTGCCACTTTCATTTCTTTCCCAATGTAAAAAAAGTCACTGGCTGGATACAAATATAAGTGGGGACTATATCTGGTTATTGGTCCATACACAGAAAAAAATTTCCGTAGTTAAACTAACATTAATTTTAACTTATTTTTAATGGAAACAAATTATTTGCTAGTAGTTAAATTTGAAATTGAAATTTGAAATTAAATTTGAAATGTTACATTTATGCAGATGATATTCAGTTACTCATCGATGACAGAAATAAGGATGACTGGGAATGTGACATCAATAGGGATTTGGAAAATGTTAACCTATGGTCACAACAGAATTTTTTGAGTCTGAATCCAGTGAAGACGAAGGCAATGTTTTTTTTCAAGGAATCGGTCACTGAATTCAAATATGTTGAATATAAAACTAAATAATAAGTCCATAGAATTTGTAGAAAGTTATGAAAGTATTGGTTTCCATTTGGATTCTAAGCTAGATTTTAGTATTCATATAAGTCACATTTTATCTACGGTGACTGTTATGTTACGAAGGTTGTATGCCATTGGAAGTAATCTACCTCTTGCGATTAGGACAAGAGTTGCTAAGGCTGTTTGTTTTGCTTTATTCATGTATGGGTTTGAAGTATTTACTGGTACTTTCCAGAGAAATTTGATCAGGCTTCAGCGGTGTTTTAATAGCGTTATATGTTATGCTCATGGTTTGGGTTATCATGAACATGTTTCAGAATATTGTAAAATTTTTTTGGGATGTGACTTCAGAAATTTTATTGTTGTTAGAAGTATGCTTATGTTTTACAAGGTAATGTGCAAAAGGATTCCGGAATAATTAGTAGAACGATTTTTGGGAATTCGTCAAGAACAACTTCTATTTTAATACCACATTTTTCGACGCCCATAATGGCAAATTCGTTCCTGGTTCGAATCGCGCGAATTTGGAATAATTTAATTTCATATAATAATATAATCGACGGTTTTCGTATGATGTAAACCAATTTAAGATAATGGTACTTGAAAGCTTAGAATCATAATTGGAAAATGTGAAGTTAGCCACTTGATAAAGAATTTTGAATTTATATATATTATAAAGGGTGATTTGTTAAGAGCTTGATAACTTTTTTAAAAAAAAAAACGCATAAAATTTGCAAAATCTCATCGGTTCTTTATTTGAAACGTTAGATTGGTCCATGACATTTACTTTTTGAAGATAATTTCATTTAAATGTTGACCGCGGCTGCGTCTTAGGTGGTCCATTCGGAAAGTCCAATTTTGGGCAACTTTTTCAAGCATTTCGGCCGGAATAGCCCGAATTTCTTCGGAAATGTTGTCTTCCAAAGCTGGAATAGTTGCTGGCTTATTTCTGTAGACTTTAGACTTGACGTAGCCCCACAAAAAATAGTCTAAAGGCGTCAAATCGCATGATCTTGGTGGCCAACTTACCGGTCCATTTCTTGAGATGAATTGTTCTCCGAAGTTTTCCCTCAAAATGGCCATAGAATCGCGAGCTGTGTGGCATGTAGCGCCATCTTGTTGAAACCACATGTCAACCAAGTTCAGTTCTTCCATTTTTGGCAACAAAAAGTTTGTTAGCATCGAACGATAGCGATCGCCATTCACCGTAACGTTGCGTCCAACAGCATCTTTGAAAAAATACGGTCCAATGATTCCACCAGCGTACAAACCACACCAAACAGTGCATTTTTCGGGATGCATGGGCAGTTCTTGAACGGCTTCTGGTTGCTCTTCACTCCAAATGCGGCAATTTTGCTTATTTACGTAGCCATTCAACCAGAAATGAGCCTCATCGCTGAACAAAATTTGTCGATAAAAAAGCGGATTTTCTGCCAATTTTTCTAGGGCCCATTCACTGAAAATTCGACGTTGTGGCTCGTTAGTAAGTCTACTCATGATGAAATGTCAAAGCATACTGAGCATCTTTCTCTTTGACACCATGTCTGAAATCCCACGTGATCTGTCAAATACTAATGCATGAAAATCCCAACCTCAAAAGAATCACCCTTTATACATTATTCTTTGTACTTGTGCTGGGGAGTATAATAAGTTAATTAGTTATTATAATTTGTATATGTTGAGAAAGAAAAGAAAATAATATAATGAATTGTTCACTGTGTACTCGGACAGATTTGGCCCAATGGGCTTGATGTCTATGAAAAATAAATAAATTAAAAAAAATAAATTTTATTATGTTTTTCGAAATATACCACAGCTTAATGAAAATTTCGTTTTTTTAAGTATGTCTCAAATATTTTATGAACTAAACGTGAGTATAAAGTTCGATGACTTTACACATATGTTCAATATGAACTAAAGCTAAAGAAGATTTTCGTACGATTCCCAAAAATAGTAAGAATGAACTACTGTATGGTTAAAATGGTCATGGTTTGGGGCCAATGATTTTCTTCTTTACTTTTAGTTAATTTTTTCTTCTATGAGAGGATGTAATTTCGTGAATTGCAGTTAAAAAGTACAACAGTGCAATAAATTTTCCCGGTTTTAATTACGCTTTGTGGAAATCTCAAAAAGTGGAGTAAAATTTAGTTCAATTTTCGTTCGAGGTAGTTCATTCTTCCTATGAAACAGTTTACTTTTATACACAGAAAAAAAAGCATGACCGGTTCCAAAGATTTTGTCTTTACTTTAACAATTTTGGTATTGATTCCGAGCCGAAAAAGTAAGGATACTTTTAAGACACAATTCTCTTTTAAATTTTGGTTTTGTGTACTTGCTTCTAGGAAGCAAGTTTTGATTATTCGTTTTTTCAGCTTTTTTTTTCTTCATACGCCATCAAAGTCCTTTAAAAACGAGTTAACGATAATTTTATTTTGCAAATTCAGACTCAACTTCCAGTAGAATTTATGCTATGTTTCAAGTAAAAAACGTCTTTAGAATAAAGTGTTGAAAACATGCCCTATTTGTGAACGATTTTTTGCTTTGTAGCCAAGATGCAAAAAGCCAACAAATTTAAAGACAGTTTCATTAATTTTAAAGAATTCTTCTGAATTATTAAAGTCAAGTTGTCCTTAGCCCAATAAATTTTTCTTTCATGTTATGATACCCATTTTAAGTCACTTAATTATAAGGACAATACGACTTCATTGAAAAGTTTATTGGTTTTTGAACCAGGAAAACAACTTTATATTACATAAATGCGTTTTCTATGCTAAGCAAAATTTGCATTCGTAGTTTAAGGAATTGAAATCTTTAGCCTCACGGCAATATTTTTTTCAGTGTATAAATATTATGACACGCAATATACACAATATTAAGGAAAAATTTCATTAAAATATAGACGTTTTACTTAAAAGAAAGTTCATCATATTTGCATTAAAATTTTTCTTCTTTAAATTCCGGACACGAATCCTATTTCTTTCAATTAAGGTTAATTTTTCTTAAATTAAAAAAACATTTTTGATTTAAAATAATTGACATACGGTATCTTGGGATTAAAGATACAAAAGCTTTAAAAATCGACAAATCCTTATTGTGAAGATTAAACTTTGGATTGTAGGTGTAGGGTATAATATAGTCGGCCCCGCCCGACTTTCCTTACTTGTTTTTTTTTTTTTTAATTACAACTATATTTTTTACTTTGAAGTATAACGTGCATTTTTAACTAACTTTTCTTTATATGTTACATTAATAGATAATGAAAATTCGATAAATAAGATTTTACAGTCGACTCCGCTTTAGCGCAATGCGCTTTACTGAAAAACCTCGGATAACTGAAATCGATCGCATTCCCCAGTTGTTTTTTCTGTCCATTTCATTTAAATTACTCCGCTTTAGTGAAACTCCGCTTAACTGAAAAAATCGGATTACTGAAAAGTTTTTTGTGTTCAAATGAGTTTCGTCACATTAGTATGACTTCGCTTTACTGAAAATGCCACATTCTCGCTATTGAGAGAGAGTACATTTTCTTCTCCGTATTGAGAACGCTTTATTTCAAGTGAAGATGGCACTTTCAAAACAGTTTAAATCACTCTGTAAATAAAATCAACTGAAAGGTAAAATTGTAGATGGCACACACACGGAATCAAACACCTTGTTTTTATTATTTTATGTACATAGCATTGGTCATAAGTTCGGTTAACTGAAATTGAGTGGATTTTTTTCCAGTTATACGGAGTCCGCTTTACTGAAACTTTTTCAGTTATCCGAAGTTCGCATTACTGGAAGTTTTTTTCAGTTATCCGTAGTCCGCTTTAGCAAAAACTTCGGATAACTGAAATTAAATGGCTGCATTTTTAACGTTTCAGTAAAGCGGAGTCGACTGTATTTTTTAATAGCCTAGATTTAAGTCTAGATAGCTTCCTAAAATATATTCTTTTTTAAGAAGCAGCATCTTTGGCTCGGAATCAATATAAGAATACTTAAGAGTCCAAATCATTGGACCCAAGTAATCTTTTTTTTACTTCAGTCTTGTGATCATATTTTAATGAAACGCTATTAATATTATTAATTTAAAATTCGAAATTCAATAAAAAGAGAACCCCTTTTAACACACTTAAATAACCCTACACGTCCTTGTCTCAATCATTTAAAATTTTCAAATGTACAGTTACCAATACATCCATATTCCAGGTGAGAGTAATGCTTTTGGCTTCAGCTGCAACACCATCAATGCAGTGAAATGTTTTCGCCCATTCCATGGCATTGGGATCCTTATTTCCAACGATTTTACTTTGGTGTTTGGCCAATTTTCGGTTGTATTCCACAATCCCATCCTCTGATATATGGCTAAAATTGTGGCAGCCTATTAGCATTCTCGGGTTTTGTCACTGTGACTCTATTGTCACGTGTAAATAAACGTTTACACGGTTACCTGGAAGCCTCAAAAACAAAACCACCAATATCCGTTGCAATTACAACTGCATCTAAACTAACTGGCAAACAAGGGCAACGAATAACCAAACCTAACATATACCCACACTCCCCTGCACTGGGTCACACTCACTTAACTATGGCTGTCGATTATTTATGAGTTGTAGCATTTTTTGGTTGTTCTTTGTTTTTTGCTACTCGACGATAATGGAGCCTTTGGGGACATTTGTCCATTGGTTTGGTGTGAGGCCAAACCTCAGCGAGAGCAGAGTTGAAAAACTGCCACCATACCTTTCCTATTTCGATTTTAGAATTGAAATGAACGGTGTCATTTGGCTACTTGCTTTGCGGAGAAGGGGGCAGGGGTTGGAATAGTTGGAGTGCAGTGAATTTAATGAAACTAGGACTACTTGCTGGCAAGTGGAATTTGCAAAAGATACCACATGATGGATGTGTTTTCAAAGCAATTTTAGACATTTTCTCTCGTGTTGTACCCCCCTCGCCCAAAAGATTGTTGTGACATCTTAAACTTGGTATTTAGCCAATTTGTAAAGAAGTGAAAATATTTTACTTGCGTATCTTCGCCTATGAAAGTATATGTGTGAGCCTTTGCATGTATGTGTGTGTGCGGGGGGATTAGAATGAAAGATAGTTTGTTCATTCATTAGAACCCATCTCTTGACAATTGCCGCTACCTACCATCCATGCCACTTTTGTGTTGCTCCTTTGTATTACTCAACTATGCCAATGCTTGGAGAACTACAAAACAGTTGCCTTTAAGAGCTGTTTTCGGTTTTGTTGTTGCTGTTGGTGCCATAGCTGTTGTCCTTAATGTCGCTGCTGTTATTGTTGTTGTTAACATTAACATAACAAACACAGGAGTAAAAAACACAAGAAAATTTGTGTTTATGTTCCTCTAAAAAAATTTTTGCTATTATGCGTAACATCTCCACCAATAGAATTTGGGATAGAACACCAGTATCACGATGTGGTTTTTATTCAAGTAAAATATTTGAAAAAAAAAAAACTGATTGAAATTTTTTAAAAAAGGACAGCAAGTCATTATATTTTCATTGTTTTAACCCTTTCACTACCGATGTCCACTTAGAAGGACATTCGAAAAAGACACCAAATCCTATTTTCCCACTTAGTTTCGATGTATTTCTCGATGTTATTTTAAAGTAGAGGCTATGATAAAAATAAGCTATAAATATAGTCCATATTGGTGAGGTCCAAAATACATTTTTATAAACTTCTTTAACAATAAACGAAAAATGCAAAAATTTGAGACAAGTTTTGTACTGTATGTTTCTACACGCAGAGAAGGAATATGATCACCTCAACCATGTTTCAAGAGCAAAATGTTATTTTTGTATGGTGACCATGTAACATGTTTGTCACTAAAATGTTAGTTTCTCGTCAAATATAACCTGCTTGCCGAAATCAGATACATGATTTTCGAGAAAATAACATGGTTGCGAAAACCATGTTACCTGGTCACCATACAAAAATAACATTTTGCTCTTAAAACATGTTTGAGGTGATCATATTCCTTCTCTGGGTGTAGTAAGTGGTCATTTATACAAAAACTATAGCTGATACTTTTACGGGTTCTTTTTTGTATTTTTTCCCACACTTTGAAAGATATTATAGGCCAAATAGCGCTTATTTTTGTAAGGCTATTTGGTCACAATTCAAAAATCAAGTTTTCAGAACAAGCTCATATAGCTCTTGAAATAATTGAGGTAGGTTTTCAAAATGACAGTTTTTTGTTCTAAATGCTGTTAGTACAAGTAAAAACAGAAGAAAAGTAAAAGTTTTTATCGTTAGGTTTATTTCGGTAGTGAAAGGGTTAACAATGCATTGCACACTGAAAATAATATTGTCGTGAGGTCAACGATTTCGGTGGTGGGAGCCTCCGTGGTGCAATGGTTAGCATGCCCGCCTTGCATACACAATGTCGTGGGTTCGATTCCTGCTTCGACCGAACACCAAAAAGTTTTTCAGCGGTGGATTATCCCACCTCAGTAATGCTAGTGACATTTCTGAGGGTTTCAAAGCTTCTCTAAGTGGTTTCACTGTAATCTGGAACGCCGTTCGGACTCGGCTATAAAAAGGAGGTCCCTTGTCATTGAACTTAACATGGAATCGGGCAGCACTCAGTGATAAGAGAGAAGTTCACCAATGTGGTATCACAATGGACTGAATAGTCTAAGTGAGCCTGATACATCGGGCTGCCACCTAACCTAACCTAACCTAACCTATGTTCTCAAAATATGAATGCGAATTTTGCTTAGCATAGAAGACGTATTTTTCTAATATAAAGTTTCTTTTGGTCCTTATAATTAAGTGATTCGACTTAAAACTCGATATCTTTACAGAAAATAAAATTTTATTTCACTCATTTAAAACCCACGTTTTTAAAGGACTTTGAAGAAAAAAACTTAACCCTTAAATGCACAAGGTTACCTCCGAAAAAAAATTAAAATGCAAAATGGTAAATAAAAAATATCCGCATACCACATTTTGTTAAAAAAATTTATGTGTTTTTTTGAAAAAAAAATAGTGGTTGTATCATTAAAAATACGATGCGAGTTAAACTAAGTTTTTATTTACAAATAAACAATTTGATTTTAGCAGAGAATAGAAATATGTTTACTCAACCAACATTACTTTCATTTCTGGTAAATATTATTTAACTTCCAATTTGGAGCTTTATTTTTTTAATTTTTGATTATTATTTTTGACTGCAGATTACTCCGAACTACAATAAACTTTCCGGAAATGCATAGTTTTAGAAATAGTATGATGCATTAAATACAACAAACTTGATTTCAAAGAATCCTATCAAAATTCTAAGACGTAAGATTTTTTTTGGTTTTCTGGTTGTATCTTAAAAGATACGGTGCACATTTATGGGTTAAATAATTAAAATTTGTTTCCTAGAATCAAGAATATTACGTAAACTGAAATTTAAAAGAGAATTGTGTCCCAAATGTACACTGAAAAAAATATTGTCGCGAGGTCAAAGATTTCATGTCTTTAAAATACCAATGCAAATTTTGCTTAGCACAGAAGACGCATTTCTCTAATATAAAGTTTTTTTCCTTGTCCAAAAGTCGATAAGTTCAATGAAGTCATATTGTCGTTATAATTAAGTGATTTCACTTAAAAATGGGTACCATAACATTAAAGAAAAAATGTTTGGACTAAGGTCAACTTGACTTTATTAATTAGAAAAATTTTTTAAATTTAATGAAATTGTCTTTAAATTGTTGTCTTTTTGCATCTTGACTACAAAGCAAAAAATCGTTCAAATATAGGACATGTCTTTCAACACTTTTTAAAGACGTTTTTTGTTAGAAACAAAGCATAATTTCTACTGGAAGTCGAGTCTTAATTTTGAAAATAAAGTTGTCGTTAACTCGTTTTTAAAGGACTTTGATGGCGTATGAAGAAACAAAACTGAAAAAGCGAAAAATTAAATTTTGCTTCCTAGAAGCTAGTACACAAAACCCAAATTTAAAAGGGAATTGTGTCTTAAAGGTATCCTTACTTGTATTCTCCGCTTCTTTGGCTCGGAATCAATACCAAATTTTTTAAAGTAAAGACAAAATCTTTGGAACCGGGCATGCTTTTTTTCAGTGTATCTTTACTTAAATTTTCCACTTCTTGGGCTCGAAAACAATATCGAAATCATTACGGTAAAAACAAAATTTTTGGGACCGCTCATGCTTTTTTCCAGTGTAGAAATCAATTTTCCCTCGAGCTTCTGGTACGATAAAAATGGACTAATATTTGCTTTGCTATACCAACCACTGACAACCGATGAGATCCTTTTTTCATTGACTTTTTCTAACTGGGGTTCCTTCCCCTTTGACTCTGGATAAAGTCAAAGTCGTTTCACATAATGTTACGTTGGAAACTAAAACTAGAGGAATGTTGGGGAAAATGTTGCTTTCAAAGCAGACATTTGGCTTGCGGCTCAACAAGCGCACTTTTGCCAAAGAACTATGCACCACCATCACCATCACCATCACCACCACCATCTTCATCGACATCATCACTACTCCTTTTTGCATATCAGGTGAGTTCTTATGCTCCACCTTGATCCGTTTATGCTATGGTGCGATGGTATTCCAAACATGGTTTTTCCATGGTGAGAGGAATAGGAAAATGCTTTGGCTTTAAAACAGGATGCCATCACAGAGGAAAATTGCACAAGAACAAATAATCCAAATAATTTGATTCCATAAGAACAAATTTTCCATCGGAGACTAATTGTCTTCTGGCAAATAATTTCCAAAAGCCATATGGCAAAATTGGGAATAGGGAAATGTTTTCTTTGCTCATTAAGATGATATTATATGCGAGTGGTAAGAGATGTACACCATAATATTTATCTACCGTTGATAATACGTAAATGAATGAATTAACTTAAGTGGACTTATTGTTACCACTTAAAAGAAATTGGAAAATATGTATAACTTTGTCGAAGTTGGGTATTAACTTCGAGTTTAGCAGCTAAATCGTCGTTGTTTTTTCAAGATTACTTGTCTCTAATAATCCAATTTAGTGATACAAACTTTGTGACAAGTTGCAACAGAAGGTAAACTTTTGCTAAATTTGATTAGTTTGTGCCAATTTGGACGATGATCGGTTAGTAAAAAAGCGCAACGTGACCCCATTTGCCGATATCGGGCGATACATATATACAGGAGGTATATCTAAATTTTATACGATTTTTTCCAAATTCAATAGCAATCGCCCTTGTGCTCTAAAACCAACCTGAATCAAATTTCATCAAAATCGGTTAATAATTGCGACCGGAATCCTGCGAACAACAAATACATGGACAGACGGACGGACACCAAGCGCTAGATCGACTCAGGAGATGATTCTGAGTCTATCGGTATATCTTTTATGGGGTCTAAAATCAATATTTCTGGTAGGCACATTTTTTGGCAGATCATAGTTATTATACCCTGACCAATATGTGGTTTAGGATATAGATATTACCAACATTCTCTGCACCTGTCATAAATTCTGCTTTATTTGTTCTTAAAGAAATAAAATTCCCAGCAAAAAAATGGAAGTGCTTCTAAAGGCACAACTTTAAAAGCACTTCCAAAAATGTTCTCCCAAAGATGTTCTTTATTTTAACTACTCAGGAAGCTCTTTTAATTCAATTTATTGTAACTCGCTTCTATCATATTTTTGAAAGGAAAACAGAAAAGGATTAATAAAATGGAAACAGAATAAGGATTAATAAAATGGTATAAATTATTACATTTTTTTCGAAAAAAAAAATGTAAAATCCATTTTTAAAAATTTGCCAATTTTTGAAAATATTTGATGTCAAACAGTTCAAGAAAGCAATACAATGCTGCTTTAAAAATCATAAAAAATTATAAAAATTATTTATTTGGCAAATTACTGCAAAGTTTTTAAATTTACATCCAAAACACTGAATTTGGATCCTGCAAATTCAGTGCAACTGCATTTGAAATGGTGGGCATCCGTCCTATGACAAGACCGTGTTAAATTCATCGCTTCTGCGTCAATTTTGTACCACTTCCGGATCCAAAAAGAACATTTTCACTACTTTTTTGGCGATGATTTTTTTGCTGGGTTATAGCAGAAGGTAAGAAACTTTTATTTAGGTGTATCCCTGGTGTGGTTGTAAAAGCTACACTATGAAGCTACACTCAAAAAAAGTTTACTTGGAAACAAAGATTTTGACCTTCCTTTAAGGAGTTTGGTATTGATTCCGAGCCAAGGATACGGGTTTTTTAAGATAAGGAAATTTTTTGCGACCTATCTGGCTTTAACAGGTTGGCTGATAAGTCTCCGGTCTAACAAACAAAAACGCATTTTTTGTCAAAATTCGTTTTTATTATTCAACATAGTTTCCTTCAAGAGCGATACAACGATTATAACGACTTTCCAATTTTTTGATACCATTTTGGTAGTACTCCTTCGGTTTTGCCTCAAAATAGGCCTCAGTTTTGGCGATCACCTCTTCATTGCAGCCAAATTTTTTCCCTGCGAGCATCCTTTTGAGGTCTGAGAACAAGAAAAAGTCGCTGGGGGCCAGATCTGGAGAATACGGTGGGTGGAGAAGCAATTCGAAGCCCAATTCATGAATTTTTGCCATCGTTCTCAATGACTTGTGGCACGGTGCATTGTCTTGGTGGAACAACACTTTTTTCTTCTTCATATGGGGCCGTTTTGCCCCGATTTCGACCTTTAAATGCTCCAATAACGCCATATAATAGTCACTGTTGATGGTTTTTTCCTTCACAAGATAATCAATAAAAATTATTCCATGCGCATCTCAAAAAACAGAGCCCATTACTTTGCCAGCGGACTTTTGAGTATTTCCACGCTTCGGAGACGGTTCACCGGTCGCTGTCCACTCAGCCGACTGTCGATTGGACTCAGGAGTATAGTGATAGAGCCATGTTTCATCCATTGTCACATATCGACGGAAAAACGCGGGTGTATTACGAGTTAACAGCTGCAAACACCGCTCAGAATCATCAACACGTTGTTGATGATCGTCGCGGGGCACCCATTTTGCACAGAGCTTCCGCATATCCAAATATTGATAAATGATATGACCAAAACATTCCTTTGATATCTTTAAGGTCTCTGCTATCTCGATCAACTTCATTTTACGGTCATTCAAAATCATTTTGTGGATTTTTTTGATGTTTTCGTCGGTAACCACCTCTTTCGGGCTTCCATTGCGTTCACCGTCCTCATTTCACCACGCTTGAATTTTTCATACCAATCAATTATTATTCATTTCCCTGGGGCAGAGTCCGGAAACTCATTATCAAGCCAAGTTTTTGCTTCCACCGTATTTTTTCCCTTCAGAAAACAGTATTTTATCAAAACACGAAATTCCTTTTTTTCCATTTTTTCACAATAACAAAAGTTGCTTCACAAAAGACGCTCTATCGCACAAACTAATTGACTTACAGACGTCAAATTTTGACACGAATCATTTGAAGGTTGGTACTATGTACAAATAATGTGCATTTAATACTAGCACCGCCATCTATGTGTCAGACCGGGGACTTATCAGCCAACCTGTTACATCTAGGATCTATTCACGTACAAACAAATGTCAGTTGCCATGCCATCCAAATTATAGCGGATACCTCAAAGTACCAATGTTTTCTTAATTCCAAAAAAAACAACTCCTCCTCAAATCCTCAAAATAAGTCTTTGCGTATATTTTAAGTTCTTTCATTTTAAATCTAAAGATTCAATAGTTCAGTTAATTTAAGGACGATTTCTTTAAATCAACAATGTGTTTCTTTATTTTAAGGAAATTTTAGCTTAGTTCAAAGACATGCGACTTTAATCCCTTGGTCAAATTTCCAAAATTGGTGTCCTAAATTTAATGAAAAAAACTTTTGATGTAAAGATTGTAAACTTTGTTTTAATTAAAATGTCCTTATTTTAAAGAAATGTGTCCTTAATAGTTTGTAAATTGCGCATCCTAAAATTTAGGTTGCATAATATTTAATATCACGTAAATATTTTTTCAGTGTATAAAGGAACAAGATTTGAATATACCACTCCACTCATGTCCCTGTAATAAGTTATAATTTTCCAATTCTATATCTGCTTTCCATAAAAAGGGTTCCACTGTATTAATTCCATCATTTCCATATCGCATTTTAACCTTTGTTATCCAATTTAATAAAGCAAAAACAAAGCCTGTATTAAAATTCAACAATCATAGGATACTGATGGGATTACAAATCTTGTGTCTTTCCATCCATCTACGCTTGGTGGATGATGTAAACGCATTTTCACTTTGAAATTTATGACACGGTCATTCATCGTAACTGACTTATGATGCCATGGAAATTGCCTTGTTTCTATTTTCATAATTCGTTCCATTTCTCCCTTGTCCAAGCGTTTGCCCCCAGACTCTATTTCCACACCCCTTGTCCTTCGATGGTAGAGTTTCTACCATGATGGTCGTTGACAATGTTACACCCCCCACACTTTCAAAGAACCCGATTCACATTGTGGTTCTTTTGAAGATTTCAGTCCTATTCGCTTTCTTGTCTTTTAGCCTCCTGATTTTTTGCATATCGTTAGATGGCTGGGTTTGTAGTAGTAATCATTGTCGCAGCTCCTTGTCCTTAAACTGTCTTGTCCTATCTTTTTCGTGGTGTGTGTGCGTGTTGTGTCACAGAGCCAAGAATAACGAGAAGAGCAAAAAACATAAGAAACTATTTCACACTCATCAAGTTGACAAAGAAAAAGTTTTCATTATTACATTGAGCTGTCACTCGGTGTCGTTTTTTCTTCATTCTTTCATTGGTTCGTTCATTCATTTTCTCCAAGAAAAACTATGAAATTTTCATGCCGGAGAGGTATGTACACAAAAAAAAAATACGGTTTCTCAATGTAGAGACAATATCCTTGCAGATGTATAATTTAATGTAATACGTGTTCCAATATGTTTGAAAATATTCTTAGGGCTGTTACATGTGACGCAACTCCAGAGTTGCTACAAAAATTTACTAATAGATATACATTTTGATATATTGACTATTGGCTTTGATTAAAATAGTTCCATATAAAATATTTGTAGGCATGTGTACCTACTATTGTCTTCTGAAAGGGATAAAAAGAAATTCAAAAGCATAGCTTTTTTGTTGCGAATATGAAACATGTTTGCTTCAATCATATTCCTCACGATTACTATTAAAGGTTTTACACCAAAATATGAAATTCTCAGCTCAGCTTAGCGCAATTCGTAGCTGAAAAATACCTGCCCTCAGTTTCGGTGAGCATTCTTTTGATACCAGAGAATAGGATATAGTCTCCGAAAACGGTTAGCAACCGGGCCACACATGCAAAGGGTAATGACTTCATTTTCAGTTGGGTCCGAACACCAAAAAGTCTTATAGCGGCGATTTATCTCCTTTCAGTTGGGAGCCACAGTGGTGTAATGGTTAGCATGTCCGCCTTGCATACACAAGGCCGTGGGTTCGTTTCCTGCTTCGACCGAACACCAAATGCTGGTGACATCTCTGAGGGTTTCAAAGCTTCTCTAAGTGGTTTCACTGCAATGTGGAACGACATTGGGACTCGGTTATAAAAAGCAGGTCCCTTGTCATAGAGCTTAACATAGAATCGGGCAGCACTCAGTGATAAGAGAGAAGTTCACCAATGTGGTATCACAATGGGCTGAATAGCCTGATACATCGGGCTCTAACCTAACGTAACCTATCTCCTTTCAGTGATGCTGATTACTTTTCTGAGTGTTTGAGAGTGCTTCCCTAGATGGATTCACCATAATGTGAAGCTCTCTTATCAATGGGTGGTGCCCAAATCCCATGGAATGGGGCAACACTCATTGATAAGAAATAAGTTAATCAGCTATGGTATCATAATAAACTGCATGGTCTATGTGAACCAAAAAAAAAATAGGGGGATGCCAAACCTAACGGGATGCTACTATATCGAATCTAACATAACCAACTTTTTATTGTATATGCGATGCTTGTATGAGTATATCAACATGAGTTGTATTACACAACGTTTAATAGTTTCATAACGGATGTTTACAGTAGCCAATTAGCTGAGATACGAACATCGAAATCGAAAACTACACAGAAAAAAATTTCACGAAAATTTTTCCAATTAAAATTTTAATTGAGTTTTAAAAAATATTCAATTAAAAATTTAATTGATTCAACAAATTTTTTAATTGAAACAAAAATCAATCACAAAAATTAATAGTATCAATTAATTTTTTAATTGGATCAATTAATTTTTTAATTGACCTTCAATTAATTTTTTAATTGATACTATCATTTCTGTGATTGAAGACATTTCAATTAAAAAATTAATTGGATCAATTAATTTCGTGATTGAACCAGAATAAAATTTTTTTGTGTGTACGTAAACTTAAAATGGAACACACTTACTTTTTTAAATGGAGTTATCGACATTTTATTTAAAAATTAGGGTTTTTAAAATGTTTGAGAATTTATTCCGAAAAAAATTGCTACACGCAAAAAAAATAATTCTTTCCTCCCAAACGAAATTTTAGACAAACAAAGTTCTTTTCTCATTTGCTTTTCGCTGTAAGGAAGTGTATTTGGAAGAAAAGTATGTACTTTTTGTGATAAACGTTTATTCTTTTCCAGGATGTAAAAACAATTTCATAAAGACTAACTCAAAAAAAAAAAAAAAAACGTTGTTTTCTTGCTGATTGCATTTTCCCTCACATCTTTCTCACATCCACGAGGTTTTTTAGTTCTTAACACCTTTCCCTGTAATACCAACAATGTAGAAAAAATTATACGATTTTATAAATTTTTAAATTTTTTTACCTTTCGCCTGGACGGAGAATCGAACCGCGGACCATGCACTTTGTAAGCCAACACACTAACCACTGAGCTATGTACCTGTTATGGTCATCAATAGATAATTATCCATACAAGTTATATTTATATAGCATAGCTTGCGGCGCCCACGAGCCGAATAAACAAAGTTTATTTAACAGAAACAAACAGTTAGTTTGGCACCGTGGAGCAGTGGTTGCTACGTCTGACTTGCATGCCAAGGGTCGTGGGTTTGATCCCTGCTTCGACCAAATTTTTTTTTTTTACATATATTCCAGATATGTTCGGAAGATTCCGAAAAAATGTTGAACATTACATTGTACTATATTAAATTTTGAACTGTAAAATGTGTCTTATTAAAGACCTAAAGTCACAAAAGAACAGTGTTTGATATAAACGAAATGGACTGTGTTGTTGTTTCAAAAATAATTTTTTTTATTGAAAAAATAAAAATTTTGTAACAAACGATTTTTTTTGGTGATAAAAGTTTAAAATTTTCGAAGCAATTCAAAAAACTCTAACAAAAGAAAAACGTTTTCGGTACACGTTTTCCAAACGTTTTTTTCTTTGCGTGTACAGACAGATCAGCTACTAGCCATACTTTTTGCCATCTTTCTCGAATCGACCTAATTTTTGGCTTACTTATAAGAATGAAAATACTTATCAGCCACGACATGCGACGCAAAAACTCTTCATAGTTGCCTATTGGAGCAACTGTTGGCAAGCTTCCCGCAAAAGCTACATCAAACCAAGAACCGCTATATCCCATCTTCGAACTTGTCTTGTCTGCAGACAAAATATGAGTCTGAAGTGTGATTGCAATAGACAGACGGGCGTCGTTATATCGAAGTTTTCCCTGATCAAAGAGATTTATAGGTTTTATAGTCGAAAATCGATATTTCGATGTTACGGAATGATAAACTTATTATAACCCCATCACCATTTTATGGTGGTGGTATGGTACACTCCGGTAGATAACACATAATGAAAATATATAATACCCTGCACCACTTTGTAGATCTAAATTTTCGATACTATATAACATCCGTCAAATATGTTGGGGGCTATATAAAGGGTGATTTGTTAAGAGCTTGATAACTTTTTTTTTTTAAAAAACGCATAAAATTTGCAAAATCTCATCGGTTCTTTATTTGAAACGTTAGATTGGTCCATGACATTTACTTTTTGAAGATAATTTCATTTAAATGTTGACCGCGGCTGCGTCTTAGGTGGTCCATTCGGAAAGTCCAATTTTGGGCAACTTTTTCGAGCATTTCGGCCGGAATAGCCCGAATTTCTTCGGAAATGTTGTCTTCCAAAGCTGGAATAGTTGCTGGCTTATTTCTGTAGACTTTAGACTTGACGTAGCCCCACAAAAAATAGTCTAAAGGCGTCAAATCGCATGATCTTGGTGGCCAACTTACCGGTCCATTTCTTGAGATGAATTGTTCTCCGAAGTTTTCCCTCAAAATGGCCATAGAATCGCGAGCTGTGTGGCATGTAGCGCCATCTTGTTGAAACCACATGTCAACCAAGTTCAGTTCTTCCATTTTTGGCAACAAAAAGTTTGTTAGCATCGAACGATAGCGATCGCCATTCACCGTAACGTTGCGTCCAACAGCATCTTTGAAAAAATACGGTCCAATGATTCCACCAGCGTACAAACCACACCAAACAGTGCATTTTTCGGGATGCATGGGCAGTTCTTGAACGGCTTCTGGTTGCTCTTCACTCCAAATGCGGCAATTTTGCTTATTTACGTAGCCATTCAACCAGAAATGAGCCTCATCGCTGAACAAAATTTGTCGATAAAAAAGCGGATTTTCTGCCAACTTTTCTAGGGCCCATTCACTGAAAATTCGACGTTGTGGCAGATCGTAAGTCTATTCATGATGAAATGTCAAAGCATACTGAGCATCTTTCTCTTTGACACCATGTCTGAAATCCCACGTGATCTGTCAAATACTAATGCATGAAAATCCTAACCTCAAAAGAATCACCCTTTATAAAGGTTTGTCCCAAATGCATACATTTAAATATCACTCGATCTGGACAGAATTTGATGGACTTCTACAAAATCTATAGACTCAAAATTTAAGTCGGCTAATGCACACAATGTTAGTAAAAAAATATGGGAAAAATTTAAATCTGAACCAATTTTAAGGAAACTTCGCAAAAGTTTATTTATGATTTATTGCTCGATATATATGTATTACAAGTTTAGGAAAATTAGAGTTGTAAAAACTTTTCGACTAAGCAGTGGCGATTTTACAAGGAAAATGTTGATATTTTGACCATTTTTGTCGAAATCAGAAAAACATATATATGGGAGCTATATCTAAATCTGAACCGATTTCAACCAAATTTGGCACGCATAGCTACAATGCTAATTCTACTCCCTGTGCAAAATTTCAACTAAATCGGAGTTAAAAATTGGACTCTGTGGTCTAGAGGTGTGCACGTGACACGAAATTGTCGTGACTCACGAAAATTTTCGTGACTCACGCGTGAGTCGTGATTCACGCTGACGGCAACGGCGTGAGTGTGCGTGAGCGTGATTAACCAATCAAATGTCGTGCGTGAGCCACTAAAATAATATCTTCGTGAGTGTGCGTGAGTAACGAATTTCGGAAAAACACACTCACGAAAATAATCCCGCGTACGAACATAAAATGCTTGCGAGTTGAATTCATTTATAATTTTAGTGACACCCTAGGTGTAAAGAGTTTTATAACGCTCTCGATTTTAATCAATCTCATGTTTTCAATCAGGTTCTATAGGTAAATTACTCATAAAATTATTCGTGAGTCACGAGGTTTTTCGTGAGTCACGACATTTTTCGTGAGTCACGATATTTTTGGTGAGTCACGACATTTAAAAGATTTTCGTGCGTGAGTACAAATTTTCTTTTCGTAAGCGTGAGTCCTACCAAAAAATATCGTGCGTGAGTGTGCGTGAATAAGATTTCTCCCTCGTGAGTGTGCGTGAGCGTGAGCAAAATATTACTCACGTGCACACCTCTACTGTGGTCATATGAGTGTAAATCGGGCGAAAGTTATATATGTGGGGATATATCTAAATCTGAACCGATTTCAACCAAATTAGGCACGCATAGCTACAATGCTAATTCTACTCCCCGTGCAAAATTTCGGAGTTAAAAATTGGCCTCTGTGGTCATATGAGCGTAAATCGGGCGAAAGCTATGTATGGGAGATATATCTATATCTGAACCGATTTCAACCAAATTTGGCACGCATATCAACAATGCTAATTCTACTCCCTGTGCAAAATTTCAACTAAGTCGGAGCAAAAAATTGGCCTCCGTTGTCATATGAGTGTAAATCGGGCGAAAGCTATGTATGGGAGATATATCTATATCTGAACCGATTTCAACCAAATTTGGCACGCATATCAACAATGCTAATACTACTCCCTGTGCAAAATTTCAACTAAATCGGAGTTAAAAATTGGCCTCTGTGGTCATATGAGTGTAAATCGGGCGAAAGATATATATGGGAGATATATCTAAATCTGAACCGATGTCAATCAAATTTGGCACGCATAGCTTCAATACTAATTCTACTCCCTGCGAAAAATTTCATATATGGGAGCTATATCTAAATCTGAACCGATTTCTTCCAAAATAGGGTTCTATTCTGAGCCAAAACACATAGTTGTGCCAAATTTGAAGTCGATTGGACTAAAACTACGACCTAGACTTTGATTACAAAAGTGTGTTCACGGGCAGACGGACAGACGGACATGGCTATATCGACTGAGGAGCCCACCCTGAGCATCTTTGCCAAAGACACCGTGTGTCTATCTCGTCTCCTTCTGGGTGTTGCAAACATATGCACTAACTTATAATACCCTGTTCCACAGTGTGGCGCTGGGTATAAAAATTGTGAAATCGAGTATTTACATCTACATTGTTTGTATTACAGAGGAAACACACTTGAGGACAAAAAAAAAAATAATCTGTATTGAGAAAGATATGTGGGAAGATGGAAACGGCCTGTCAATTTCGCCTATATTAATTGTGTTTCCCGAGTTTCGTTTGTCTAAAATTTCGTGTGGAAGGAAATAATAAATAGGAAAAAATTCTTTAAATAATGCCTTTAGAATTACCATACAATTTTTCTTCACATTCCCGTTTTAATCCAAATACAAAAGTCGATATTTTCGTTTCGTTTAACCAATATCAAAAGTCGATTAGTAGAATTACTGGGAATGTCGAGTTTCGACTTTTGCATCCCTATTCTCTCCTTCTCCTTCAGCTATTAAAAATCGAACACTGGGTACTTGTACTCTGTTATTACAAACTACGTTATTAGATGGTTTTTGTTTGATGTAATGTGACCAATGATGTAGAAATCCTACGAAAAATGAGAACAGTAAAAAGGCAAAAAGGGCTACTTTCTGAACTTTGCATTTATCTGTGTGATTCTAATTTTCCTGGTTTGTGGCATTCAATTTCAAAATCCTTTTTGAATGGCATGATGAAAGGTGAGTGGAATTTAGAAATCTGCAATCATTCATTCCATTTGAACTTTCACTTCAAATTTGCCAAACTTATTAGACTGTCTTAATGTCGATGATTTGACACTGAACACGCATCGTATTTCCTGGTCGGTCAAAGACATGAAGACATTGTCATCATCATGTAATGCTCTTTCGAAAACACACTGTGAGTTACCCTGCATACCGAACACTCAACTACCACAAAACTATCCACTAAATCATTTAGAGAGGTTCAAAGCCCTTTAAAAACCCCCTCACGTACGCCCATTGACTTCCCGCACCACACTTCCACCCGCAAAGTCACTCTCATACGGATACCAAATGCAAATGAGCTCTGCTCTGCCAAATTCTCTGGTCAAATCATTCACTGTCATTTGCTTAAGAACCCCCACGCTCTCTCACACAAACACACACACGCACCTTTTCATGCAAAAGAAGTCCAATGGCGGCAGCTCATTCAGGACCATCAGGAAGCTATGGTATGTGCAGAACATGTCCTTTATTTCTTCATTTATTACAGAATTTAAGGTGAAGGGGGAGTGAAGCTGGGCGGAGAGCATAACGAAAATAACAATTACAGCTGTTTGTTGGCTCTGTCGCAGCACCTAGGATGTTGATCTATTCTGCGGGTGGGGGGCGAGGGGAGAATACGTGTTTTCCTCAGCTTCTGGGAGCAACCTTTGAACAGGAAGAAAAGGGTTGTTTCTCTGACCACTGAAGTTGACTTTAGCACTCGATAAAGGTATCATTTGGGTGGCCACAATCACCCAAAGCCAAGCCACGACTCCAGGTCATTTAGAGAAGAGCTACGAAGGACAGCTAACATGTCTTATCTGAAAATAATCTCAACTTATGTTCGCAGCCAGCTATTCATCCACTGGTAGCGACAGCAGCAGCAGCATCCTTTAAGATTTTTGTGTGATATTTTACACTTATTGCTAAGAATAGAAAATCATACTGCAAAGCAACAACAACAACAACAACAGAAACCAAGGAAATCCGAAGACAAACGGGGGCGGCCGGATCGCCGGACATGGATAAACGAAGTGTTGATATCTTTAGACGTGACAAATTCTTAAATAGAAAAATTCCTTTTTATTTCGATTCCTTGTTTGTTTGTTGCAAAGATTCCAATTCACAGCCATTCGCACCATGTTGTGTCTGTCCTATTCCGATTCGTATTGCATGCGCTTGTTTGGTGTTTGGCTATTCCATCCCACACCATCCAGTGGGCGAGAAAGGTAAAAAGAGGGACTAACGGCGATTTTTTAATGCGCCTACCTATTGTTACCAAATAGTGATAAGCTAGAAAAAAAGTAATGAGAGGGCAAAAATTTGTCGAGACTGGACCCATAGTTTTCGAGAAAAGTAAACAAAGATCAATATCTGTCTGGATTGGCAATTATGGTGAAATTTTGTCTTTATCTGTGGTCAGGTGCCGGCCTATTTTTCACGTGACACGAAATTTTCGTGACTCACGAAAATGTTCATGACTCATGCGTGAGTCGTAAGAGCCCAAGGCAAATTACTCACAAAATTCTAGAAATTGACCTATCTCCTCGACAAAGGATTGTTAGCAATATACGACTGAATGGTGAGTCACTATATCTGTCTTGAATGAGGTTATTTTTCGTAAGTCACGATATTTCCGATCATTGTTGTTGTTGTTGTAACAGTTTATTGTGATTTCATCCATTTTTATGTTATACGCTTTGGTACTTCAGCTTGTGGCCAGATCGAGGAACTCTGCGACTAAGGTGGGGTGCGTCCAGAGTGACCTGGCGGTAAGTCGGGTTGGTTTAGCTGGGCAAGAGAAAAGATGACGCGTGTCGTGTGGCCCTTGGTTGCAAATTGGACATACGTCAGCTACGCTGCTATCAATCACTGATAAATAGGAATTGAGGCGGCTGCCCTTGCCTGATCTTAGCTGGGCTAAAACTACCCTAGTCTCCCGTGGGAGGTCTCTTTCCTCCGGTGCTATGGGCGGTGGACGGACTCCGAGAACAGGATTAACCTTGTAGTTTTTCACCGCTTCAGCTACAGTATCCTCATGAATCCTGTTCAAACCTGCCTGGTACGCTGCTTGATCTAGAGGTTCTCTTTTGTAGCGCTGGATCCCGCGCTCTAGATTATGTATATCAACCCTTACGTTCCTGGGTGGTGGTTGTGCATCCATGAGATGGTGGTTTGGATGATTACTGCGATAACAACCCAGGAGACAACATGTAGTTGTGTCTTCGCACAGGGATGATCTTTGTCTCCACATAAAGGTGATCCAGGGGCGTGCTGCGGAGACACCCTGTCGCAGTTCTAAGGGCAGCGTTCTGACAGGTTTGTATGTTATTCCACTGCGTATCACTAGTCTGCGGTGTCCACACTGGCGCTGCATAGTTTACCACTGTCCGGCCAATTGCCTTATAGGTAGCTAACAAAGTTTCTTTGTCCGCACCCCAAGTACTGCCGGCAAGTGACTTGAGGACCTTGTTTCTACCACGGAGCTTATTACAAATTGCAGTGGCATGGGCAGACGACCTGAAAAGGCTGTCGAATGTGACCCCAAGAATCTTGGGGTAATTTGTGGTCGGAATTATTTCGCCATCGACACTAATATTCAACTGCCTGCGCACTTCTGCCGTCCATGTAGTGAATAGTGTGACTGAGGATTTGGTGGGGGATATCCTCAAGTTTCTCGCAGTGAAATAACTGGTAAGACTAGCTAAGTAGACATTTAAACGATCGCAGATGTCATCAACATTGGGCCCAGATGCCAAGATTGTACAGTCATCCGCATATGATACAATCTCGACGCCGTCAAGTGGGCGATGAATCGAGGACAGGTAGAGGTTAAACAGTGCCGGAGATATCACCCCACCCTGGGGAACTCCCTGTTTAACTCTACGGGGTTTTGACTTTTTGTCCCTGAATTCCACGTACGACTGGCGTCCACACATGTAATTCAGCACCCAACGCTTCACTCCTGTCGGTAGGGACGTATTCTCGATGTCCTCAAATAATTTGGCATGGTTGACCGTATCGAATGCTTTCGATAGGTCAAGCGCCACGAGGACCGTCCTATGACACGGCCTGGGCTGATTAAGTCCCTTATTGATATGTGTCGAAATGTCATGTAAGGCTGTCGTCGTACTGTGTACCTTACGGAATCCATGTTGATGGTGGGCAGATGGAAAATTTCCGATCATTAGTGTGCTTTAGTATAAGTCTACCAAAAATATCGTGTGTTATTGTGCGTGAGTAAAATTTTTCCGCCGTGAGTGTGTGTGAGTAAAATATTACTCACGTGCACACTTTTACCTCTTAGCCATGTGAAATTGAGCTAAAAACTGAAGCTAGCATTTGCATGACTGCATTCTCAGTTTCGGTATGGGTTCAATCCCAGATTCGGTCAAACACCAACAAGTTTTCAGCGTTTTTTGTTATCTCCTCTCAGTAATACAGATGACGCAAGCTTCTCTAAATTTAAATTTTAAAATTCGCCTTAATTTTTGCCCACAATAAATTTACAGATTTACTTTTCAATCTAAAACAGCGTTACCGTTGTGCCATTTTAATGGCATAATTTCCACTCTTGCGATTACTCTTCTTTCACGTTTCTTGTTTTTCCATTAAATACTACTTTTCTTTTTTACTTCTCTGTGACTCATTGTTGTTATGTTGTGCAACTTTTTCATTAAATCCTTTTTTGTTATAATACGGATTGCAAGTTTTGAACCCAATTCCAGTTAGGATTATGGATGTGATCGGCGTAAACGCATTCCTCTGTTCCTACCATCGTATTTTCAGATGATGCATATATCGCCTGAAAATATGCTAAGCAAAACGAGGTTACTGCCGTAAAGAGGAGCGACTTAAGATGAACTGGAGCAAAAGTGGTCTTTAGGTTAATTTCAGATCTAATTTGAAAACATAGGCTTCATAAATTCATTTAATTGGTATCATATACGTATGAAACTTTTTGTGAAATTTTTTTTGCCACTTTTTTTAAATTAATAACCACTTTTAATTTCGAATGACATTGTTTGTGCCACTTACAAAAAATTCTCAAGGCTAAAGCTGATCCAATGTCGACTCTATTTTCGATTGGTCGATTGGTAGATTTTAGCCAAAATTAAATGCCGTTTAGTCGAGTTTGACAATGAAGGCAGTTAAATTCTTTTAAAATTGACGTGTATTAAAAAAAAGAAATAATAATAATTTATTTAAACTTTACATTTACTCATCCTTAAATATCTACACATCGACAAACTATCCTTAAATTTTTTTGAAAATGGGCATATAAGAGTAATGCCTACCCATTTATCTCGCTGGATAATTGGGAAGGCATAGCCATCACCGTCAGCCACCCCCCACCAAACTTGGTCTTGGTATTCCATCTTAACACTTTCTTGTTCAGAAATTGACTTTATTCTTCTCAAGTTATGTACAAAAATATTTTTATTCTCGATGTTAGTGCGAATATCTCAATGAACAAGGACGACATTAGCACAAACAACAACAACTAAGACGATTGCGACAGAAGAAATGGAAAAGAAAAGTTAAAGAATTTAAATTAAAAGGACATTTGACAGCATTGTCAATTTTGTCAATTGTCTGTGGCGTACATTTTGGAAAGATGTGAACTCCGTTTTGTATATGAATGTGTGTTCCCTGGGAAATGTTGGAAATGCCCAAATGGGTGGTCGAATATATCGGCATGTGGAGAAAGGACATTGGTTAGTGAGTTGGGTGGATGGGTAGCTTAAAACGTTTGAATAGAGGGACAAATGATCCCTAAAAGTTGAGTTTGACATTTTGTCATCTCTCATTTCTTTGAACATCATGACACTTCAGTTGACGTGAATTGAGAGAAAATCGGAATTCAAAAACTAATTCATTTGAAATAAATTCTTATGTAGAATTTGCTCGAAAAGAAACCATGAAGGTTTTACTAGAAAATATTTTATTATTTTCTAATAAGTTTTTGATCTCACATTTAACAATTAGTAAAAGACGGCAATGGCTGTCTTAGTTGGTTTCCTTATACATGGAATATTAAAGATTATATTTAAATTTGGTAGTATTGACTATTGATTCCGCTCATGGTTCACACAAAATTTAAGTTGGTGTTGGTTTTTAATAGGTTAGGATGGAATAAAAATGGCATTTGTCTATATCAGTAATACATTTCTCCTTTTCTATAAACTCGAATTCCTCAACGAAGTCCACAATTGAACCAAATTCCAATTAACATAATTACCAACTCTTCCATGCTATGGGATCTATATATCGTGAGTCCAAGTAAGTTAGGGATTTGGAAACGACCGTGGGGCAATGCTTAGCATGTCCGCTTGCATATAAAATGTTATGGGTTCAATACCAGTTTCTATCAAACACCACAAAATTTTGCGTTATGCTGGTTACATTTCTAAATGTTTCAAAAGGCTTATATAGCTATGTGCAATGTCGTTCGGAGTCAGGTATAAAAAGGAATTCCCTTATCATTGAGCTAAACAAAGAATCGGGCAGTACTTAGTGGTGAGAGAGTTCACAACTGAAATATCGGGCTGCCACTAGAATGCATAGGTAAAGCTCCAACCTCTACTTTTCCCCGCAACACACCCTACGTAATTATCACCAGGTTCCTTTCATCCAACAAAAACGGTTTGGCCTATATCGGCCTAGGGTTTTATATGATGAGCCAGGCATCCCTCTACTATGAAATAGAGGTATGCACGTGAGTAATATTTTACTCACGCACACTCACGACGGAAAAATCGTACTCAAACACGATATTGTTGGATAGGACTCACGCACACTCACGAAAAGAAAATTTGTACTCACGCACGAAAACGTCGTGACTCACGAAAAATATCGTTACTCACGAAAAATGTCGTGACTCATGAATAATTTTATGAGTAATTTACCTTAGGGACGTGTCAAAAAACATGATTAAAATCGAGAGTATTATTAAACTCTTAACATCCCAGGTGTCACTAAAATTGTAAATGAATCAAACTCGTAAGCGTCCGTGGGCGTAATTTTTTTCGTGAGCGTATTTTTCAGAAATTTAATACTCACGCACGAAAAAATTATTTTCGTGACTCACGCTCACATACGACATTTGCTTTGTTAATCACACTCACGCCGTTGCCACGAAAATTTTCGTGAGTCACGACAATTTCGTGTCACATGCACACCTTTACTATGAAATGAACTAAAAAAGGGGGAAAATTATATCCAAATGAAGCGTAAAGATGTAATACATTCGTATTTCCCATAAAATAGTTCAGAATTTCTAAAATTTAAATTTTACCATCTTGAATTTCATATGTCGCTAAAGACACTTTTGCAATTTTAATCCCAATTGTTTCCTTCAAACTACGAACGTTTTTCCAGTTCCTCTCTCTCTCATGCAGATACTCTAACTTTTCCCATTGTCAATCTTATCGCCCGCATGGAGGTTTCGGTTTTGTTGTGTTTTAAAAATAAAGGGTGATTTGTTAAGAGCTTGATAACTTTTAAAAAAAAAAAACGCATAAAATTTGCAAAATCTCATCGGTTCTTTATTTGAAACGTTAGATTGGTCCATGACATTTACTTTTTGAAGATAATTTCATTTAAATGTTGACCGCGGCTGCGTCTTAGGTGGTCCATTCGGAAAGTCCAATTTTGGGCAACTTTTTCGAGCATTTCGGCCGGAATAGCCCGAATTTCTTCGGAAATGTTGTCTTCCAAAGCTGGAATAGTTGCTGGCTTATTTCTGTAGACTTTAGACTTGACGTAGCCCCACAAAAAATAGTCTAAAGGCGTCAAATCGCATGATCTTGGTGGCCAACTTACCGGTCCATTTCTTGAGATGAATTGTTCTCCGAAGTTTTCCCTCAAAATGGCCATAGAATCGCGAGCTGTGTGGCATGTAGCGCCATCTTGTTGAAACCACATGTCAACCAAGTTCAGTTCTTCCATTTTTGGCAACAAAAAGTTTGTTAGCATCGAACGATAGCGATCGCCATTCACCGTAACGTTGCGTCCAACAGCATCTTTGAAAAAATACGGTCCAATGATTCCACCAGCGTACAAACCACACCAAACAGTGCATTTTTCGGGATGCATGGGCAGTTCTTGAACGGCTTCTGGTTGCTCTTCACTCCAAATGCGGCAATTTTGCTTATTTACGTAGCCATTCAACCAGAAATGAGCCTCATCGCTGAACAAAATTTGTCGATAAAAAAGCGGATTTTCTGCCACTGATTTTGGTAATAAAATTCAATGATTTGCAAGCGTTGCTCGTTAGTAAGTCTATTCATGATGAAATGTCAAAGCATACTGAGCATCTTTCTCTTTGACACCATGTCTGAAATCCCACGTGATCTGTCAAATACTAATGCATGAAAATCCTAACCTCAAAAGAATCACCCTTTATTACCAAAATATTTCCAATTAAAAAGTTGACTGAACTTGATTTTGTTTTACTTACTAAATTAATTTATACAAATAACATTTTAATCAAGATAGAAACATTAAGTTAATTAAGTCAATGGGCATTTTAAATGTTTAATTAAAAATTTATTGATACAATTAACTTAATCAAACTCGAAAAACTAAGTCAGTTAAAAAACAAGTATATACAGCAGTAAGTTCGGTCGGGCCGAACCCACCACCATGAATCAAATTTTATAGTTTCCTTTGGAATTTCAGGGGGGTTTGATGACAGATATTCTCCCAAGCAGAGCAGTTCAATAAATACACTTCCAATAGATAAATTTAAAGATTTTACCTATGAAGACTATATCAGATTCTGGATTTATAAGAACCATTTTTGTTTGAGTTTTAGAGGAATCATTAACATCTCTAGTAAGTGTGCAAGAAAATTATGAAATAACGCCTTGATTTGAAATCTAAAATCTGTAGATTTTCACCCCCATTATTTAAATGATTACGAGAAGTAAAATCTCGAAATTTTGAATTCAGTTTCAAGCAATTTTCATAATCAGTGCGCCGTCTATACCCTCAAGAAGTGGTCTATATGAATGCCTTCCCAAATGGACCGGTAAAAACTAAGTCCGATACACGTTTTTGTGTGTCTAAAATATATTTCCAATTTCAGGAAAATCCGATAAAATCTACGGTTTCTAGAAACCCAAGAAGTTAAATCGGGAGATCGGTCTTATGGGGTTATACTAAAATATGAGCCTATACTCACCGGCACACCTCTATATGGTCCTAAGATACTTCTAGATTTCAAATTTCAGGCAAATTGGATAAAGACTACGGTTTCTAGAATCCCAAACAAAAAAATCATTTCTTGCACACCTATTTATAGTCCTAAAAAACCTCCAGATTTTCAATTTCAGGCAAATTGGACAACAACTACGGTTTCTACAAGCCCAAAAAGTAAAATCGGGGATCGGTCTATATGGGGGCTATACTTAAACATTGAACGATATGCAACTGTTTATGGTCGTAAAATAATTCTAGATTTCAAATTTTATGCAAATTGCATAAAAACTATAGTTTCTATTAGTCCAAGAAATAAAATCGGGAGATCGGTCTATATGGGGGATATACCAAAACAAGGTCCACTACACGCCATTTACGGCACACGTATTTGTGGTCCTACAATACTTCTAGATTTCCAATTTCAAGAAAATTGGATAAAAACTACGGTTTCTAGAAGCCCAAGAAGTAAAATCGGGAGATCGGTACACGCAAAGAAAAAAAAATTGGAAAACGTTTACCGAAAACGTTTTTCTTTTGTTAGAGTTTTTTGAATTGCTTCGAAAATTTTAAACTTTTATCACCAAAAAAATTCGTTTGTTACAAAATTTTTATTTTTTAATAAAAAAGTTATTTTTGAAACAACAACACAGTCCATTTCGTTTATATCAAACACTGTTCTGTTCTGAATTTAGGTCTTCAATAAGACACATTTTACAGTTCAAAATTTAATATAGTACAATGTAATGTTGAACATTTTTTCGGAATCTTCCGAGTATTTCAAGTATTTTTTATGCCCAATTAAAACTGTGATGCAGATACTATCATTTTCGTGATTGAAGACGTTTCAATCAAAGAATTAATTGGATCAATTAATTTCGTGATTGAACCAGAAAGGAATTTTTGTGTGAAGACAACATATCCGTTGAACGTTTGGCAAAACATTTATGTCTCTCTTCTCTAATGACCTTCTAACTATGGTGTAGTACGTTGCCCCCATATTCCTTTATCAGAATTGTGTCCAATTGACGTAATTCTGGATATTGAAATAAGGTTCTAATAAATTGTAATACCCTCTTTTGCAGCAGAATGAATAATAATTTTCTCTCCTTTTTTGTCTCACAAATTAGAATAAAACATGAACGTTGGTCATCACTGGTATCCTGTCTAAAGGCTTTCTCCTCTACTCGTTAACACATGGCAAAAAGCTCGTTCTCCATTTTCATTCATGCTTCCACAAATTGATAAAACAAGGACTTCGCAATTGTTGTGACGTCATGAGTGTACTGGTTGTGCGTTATATATACATCTCTTGCATGTGTATATGTGCGCGCATACGAATAATGGAGCCATCGTCTATAAGTAAACTGAGATATGAAAACTGTTATACAAAGTTGAAATGTGAAATCAATTCAAAGAGAAAGCGGAAAAAAAGAACATCGCCGACGAGAGAGAATATGAAATGTGAATGACTTACTCTCTTTATGCGAAACATTTGGTGAAATGTTCATTCCTTTCATGTTCCCCTAATTGTTGCTGTTGTTATTTTATGTCATTTCCGAGTGTTTTCAAGTGTTTCTCGTATAAGCGTGAGGGTCCTTTTATGTGATTGTGTGCATGTGTGTGCCTGTGTAAATGCGAAAATTGCTCCATTCAAGAGAGGTGATTTTTTTTTTTGATGAGGAAAAAGGTACTTTCAGGATACTTTGCGGCAACCGCTTTTATTACTACAACAACAATTAAGAGTACTACAAAATAGCAGCGACAAACAACCACAGGAACAACAACAAAAACACAAATGCCATGAGGTACTTTTTTTAGCCATAATACAATATGGCTAACAACGTCATTATGCCGATGTTCCTCGACACGATGATGCTGCTGAGGTCGATGATGATATTGTTGATGGTAGCCTGACATAGAATCACCAGCCAGTAAACAGTGATGACAACAAAACTAGAAACGAGTCAACGTTCAATGCGTCGGGTCATTGAGCCGCTTTTCTTTATTAACAAAAAGGTCTTAAAAACGGCAGAAAACTAAAGACGGAAACGCAATTAATGCTCCTAGATGTGTTTTTGATGCTTTCGGTGTCTCTCGTTTCCGGTAGTGAAGAATAACAACGGTTTTGAATCTATAGCGCCTAGAGTGCTTGCTGTTTATTTTTACCACCATACTGTGCCTCAAAGTATGCAGCAGAAAATGGTTTCCGGCATATGACAAAAACAGAGATACGTCTCACATACAAGTGGAGTGTTTAGTTCGAATACCTTGCCTGACATGGTTTATGTATAAGTGCGAGTGAGTACAACTTTATGCTTTTGACAAGTGGAATGTGTGAAAACATCAAAATACCACATATGGGCCCTCTTTCCCAGTCTTTCGGTTCGCTTTGCTATCTTTGAAATGTGTGGCGGTCATAGTCATCATCAACTGCATGGTGCTCCATATTTCATGGAGCCATAAACATCGTTTCACATCGGCTGAGATTTAACTACGAACGCTGCTGCTTCGTTTTCTGATTTTTCTAGCCGGCATTTTGATGCAGGCGCCGAAAAGCATGCTTTGTTTAGTGTCATCCATAGATATATCATGCGGTCGTCGTCACAGTAGTGGTAAGGCACATGCAGTGATGAGTAGCATTTTAAGAGACTTCCTCGTTGGCCAAAGAGAATACCAAAGCCAAAGAGTGTAAGAGAGAGAGAGAGAGAGAGAGCCGAATCACCCGAAGTAGATGGATGGTCCATTGTCCACCTATCCTGGCATCAGTTGTGGCGCTCAAGTGGCTATAGTAATTCTCGTACTACTACGATATGCTACGCTACGTTGTTCCATTTGCCAATGTCCCCATTTAATGTTTGCACTTGCTATGTTGTTTCTGTGTGACTGTGTGTGTGTGTGCGTCTCCACACTAACACACTCACTTGAAAGTGGATACACACAATTTTTAAGCCAACAGCATCGTTTCTCTACGCTAAAATTCATTGAGGAAGGGATTGGATTTTCAGCATTCTGCCAACATAAAATGGTGGAAAAAATGCTCTTCGTATTACTGCTGTCCGCTTCCTCTTTGTGTTCTTTTGTTAACAGTTCAAGTGTCTATGATTTTCGTGTGCATGTATATGTGAATTGGTGAATTTTATTGTATTTTGCCTATTAGATGCATTTTCGTTTGACGTTCGTTCTTGCCATTTTTTGGGATGATTTTTATGCAAATCATCCATGAGTTGTGGGTTGACCAGAGTGATACAAAACCCATTGTAGACCACTGCTAAACGAAGCCATTTTCGTACCAAGACCTTGATAAATTTCATTGATTCATTTGTTGGCCACTTCGGTATGCTGCACGAATCGAATCGAGTCGAGTCGACAAGAGTGGTTGCAATTTAGAGGCATCCGTTTTAAATTCGAAACAAGGTTGTTGCACTTAAATTGTCATGGGTCATGGCACAGAGTTGATTTCTATGCAAACTTTAATGACTTCCAAATGAAATGTTTGACGTACATTTAACATCGTTCTTTATTTTAAATTTAATTAGCATACATTTGCCATTGCATAGCAGTCTGTGAAAACTTTGCGGCTTTAAATATGTAATTGGATTGTATGTCTGTTATTGAATATTTGGCAATTTTATGCAATTGGCCTTAAGGACACGCAGTGTCATGTCGATTAATGGTGTATGAAACCGATTTTCCAACAAATGGTTAAAATATACAAAACGAATAAAAGACGCTGTATAGTCAAAACCTACAAGAAATTGTCTAAAGGTAATCTGGTTCGAATTTGGAACATTTTAATTATGCACATTAAAGGAGAGAACTGATGACAATAAATTGATGAAAAATATATATATGGGGATCGGATTTTTTTAAGATCCACACTCAAAAAAAGTTTATTTGGATCCAAAGATTTTGACCTTCCCTTAAGTATTTTAGTATTGATTCCGAGCCAAAGATGCGACTTCTTTAAAATAAAGAAAGTTTTTACCTACCTATCTGGCTTTAAATCTAGGACCAATAACATTAAAATTAGGATACCGATCTCATTTATCAAATGTTCATCCTCTTTTTGCGGTTTATTAATAAAGGTACTCACGTACAAACAAATGTCAGTTTAAAAATCCAAATAATAACGAATACTTCAAAGTGAAAAATGTTTTCTTAACTCCAAAAAAAAAAAAAAACTTTAAACCAAAGACGCTGAATCATCAAAATAACTCTTAGTCTATATTTGAAGCGTTTTTATCTTAAATCTAAGGAATCAACTGTTCAGTTAAATTAAGGACAATCAAAAATGTGTTTCTTTACTTTTAGAAAAATTAGCCTTAGTTCAAAGACATAGGACTTTAACGGAGGGACGCAAATTTACAAAATATGTGTTCTAATTTTAATGAAAAAAATGTTTGATGCAAAGGTTTTAAACTTTATTTTAATTAAAATTTCATTATTTTAAAGAAATTTGTCCTTAATATTTTGTAAATTTTGCATCCTAAAGTTAAGGTGGAGTAATCTTTAATATAATAATAAATATTTTTTTCAGTGCAGAGAGCATCTCTAACTTTTTGTCTAAAGCTTCAAGGAAAATAAAATCAGCGAATCGATTTACATGGTTAAGGTGAGTACTATGTTCGAGTTTTTCACCAAAACACTAAATTAAAAGTGCAAAAATATATATGAAGACGATAACATTTTTATCAAGTCTCTTCAAATTATGGATGGAAAAGATCCAATGTATTGATTGCGAACCATTTAATACTTCGAAATTAATTGATTAAAAAAAGTAACCGTGAAAATAAGCTGGTTTTCAGCTTGAAAACTGAACATAGTACTCAGCTTTATGGATCAATTGCATTGCTATTAGAAAGTAGACCTTTTAAATTATATCCAGATTGAAAGTCACCGAGGAGCAAAGCTTACTTTTTTTGGGCTTGAATACGCATACAGAATCTCGTGTGAGATTCTGCGTTCACGAAAAATCAATCCTAAATGGTTTTGCCAGATTTTCACAACATGTATTGACGCCTGTATTGTCTTATTTGATATTTTATCTTATACCCAGAGAATGAAGCCGACCCATTTTTGTCGGCGGCGGCTGACACTAAATTATTGTGTCCAGCAACGATGGCTAAGCCGATTTAAAATTGTCCATTCGGCGGCGAACAATTATCCATTATAAAATCAATTTGAAGTTTTCCGAATTGTAATGAGATTAGTTCTACAATCAATCTTACATCAAATTATATTGCATTCAAATTTTTTGAGCTAAATTTTTGCAAAATTATTATAGCAACTTGATATTGATGGAATTTGGTTGGAAAGTTAAACATTTTGACAAAAAATACAACAATTATTAATAAAGTTTTCTGATATAAATCAATATTTTTTATTAAATTTGAACCGAGATGAGTCGACATATTCGGCGGCGGCGTAGACTGCCAAAAACTGGTCGGCGGCGGCTAAAATCGGCGGCGCGACTCGGCGATTTCATTCTCGGCTTATACCACTATAAAATCATCAAACTTATATTTGTTATTAAAATCAGTAATATAATATATATTCTTGGCTGTGCCGTGTTACATGTCATAATGAAAATATGAATTTGTTGTCGTGAGTTCTATCACAGTCTATCACAGGTCCGAACACCAAAGTCCAAATTCAAATGTTGCTTAACATGTGTCACTACATTCATAGCTGAGCATAACAATGATTTTTCTCTTGATTAAATTAAACAAATAATTTTCAACACTAACAGATTTTAGACAAGCTTATCAAAATTGGACAATATAAACTAAGATTATATCAGGCAAACGCATTACCCGATGTAACCATTTAAATTTTACAGTAATTTTTTTTTCAAACTACTCTCAAAATATGTTTACTTGGATCCAAAGATTTTGACTTTCCTTTAAGGATTTTGGTATTGATCCTGAGCCAAAGACGCGGTATCTTTAAGGAAATTTTTTGCGACCTATCTGGCTTTAAATCTAGGATCTATTAGGATCATTTATCGAATCTTCATTCTATTTTTCCGGTATATTAATAAAGCTATTCACGTACAAACAAATGCCAGTTTAAAAATCCAAATTATGACGTATACTTCGAAGTAAAAAATATTTTCTTAATTCCAAAAAAACTTTAAACCAAAGATGCTAAATCCTCAAAATAAGTCTAAGCCTATATTTGAAGCGTTTTTATCTTAAATCAATATTTCAGTTAATTTAAGGACGATTTCTTTAAATCAAAAATGTGTTTCCTTGCTTTAAGAAAATTTTGCCTTCGTTTAAAGACATGCCATTTTAACGAAGATACGCAAATTTTCAAAATGTGTGTCCTAAATTTGATGAAACAAACAAAATGTTGAAGCAAAGATTATAAACTTTCTTTTAATTAAAATTTCATTCTTTTAAAGAAATTTGTCCTTAATATTGTGGAAATTGCGCATCTCAAAATTGAGGTTGCGTTATCTTTAAAGATCACGCAAATTTGTCCTTAATTGTCAATTACGAAGTAATTGGTAAATTTTCGTCTCAAAAAAAAGGATCTTCCACAATCTTGCTTGTGGTATTATAGACTGTATTTGCAAATGATATGTAGTTTAGTAAATTTCTCGGCAATTCTTGTACAGATTCCTGGAAATTGACAAGCGACAAGTTTGCAACAATCGCAGGTGTTCCCTAGTCAAGGGTATGAAAACAGAGTAGATAACTTGATTAACTTATAACTGCCTTAGCTTATGTGATATCTATACGACATTGGAGACGAGTAAAATTACACGAGAGATCAGGTTAAAAGAGAGCCCATTTGCAATCCCTACACTCTTGAATAAATAAATAGCATCTGGGTTTAATACTTCTCAAATGGATGTCTTATTTCGCTTAAAGATTTGCTCTCTTTTCATAAATAATCAGATACTGTTAGATCTACTCTTTGCTATATATGTCCCTATAAAAACCGCATATGTACATGGGCCAAAGAGTTCGAAAATTCTTTAAACATCCGGTATATCCGTTTCTGCTTATGCTGATGCAGTGTAATAGGAAATCACCAAAACAAATACACACTCACAATCCAATCCAATACTCATACGCTCGCGATGATTGCACATGTATTTTAGGGTTTTTGTTTTTTTTTTTTGTCGTTTAGTTTTGCTTTTGTTATCGCGTTCCTCTTTTGACACCTTGTACGCCTCCTACCTTCACTCTATGCCTATGGCAATTGCAGTCCTGGTGGTATTGTGGTGTCTGTGCCTATGTTCCACATGTTGTTGTTACTATCATTAAAATTCCATTTTGTCTCGTACTCTCTATTCGCCAAAGCTTTACCAATTGTTATTTGGTTCTGCTACAGCGGAGGCTGTCTCTGCAGCTGATCTGCCTGGCATTCGTTTTGGGTGCTCATACTGGGATATGTATGGATGCTCGATGACTACTTACTGAATGGCTTTGCCGTTTGTTGTTGTTCATACGGCGCTACGCTTTTGTTATGAATGTTGCCGGTCTATTGCTCTTCTTGTTGCCAACTACAATATTCCCCATAGTTTTTATATCCCTATATTGAAGTTGCCACATGATGCAATAATGTATGGACTGTGAGGATAAATCAACAATAGGCGATATTGAGAATTATATTAAGATACTAAATTAAGAAAAAATCAAATGAAATTTTATTAAAATTAATCGAATCGAACTAAATAAAGATAAGCGTAAATTAAATTCTACAAAATTTCACAAAATTGTTTGACGGCTCCTTAGTGTCAGTGTTAATAAATTGGCTTAGCCACCTTAGCGTGCTTGTGTTTTTTATAATTTTTGGGACCATCAGAATTTTAACAATTTTTTCAAAGTGGATTCCAATAAAAACATTTATTGGATATATGGACGGTCTCCAAGATTTTGCCAACATAATCTTTGGTGTTTTGTAAAAAATCTACGTTCTATCAACTATGTGGCAACGCTGATCAATACTCTCATCCTTATCTCTGGCATGGTCCTTTGTATAAGCGTCTATTTGTGTGTGATATTGGTGTATTTTTGTGATTGTGCTTCTTCCATACGGAAGAGTCTCTTTTTTCATGATTTCCAATTCTTTCGCTTTTGCCAGACAGCATGGGTTTTTTCAAAAGCCGGTATAGGTGTGTGTGCCATAGATTCCCGTTCTGTCTATTGAAAGTATCGGAGATCCCTCGTTGGCAAACCTTTGTGTGAGCGAGTGTGCACGTTTGCATATTTACTTCTTCTAGTAAAGCCCTTGTTTTGTTCTACTCCCATTCTATCGTACTCTTCAAAAGCACGCGAGGTTTGTCCCTCTTTTGTTCTAGCGATGCAGTATCGATGCACACAGCATACCATCCATCCATCCATCCATGTGGGGAATAGTATGGACGGATGCAATGGAATATGGAATCTATGGAACATTGGAGCCGCGGTTGCTAATGTCGCATGTGCTGCTGTTGATATTATTGCGGTGTAAACTTCGATGGCGCATCCCGTCTCATATGATTGTTGCTATTGCTGCTATGAGTGTTCTAGTTGTTATTGCTGTTGTTGGCAATTCCATTGTCTAACAGCTAGAGAAGCCAGTATTACGAAATGCCATCATCAATGGGAGTCCATCCATCCACTTCCCTTGCCCTGAGCCTTGTTATTAGTTTGAAGTTGATTCCGATTCTGATGCCGATGCCGATGCTAACTGTGTTCCGTTGGCTGGCCATTGTTGTTTTTTCTTTCGGTTGATGTTTAATATTTACCCCCAGCCAGGTTATCAGGTTGATGACTATCGTTCCATACACTCAAAAAACATTCACTTGGATTGAAAGGTTTTTATTTTTACTTAAGGATTCTGGTATTGCTTACAAGTCAAAGAAGATACTTGTTTGAGAACAAAAATACATTTAAGGATACAAATTTTAAGTCTGAGCTGATTTTTCATTTCCTTTGTGTGATATATTTCTAAAGCTATTAGCGTATGTCTCTTTAAAACCCAAATAGCAATACATTTTACAAAGTTTATAGTATTTTCTTAGTTTTAAAAAACCTTTATCTCAAGAATGCATTTTTTTTTCAAAATACATTTCAGGTTATGTTTTGAAAATTATGTATCTTTAATCCAAGATTTAATACCCGAGATAACTTAAACATTATTTCTTTAAACCAAAAATGGTTTTCTTCATATTAGGAAAAATTTCTCTTACTCCAAAAACGATTTTAATTATAATAATAATTTCAAAGATAAAAATAAAATAAAAATTAAAAAAATATATTTTAATTTAATGTTTTTTTTTTTGTTTTAACGAAATTTGTCCCTAATACTCTTAAAATTTTGTTTCCCAACAATTATGTTCCTAAATCTTTAGTTTTAATCAACATTTTCTTCAGTGTAACACGTGGTAAATGTGACATCATATAGGCAGACATATATAACATATCAATATTGGGTTGTGAGGATTTTTTTTATTATAAACGAACTGAAGAGCAAAAGTGGAAGAGACTCGTTCACAATGGTAAGAATTTTGTATTCAACTTGAGAATGTCGAATTTGAAATTAACGTTCATTGTTTTATTTTATATATTTATTATAATTTGTAATTATAATAAATATTTGAATAAAATAAAATTTTTTGATTTAGAGAAGAGGTATTTAAATGAACTGAGATTTATTTCTTGGACTATTTATCTCACAAAAACGTATATAAAATTGCTAAATGGAAACTCGTGTCTTGACTCATTATCAAAACAAATTTACTTGGATCTACAGCTTTTGGCTTACACTCGAGGTTTTACCTATTTTTATAACCTCCACCATAGGATGGGGGGTATATTAACATTGTCATTCCGTTTGTAACACATCGAAATATTGCTCTAAGACCCCATAAAGTATATATATTCTGGGTCGTGGCGAAATTCTGAGTCGATCTGAGCATGTCCGTCCGTCCGTCCGTCTGTTGAAATCACGCTAACTTCCGAACGAAACAAGCTATCGACTTGAAACTTGGAACACTTGAAACACAAGTAGTTGTTATTGATGTAGGTCGGATTGTATTGCAAATGGGCCATATCGGTCCACTTTTACGTATAGCCCCCATATAAACGGACCCCCAAATTTGGCTTGCAGACCCTCTAAGAGACGCAAATTTCATCCGATCCGGCTAAAATTTGGTACATGGTGTTAGTATATGGTCTCTAACAACAATGCAAAAATTGGTCCACATCGGTCCATAATTATATATAGCCCCCATATAAACCGATCCCCCGATTTGGCAAATTTCATCCGATCCGGCTGAAATTTGGTTCATGGTGTAAGTATACGGTCTTTAATGGCCATGCAAAAATTGGTCGAAATCAGTCCATTATATAGCCCCCATATAAAATTCATCCGATTCGGTTGCAAGAATTGGTTCATATCAGTCCATAATATATAGCCCTCAGATAAATCGATCCCCAATCACACAAAAATTGGTCCATATCAATAATTGTATATAGCCCCCATATAAGCGACCTCCATATTTCAATTCTGGCTCCCTACGTACCGTGCAAAAGTCCATATCGATTCGTAATTATTTGTAGACTTACCTACACATACCTTTTTTGTCTACTATATACCAAGTATGGACTAACTCACAATTTAGAAAACGATTTAAGATACTACAACCCAAGTAATTCGATTGTGGATGACAGTCTTTCGTAGAAGTTTCTACGCAATCCATGGTGGAGGGTACATAAGATTCGGCCTGGCCGAACTTACGGCCGTTTATACTTGTTATTAAACTATCCTTATTTTAAAGAAATTGATTCTTTTTGTAAATTGAATGTTAAAAAAATCTGGAGTACATTAACGTTCATCTTGTTCAAAGCTAAATCAATACAAAGTTCTTATCATGAACACAAAAATCTGAATTTAAATTTCAATTTGCCTTAAGTGTAAATCAAAACAAGTAAGGAAAGTCTAAAGTCGGGCGGTGCCGACTATATTATACCCTGCACCACTTTGTAGATCTAAATTTTCGATACCATATCACATCCGTCAAATATGTTGGGGGCTACATATAAAAATTTGTCCCAAATACATACATTTAAATATCACTCGATCTGAACAGAATTTGATAGACTTTTACAAAATCTATAGACTCAAAATTTAAGTCGGCTAATGCACTAGGGTGGAACACAATTTTAGTAAAAAAAAAATGTGGGAAACATTTAAATCTGAAGCAATTTTAAGGAAACTTCGAAAAAGTTTATTTATGAATTATCGCTCGATATACATGTATTAGAAGTTTAGGAAAATTAGAGTCATTTTTACAACTTTTCGACTAAGCAGTGGCGATTTGACAAGGAAAATGTTGGTATTTTGACCATTTTTGTCGAAATCAGAAAAACATATATATGGGAGCTATATCTAAATCTGAACCGATTTCAACCAAATTTGGCACGCATACCAACAATGCTTATTCTACTCCCTGTAGAAAATTTTAACTAAATCGGAGTTAAAAATTGGCCTCTGTGGTCATATGAATGTAAATCGGGCGAAAGATATATATGGGAGCTATATCTAAATCTGAACCGATTTCAACCAAATTTGACACCCATAGCAATAATGCTAATTCTACTCTCTGTGCAAAATTTCAACCAAATTGGGGTAAAACTCTGGCTTCTGGGACCGTATTAGTCCATATCGGGCGAAAGATATATATGGGAGCTATATCTAAATCTGAACCGATTTCTTTCAAAATCAATAGGGATCTATTCTGACCCAAAACACATACTTGTGCCAAATTTGAAGTCGATTGGACTAAAACTGCGACCTAGACTTTGATTACAAAAATGTGTTCACGGACAGACGGACATCGCTATATCGACTCAAGAGCCCACCCTGAGCATTTTTGCCAAAGACACCATGTGTCTGTCTATCTCATCTCCTTCTGGGTGTTGCAAACATATGCACTAACTTATAATACCCTGTTCCACAGTGTGGAGCAGGGTATAATAAAATTCTATTTCCATATCCTTCGTTACACCCCTATGTGTGTGTGTGTGTAGAGTCACTCATGACATTTTTCTACATTTTTCTACGTATATACAACATTGTTGTTGTTGCTGTGTATGTATGCTAGTGATTTTATGGGTATTTATGAGTTGTATTGGATGATTGTTTTTTAGTTTTTCATTTCATCTCGAGGATGTAAACATGGTCGTTTACACACACATGCATTCTCTAACATACATACACATACATAGATAGGACATTTTGGTTCTTTAATATGCCATATATGTATGTACATATATACCATATACTAGGTAGATATGTTATTGCCAACATTGATATTTAATAGAGTGATGTGCTTGTACCTGTAAATCGAGCTCATGCTTTCACATCCCCAACCAGTATCGTTAAAATGTTAATAGCTCGTTGTTATCAGCATTTAAACACAATGAACAAACTAATCGGTCTGAACATTCATTAGTTGGATATTTAGAATGTGCTGGATGCAAAATGCCAACACATAAAAGTATTGGACAAAACTTTAATACATGTGCTGGTATACAATTTTCAATTTCCAACATTAGAGAAAATCTTCAATTTGTGAAATGCTAATATTTGTAGGAATTTCCAGAGAGTTTGCTGTATCAGTTACACACTGAAATGAAAGGAAACAGATATTGTGATAAAAATAAAACGAAATATAAATGCATTTATGGGGAGCCATGTAATATTTGCCTTTAATTAGTAGCTGTTAACAGAACAGAAAAATGTTAAGATCAAAATAAAACTTCTAGTAAAAGAGGTTTTTCTTGCAACTATTGTTTCAGTGTAGCTTTTACGTATGTCCATCGCTGGTTTATAGTACATGTCTCCATATTCCCTCTATATATTACCATGTCTTCCTAAAATTTGCAGCAAGGTAGAATTCGTTATGGGAAATTGCTTCAAAACGGAAATCACACCGTAGGTACACAGAAACAATTCCCGTAGTTAAACTAACTCTAAATTTAACTTGTTTTTATTGCAAAAAAATTTATTTGCTAGTAGTTAAATTTTATTATTTTTATCGAAATTTACCACAGCATAATGAAATCTTACTTTTTTTAAGTATGTCTCAAAAATTTTATGAACTCAACGTGAGTATAAAGTTCAATGACCGTACACATAAGTTCAATATGAACTAAAGTAAAAGAAGATTTTCTTATGATTCCCAAAAATAGTAAGAATGAACTACTGTATGGTTAAAATGGTCATGATTAGGCGCCAATGATTTTCTTCTTTACTTTTAGTTAATTTTTTCTTCTATGAGAGGATGTAATTTTGTGAATTGCAGTTAATAAGTACAACAGTGCAATACATTTTCCCGGTTTTAATTACGCTTTGTGAAGATCTCAAAATGTGGAGCAAAATTTAGTTCAATTTTCATGCGAGGTAGTTCATTCTTCCTATAAAACAGTTCACTTTTTTTCGGTGTAATTAAAAACTTGATTTAAAAAATATAATATATAATAGAATTAATTAATAAAATTGAGATTTTCAAACATGAACCCCAATTTTCATGAAGCTCCGATAGTGCTAGGTTATCTAACCATCTTTTAAAGCATATTATAGACATATCTGTCATCCTTCCGTTATATTATATATGCCTGTTAGGAACTTAAGCTAAAGCCCAATTGAGATAAATAGAACTGGTCGTAAATAGCAATTTTTTATTTTTTTTTACAATCGCACTAGAGAAATAAATTTTTATTGGGTTTTTATGAGGATTTTAAAGTTTTTTTATTCTTTCAATTATTAAAAATCGATTGAAAGAAGAAACCCCTGGAAAACTGATTTTTGAACATATTCCCATTTTGTGATTTGGCAAACGTATGTATATTTCATCTGTTGGTTAAAATACCCTTGTTCTCACAACAAAAACTGGGTAAGTAGTTGAAGTGAAAAACTGCTTGCCAAGAGAATTTGGGCCATACCCCCAGCAATGCTTGGGAATAATGATTAAGCGGACAATTTCGGTTACCATAAGCCAGATTTTCATGAGTACTAAAGGGTGGTTAAATTGTAAGAGCCGATGTTGAATGTGAACCACTCGTAAACGCCAAGTTTTCTACCGAATTTTATTTGACATTTCTCTATTTCAAACTTATTCAATTTGAACCATGAAGAGATACGCAATCCAACAGCGTGTTAAACGGTTGCATGAAATGGCAACAGTGGATGATCAATTTTCGAAGAAAATCATTTTCAGTGATGAGGCACATTTTCACCTCAGTGGATTCGTCAATAAACAAAATTGCCGCATTTGGACGAATGAGAATCCAAGAGTGATTGTCGAAAAACCAATGCACCCACAAAGAGTGACTGTTTGGTGCGGTTTATGGGCTGGCGGCATCATCGGGCCGTATTTTTTCCAAATTAAGGCCGGTCAGAGATGATAACGAACTTTTTTTGGCCCGAATTGGAAGATATGGATGTGGACGTTATGTGGTTTCAGCAAGACGGTGCCACTTTCCACACAGCTATACGAAACAATGGCTCTTTTGAGCAACAAATTCAATGGCCGTGTTATCTCACGTAATGGCGATGTCAATTGGCCGCCAAGATCATGTGATTTGACACCGTTGGACTTTTTTCTTTGGGGTTATTTGAAAGAAAAGGTGTACGTCGATAAGCCAGCAACAATTCAAGAGCTAAAGGATGAGATAATTCGGCACATTAACGGCATAGAACCTCCATTTTGCCTCAGCGTCATCGAAAATTTGGACCATCGGATGAAGGTGTGCCACCGAGATCGCGGCGCCCATTTGACCGATATTTTGTTTCATACATAATTGAGTAATACCAATATATCATAATAAAATAAAATTATAATAGTTTCCTAAATAGTTTGTGTTTTATTCAAAATCAACCCTTGAAACTTTAACCACCCCTTTGTTGTTTTTCAAAATATTCCCCATTAATATCTATACATTTTTGTTTGGGTTTGAACCAATTGTGGATGCACTTTAGCCACTCTGATTGAGGTATCTCCAAAACGTGCATTATGAATGCGTCAACCGCTTCTTCGGATGTCGAACAGTCGATTGCTGTTTTCTTTCGGGCTGATACGCGTAAATTCACGATTCATTACCTGTCACAATGTTGTAGACGTCTTTCAAAGCACCGCGATAGTAATTTTGGAGGATTTGTTTCGACCAATCGATACGAATCTTCTTTTGTGTGGGATCCAACGCGAACAAATTTGTTTGACGGTCATATATTCTTGAAATATTGTTCGTATACTGGCCTCCCTAATGCCTAAGTGTATCTCATCTTGTCATATCAGTTGGCTTATATCATCAATGTTTTCCGGAACTACAACTTCTTCGGCAACCTTGACGAAATTCATCTTGGGGTGAACTACGACCACGGTTGAATTCACCATATCACCGATAAACACCATCGGAGATTCGTCGCCAACAATTGAATTAATTTCATCGATACGCTTTCGTTGAGTAAAAATTAATCACACGAAAATTTTCACGTCAAAAAATCCATTAAAAAGGCGAGATTAATCTTCTTAGTTACTGTAAACAGCACAAATAGCGCTCGTATGTCAAAACGTTTTAACTCAAAATTTGTCAATCTTTTGTGGTTAGAATCAGTATTCTACATAGTTTCTTTTATATCTAAAATTTTCTATTTGGTAGGATATAAAAAGAGATCCTTAACTTTATACCTAATTTTACCATTCATTCAAGAACTATCTGTCATTGGTGATCATATATCAGTATCGATGTTTGCATGAAGGAATGTCATTAAATTTTCTTTTTAATGGCAAATATACCAACACATTTTGCCTTATTACTATCAAGATATCTTTGGGAACATAAGAGATGACCATAAAATGTGCAATTATTTCAATAGGACTTCAATGACTTATGCATGTGTCTCCTCATAAATTTCAAGTAATTTTCCAATAGCAAATTTCAATTCAAATATAAATTTCTTCTTATCTACATTCGTAGACCATTCATTCATGAACCAATAACCAATAATCTCAATTGTACCAATGATAATAATAATAATAAATACGTTTAACTTCTTCAAATACATAAATCCTTAAGCAAATAGTAAGTGAAGAAATTGTGTAACCAACAAATCGTTTAAGCACACACACACACGCACGCACCCATACACCTGCATTTCGTAACCCCAATACACAGCCACATGCATTCGTATTGAGTACTCCTACCCAATCAGTCATTGACTCGCAGCATGAATGTTGTAGCAGTAGTTAAGTCATCGACTGTTATAAGGATATCGAAAACAAGTTTTGATGTCAACTCCAAAATCAGACAGCGACATAGGAATGCCTCAAGATGAAGCTGTACCAATGAATAAAATGGGTAAGCATGTGTTCTATTATGTCTGGTTGCCTTCATTCCTTTATACCCTTTGGCCAAATGTAGGAACAAAACGTACTGTAAATGGCCAAATGAAATCAACTACGAATCAATGGCAATGAATGTCGTAGCCGACTGTTCACTTGTCGCACAGTAAAATGAGAAGGAAGCAAAAGATTTTGCTTCCATTCCATTTGGCAAAATGCTTATGAATGATGATAGTTTAGTTGGGTCTAATAACCCTAGACAATTTACCCTACTGGCAGTTAGGGAAAAAATAGCCATACGCTTGTTGGACGTATCATAGTTTGTTTTCGTGGTGCCAATATTTTTGAATTTCTTTTTTTAATTTTCCAAATTTTGTAAAAAAAATACAGCGTAAAATTAGTTTTTCTGCCTAGGGTTAATGTAGGTGAGCTAAAAACACTATATTGTCGCCCATTTAAATTTCCAAATTCAGTAAACAACTTCTTAAAAGTATTGAAAAACATCTTCTATTTTTTTTAACGCTTTTTTGCTTTGTAATCAAATTCAACAAAGTTAAAGAAATTTCATTAATTTTTCAGGACTTTTCAGAATTATTAAAGTCAAATTGATCTTAGCTCAAAAAAATTTTCTTTCATATTAAGATACTCAATTTGAAGTCGAATCACTTAACTATAAGGACAACACGACGTGATTAAAAAGTTTACCAACTTTTGGACATGGAAAGGAACTTTATACCAGAGAAATGTGTCTTCTATGCTAAGAAAAATTCGCATTCATATTTTAAGGACATTAAATCTGTGGCCTCACGACAATATGTTTTTCAGTGCAACTTCCGTTTATATCATTTTTAGTAAAGTCATGCGTTGTTTAAATAAGAAACAGTATTACCAAAATTAAACAATTTTAGGACTTTGCAACATTTTTTTAATGAAATTATGGACCCTTCCAAAACTCGGAAATTAGGGTCGGAATTCATTTCATTTCATTTTTTTTGTGATGGTGTGTTATCCATGTCATACAAATGGCAATGTCCTCGTAACTGGTCCTTTAATAGTTTAGGAAATATATTTTGATGTTTTCGTTTTTAAACTAACTTTAAAATAACATATCAATGCCGCGACGCAAACAAACAAATATTGCTGTTCGGACTACCGATGGAAACAATTTTAAAAGTGGCCGAAAATTTTAGCTGTCCGGACTAGAGAGGTTATACTGTAATCAATGGATATCAATGTATACACATTCAAACAAATCGAACTTCCAAATTGGGAAAACACCCAAATAGATGTAACAGGGTTTTATCGTTGGCTGAGGTAAGCTCAGTGGCCTCCAGGGTCTCCGTAAGGACCCACGAAACCTTTCGGAATAAGAACACAAGTGGTTAACTCTCTTGAGTGGAAAAATTAATTCAGCTTTATTGATAAATATTTGTAATCTACTTGTGTGATATACGATAATCTCTCTAATATATTTGATATATGATGGGACGGACAGTCGTTACCAAAGATTATAAAAGAGGAAGATGGGAGATTGGCTTGCGTCATACCAAATGTTGCATTTACCAGATTAGTTTAATACATGTTTGTAATCTTTTAGTTGTTATACCAACCACCATAGGATGGGGGGTATATTAACTTTGTCATTCCGTTTGTAACACATCGAAATGTTGCTCTAAGACCCCATAAAGTATATATATTCTGGGTCGTGGTGAAATTCTGAGTCGATCTGAGCATGTCCGTCCGTCCGTCCGTCCGTCCGTCTGTTGAAATCACGCTAACTTCCGAACGAAACAAGCTATCGACTTGAAACTTGGCACAAGTAGTTGTTATTGATGTAGGTCGGATGGTATTGCAAATGGGCCATGTCGGTCCACTTTTACGTATAGCCCCCATATAAACGGACCCCAAAATTTGGCTTGCGAGGCCTCTAAGAGAAGCAAATTTCATCCGATCCGGTTGAAATTTGGTACATGGTGTTAGTATATGGTTTCTAACAACCATGCAAAAATTGGTCCACATCGGTCCATAATTATATATAGCCCCCATATAAACCGATCCCCCGATTTGGCTTGCGAGGCCCCTAAGAGAAGCAAATTTCATCCGATCCGGCTGAAATTTGGTACATGGTGTCATTATATGGTCTCTAACAACCATGCAAAAATTGGTCCACATCGGTCCATAATTATATATAGCCCCCATATAAACCGATCCCCCGATTTGGCTTGCGAGGCCTCTAAGAGAAGCAAATTTCATCCGATCCGGCTGAAATTTGGTACATGGTGTTAGTATATGGTCTCTAACAACCATGCAAAAATTGGTCCACATCGGTTCATAATTATATATAGCCCCCATATAAACCGATCACCAGATTTGACCTCCGGAACCTCTTGGAAGACCAAAATTCATCTGATTCAGTTGAAATTTGGTGTGTGGTGTTAATATATGGCCCCAAACTCCCATGCAAAAATTGGTCGATATCGGTCCATAATTATATATAGGCCCCATATAAACCGATCCCCAGATTTGACCTCCAGAGTCCCTTGGAAGAGCAAAATTCTTGCCATTCGGTTGAAATTTGGTACGTGATGTTAGTATATGGTATCCAACAACCATGCAGGAATTGGTTCCTAACAGTCCATAATTATATATAGCTCCCATATAAACCGATCCCCAGATTTGACCTCCGGTTCCTTTTGGAGAAGCAAAATTCATCCGATCTGCTTGAAATTTGGTACGTGGCGGTAGTATATATTTAACAACCATGCCAAAAGTGGTCCATATCAGTCCATAATCGTACATAGCCCCATATAAACCGATCCCGAGATTTGGTTTTGGAACCTCTTGGAGGAGCAAATTTCATCCGAGTGAGTTGAAATTTGGTACATTGTGCTAGTATATGGTCGTTAACAACCATGCCTAACTAGGTCCATATCGGTCTATAGTTATATATGGCCCTCAGATAAATCGATCCCCAATCACACAAAAATATAAGCGACCCCCATATTTCAATTCTGGCTCTCTACGTACAAAAAGTCCATATCGATTCGTAATTATTTGTAGATTTAACTATACATAACTTTTTTGTCTAATATATACCATGTATGGACTAAATCACAGTCTTTCGTAGAAGTTTCTACGCAATCCATGGTGGTGGGTACATAAGATTCGGCCTGGCCGAACTTGCGGCCGTATGTACTTGTTTTTAGTTTTTATTTTTAAATGAAAAATGTAATTTTCTTAATGAAACAATGTTAAATTTTAGGCAACAACAAAAAAATTACATTTTCCCCTTTATGGAAATTTATTTCGTGTTCTTAATTTCTTTTTATTTGCATTTTAATGCTATGTCAATACTTGTCGTATAGGCGTTTGGTTCGAGTATTAAACTAATGTGGTAAATGGTTTGATGTGCTCAGTAGCCAATCTCCCATCTTCCTCTTCTATAATCTTTGGTCGTTACTTCGTTGAGTTGTAGATGGTCGGGAATTGGTATACTCGCTGGTGTGATGGTGTTCGGTGGTCGTTGGTTCGCGCAAATGCCAAAGAATTGGATTTGTAGGCGGTCGGTGATTATGGCGACTTCGGTACGCTGGATATTGGCTGATGAGGGATTCGGTTCGGTGATTGATGTCGGTCGTTGTCTGTTGATGGTTCGCTGGATGATTGGGATGTTGTGATCGGGTACTGGCGTTCTGGCTGGTGTTCGGTGACAGATTCTGTTCGTGGTAGGTTTTCGTTGGTGGGAGTTGATTTCTGCTTCGGATGCTTTGGATTAAGTTGATCGTTGTGTGGCTAGCTTCGGTGTCGGCAGTGGAGTGATAGTCGGGATCTGCTTCGGGTCGGTAATCGGTAAAGGTCGGTGTTTAATAGTACTGACGACTATCATGCAAACTACTACTACTATGGCCACTAGCTAGCCTACGAGCGAACAGTAGGCCCGAAGGTCTCTGTGATGGAACAGTAGGCCCGAAGGTCTCTGTGGTGGAACAGTAGGCCCGAAGGTATTTGTGGGGGAACAGTAGACCCGAAGGTCTCTGTGGGGGAACAGTAAGCCCGAAGGTCTCTGTAGTGGAACAGTAAGCCCGAAGGTCTCGGTGGTGGAACAGTAGGCCCGAAGGTCTCTGTGATGGAACACTAGGCCCGAAGGTCTCTGTGGTGGAACAGTAGGCCCGAAGGTCTCTGTGATGGAACAGTAGGCCCGAAGGTCTCTGTGGTGGAACAGTAAGCCCGAAGGTCTCTGTGGGCGAACAGTAGGCCCGAAGGTCTCTGTGGTGGGACAGTAGGCCCGAAGGTCTCTGTGATGGAACAGTAGGCCCGAAGGTCTCTGTGGTGGAACAGTAGGCCCGAAGGTCTCTGTGGTGGAACAGTAGGCCCGAAGGTCTCTGTGGTGGAACAGTAAGCCCGAAGGTCTCTGTGGTGGAACAGTAGGCCCGAAGGTCTCTGTGATGGAACACTAGGCCCGAAGGTCTCTGTTTTGGAACAGTAGGCCCGAAGGTCTCTGTAATGGAACAGTAGGCCCGAAGGTCTCTGTGGTGGAACAGTAGGCCCGAAGGTCTCTGTGGTGGAACAGTAGGCCCGAAGGTCTCTGTGGGCGAACAGTAGGCCCGAATGTCTCTGTGGGGGAACAGTAAGCCCGAAGGTCTCTGTGGTGGAACAGTAGGCCCGAAGGTCTCTGTGGTGGAACAGTAGGCCTGAAGGTCTCTGTGGGGGAACAGTGCAATGAGTCACTCGTACTACGATTAGCACCTATCTGTATACAGTAGATGCTGGTGATGTCCAAAGTCTCAGTCAGTCGCCTATTCGAGTCTGCCTTTGGTCGGCAAAACGACCACCATCAAAAATCACTCTTACGTACTAAGTGGTTGATCATATGACCTAGTGGTAGGTTATGCGTGTGTGTATTGTTGGTTGGTAGATTGTTGGGTGACGTAGATAGCCTTAATAATGTAATGCAAAATGGACTAAGTCACTTTTGTACGTAAAAAGCGCTAAGTCGATTTTGGCACGTTACATAGATTCGAATACGAGAGACTGCTTTTTCAGCTATAGGGTATTAAACATAGCCTAAGAAATTTTGAATTATTTTGTGTAAATACCAAGCAAAAAAAAAATGTCGCCAAAATTTGATGAATTTAACATGGTCTTGTCATAGGACGGATGTCCATCGTTTCAACAGCCGTTGTACTAAATCTGCATCACTTCCTTAGAAGTGATCCGAATGCAGTGTTTTGGATGTTAATTACAAAATTTTTGTGATATTTTGCCAAATAAATATGTTAATTTTCATATTTTTATGATTTTTAATGCATTGTAACCTCAAATATTTTCAAAAATTCGTAATTTTTCTGGAATGGATTTAACATTCTTTTCGACAAAATTTAAATAATTTGCTTCTTACTCCATTTTTAGCCTATTTATAAAAAATTGAATTAAATGAACTTGAAAATAAAGGAAATCTTTGGGAGAACATTTTTGGAAGTGCTTTTAAAGTTTTACCTTTTTTTTGCTGATCACCTAAAAGGGAAACTTAGAAATTGTTTCAGCAGATGAAGTATTTGGAACATATAGTATAGAATTTATGGCACCGTATATTCAGATTCAAACATTGAAAACCCACTAAATTAATTTTTTAATTCTCTAAAAAATCCCTCATACCCACTGTCTACCCATCCTTCGGATACTCGTACTAGTGATGATTTAAAGTGTACAACACACCGAACGAAGAGTTGATGGTCTGATTTGTTATTACACTCATCTCAAATCAAAGCAAAGCAAAGCCATGTTAAGTAAGGCAAGGTAAAGCAAAGCGAACCATGCTATCACAGAAGCCTTCGGTTAATTGCATAAAATGTTAAGTGATTTAAAGTACTCAGCCATCTGTCTGTGTGCACGTGTGTGTGTGTGTGGAGGTGTACTGCATTCACTGTTGGCATGACATAGTAGTACTAGGTGGTGGAGGAGGGGGAGTAGGGAAAAATCTTTGGTTATGGATTTGTGTGAGTAGATTTGCGTGTGTGTCATAAAGTGACATTTTAGACAACAACAACTACAACTACAACATAAAGTGAATAGTTATAGTATATATTTGTGTGTGTGTCTACGAGTCGACAATAACAGCATCTTTTGATGCCTAGTCAGGTGTGAGGTACTGGTGAAGCGGGGGTGCATCTCAATGCACTCGCCGTAGAAGACGATAGATGCATAGATTGATGATTGCGGTGGTTATGTGGTGTGGTATGGATGATGATGGCAATATTACAGTTTGTTATCCTTTATATTGTAAATACGTATGTATGTATGTGTGTATGTGTGTATGCATATATTTGACCCTGTGTGTAGTAGGCGGAAATCAGAGTTAGTATGGTGTGTGTATATGGGGTGGGGGGGGGGAGGACTGTTTAATTCATTAAATTTAATGTTGTTGTCGTTCCTTCGTCCGTTTACTCATTGGTTTGTTTGTTTAATTGTTTGCTTGTAAAGGGTGATTTGTTAAGAGCTTGATAACTTTTTTTAAAAAAAAAACGCATAAAATTTGCAAAATCTCATCGGTTCTTTATTTGAAACGTTAGATTGGTCCATGACATTTACTTTTTGAAGATAATTTCATTTAAATGTTGACCGCGGCTGCGTCTTAGGTGGTCCATTCGGAAAGTCCAATTTTGGGCAACTTTTTCGAGCATTTCGGCCGGAATAGCCCGAATTTCTTCGGAAATGTTGTCTTCCAAAGCTGGAATAGTTGCTGGCTTATTTCTGTAGACTTTAGACTTGACGTAGCCCCACAAAAAATAGTCTAAAGGCGTCAAATCGCATGATCTTGGTGGCCAACTTACCGGTCCATTTCTTGAGATGAATTGTTCTCCGAAGTTTTCCCTCAAAATGGCCATAGAATCGCGAGCTGTGTGGCATGTAGCGCCATCTTGTTGAAACCACATGTCAACCAAGTTCAGTTCTTCCATTTTTGGCAACAAAAAGTTTGTTAGCATCGAACGATAGCGATCGCCATTCACCGTAACGTTGCGTCCAACAGCATCTTTGAAAAAATACGGTCCAATGATTCCACCAGCGTACAAACCACACCAAACAGTGCATTTTTCGGGATGCATGGGCAGTTCTTGAACGGCTTCTGGTTGCTCTTCACTCCAAATGCGGCAATTTTGCTTATTTACGTAGCCATTCAACCAGAAATGAGCCTCATCGCTGAACAAAATTTGTCGATAAAAAAGCGGATTATCTGCCAACTTTTCTAGGGCCCATTCACTGAAAATTCGACGTTGTGGCAGATCGTTCGGCTATTCATGATGAAATGTCAAAGCATACTGAGCATCTTTCTCTTTGACACCATGTCTGAAATCCCACGTGATCTGTCAAATACTAATGCATGAAAATCCTAACCTTAAAAGAATCACCCTTTAGTTGCTATCGTCGTTATAGTTATTATTGCTGTTGCCGTTGTTGTTGTTGTAGCTATTGCATTTGTTATTGACCAAAAGGCTTTTAGCAAGCGATAGATTACAATTTTCCAAAGATTATTTGATTAAGATTTCAAAATGTATGGTAATTTAAAATATTGTTTTTGTTTTCATACCATAAATTACAATTTCTGAATTTAATTGCTTTTATTGCATTACACCATTGATTGCTCTTCATCGTGCACTTTAGCATATGGCCATTGCAATTCCTCCCGCATAACCATAACCACATGGTTAGCCATAACAAGACCCTTATACCCCTCTGTTTTATACAATCCAATATCCTGTGTTGGGTTCGTGGATGGACAAATGACTATGGATTGGATTGCAACGAGTGGAGAGGGCAGTGTACAAATATTGTAACCATTATTGTATGAAATCTCCAATCAATTCAATCACACACTCCACTACATGCGGCTACAGTGTAAATGCGTGTATCCTTGTTGGCCTTTCCCATGGTTGATTTTTTTGTTTCCTGCATTTTATTTGTCCAATTACACAAAAATTCGTCGTAATCATAGCTGCCATAATTCGCATCGGCATGAGAGCAAAAAAAAAAAAATAACACAAAAATCCATCACAATCATTTACATCATTAAATCATTGTGATCATTCGTGTAAAATCTGCATGTTAATATCCTTATCGTGTTATGTACGAGGATTGACTAAAAATTGTTTCCTATAATTTGGCATTGGGCTGCTACATCCCAGCAAAAAAAAAGCATCGCCAAAGAAGTCGTGAAAATGTGTTTGTTTTTTGGATCCGGAAGTTGTGCAAAATTAGCGCAGAAGCCATTAATCTATCTTGTCATAGGACGAATGTCTAACTTTCCAAAAGCCGTTGCATTGAATTTGCATCACTTCTTAAGGTGTCATACGAATTCAGAATTTTGGATATGAATTAAACAATCTTGTAATATTTTGGAAGATATAATGGAAAGACTGCAGCATTTTTTCTATAACATTTGGATAATTTGTACCATTTTATTATTCCTTACTCTGTTTTCAATCTATTTGAAACCAAACAAGTTCAAATTACCCATTAAGAAAATGAAAAAAAAACAAGTTATTAAAAATTAAATTGAAAGAACTTCCTGCACAAAAAAATTTCAGTTTCAATCACGAAATTAATTGATCCAATTAATTTTTTAATTGAAATGTCTTCAATCACTGAAATGATAGTATCAATTAAAAAATTAATTGATCCAATTATAAAATTAATTGATATTATTAATTTTTGTGATTGATTTTTGTTGCAATTAAAAATTTTGTTGAATCAATTAAATTTTTAATTGAATATTTTTTAAAACTCAATTAAAATTTTAATTGGAAAAATTTTCTCAAAATTTTTTTCTGTGTGTGCAGTTAAAACAAAGGACAGCATTAGGAGGACATTTTTGGAAGTTCTTTTAAAGTTGTGTCTTAGGAAGAACTTCCAAATTTTTTGCTGGGATACTATGATGATTCAGTGAGGCAATGAGAATTAAATATATGAAATATTTGAGGTATCTTCGCACATCTCACTATTTTTGTGGCAAATTAACTTCATGATTTCCTGAATCGAATCAGGAACAATTTAAATTTATCGTAAACAAATAAACTAGATTAATTTCATTTAAGTTAAATTGAATTAAACTAAATAGAATTTAAGCAAATTATCGCTATTTAAATAACAAACTGTGAATTCAAATTGTGTTCGAGTTTGAAAAATAAAATCCCATCTTTATTATAATTGTGAACTATTTCTTTTGGGTTCCGGTTGTGAAACAAGAACTAAAAGAACAACAATTGCATTTCCCAAACAAGAAATTTTAGACTACCGAATATTTTCAATCTCAATATTGGAGTTGTCTTATGAGTGGAAGTTGTAGTTTTCTAATCATAAAGAGGACAGACAAGATATTGAAAATCCGGAACCTCTCTATTTATACCCTGCGCCAGAAGGAGACGAGATAGACACATGGTGTCTTTGGCAAAAATGCTCAGGGTGGGCTCCTGAGTCGATATAGCCATGCCCGTGAACACATTTTTGTAATCAAAGTCTAGGTCGCAGTTTTAGTCCAATCGCAGAATAGAACCCTATTGATTTTAGAAGAAATCGGTTCAGATTTAGATATATTTAGCTCCCATATATATATTTCGCCCGATATGGACTTATATGGCCCCAGAAGCCAGAGTTTTACCCCAATTTGTTTGAAATTTTGCACAAGAAGAACAATTAGTACTATAGTCAAGTGTGCCAAATTTTATTGAAATCGGTTCAGATTTAGATATAGCTCCCATATATATCTTTCGCCCGATATGGACTAATACGGTCCCAAAAGCCAGAGTTTTACCACAATTTGGTTGAAATTTTGCACTAGGAGTACAATTAGTAGTGTAGTCAAGTGTGCCAAATTTTATTGAAATCGGTTCAGATTTAGATATAGCTTCCATATATATGTTTTTCTGATTTCGACATTTTCCTTGTAAAATCGTCACTGCTTAATCGAAAAGTTGTAAAAATGACTCTAATTTTCCTAAACTTCTAATACATGTATATCGAGCGATATATCATAAATAAACTTTTGCGAAGTTTCCTTAAAATTGCTTCAGATTTAAATGTTTCCCATATTTTTTTTTACTAACATTGTGTTCCACCCTAGTGCATTAGCTGACTTAAATTTTGAGTCTATAGATTTTGTAGAAGTCTATCAAATTCTGTCCAGGGGCCAAATCACCGCATTCGTCATCGAGTTCTGTTTCGTATAGAGAAACATTTCGATCGTATTAAATTTTTGGATCACCGCATTCGATCGTAATTTATTTTGTCTACTACTTTTTTTTACATTGCTGTAAACATATGGTAATAAGAAATTGAAAGAGAGTAGAATTTCAAAATAATGTTTTGTTATCAAATTATGTTATTTCTGAGATATTTATATTGTTTTTGTATGTTAAAATATATGTGTAAAAATATATTATGAATCCAAGTGTTTCTTTTCCTCGTTTTCGGATTCAGACGATGAGTACAAAGTGGCATTAATAAGGAAAAATATTCGTGACAAAAGCAGTCCTTTAGCATTGCCTGAAGTAGAGTAAGAGTAAATTGTGTTTTTAACATCCATAGATTTAAAAGGCGTTTTCATATGTCAAAAGAAGCTTTTAAATATGTTTCTTGAAAAAATAAGTTTTTTTGAAGCGGCTACTGAGCATTCCTTTCTTTGATCCGATTCCCTAAATGCAAGTAATATTATATTTTCTTAAATGTATTTTGCCAAAATGGAATAATAATTACATTTTCACCAACTTTTTTCTTTTTGTTTACCTTTTTTCTGCTCAAAAATCACTACATACTTCGTTTTCGATAGCATGCTACCTATCGTGTTCAACTTCGAGTAGAAACAATTCGATAACGACTGCGGTGATCCGCGTAAACTACATTACGATGACGAAGTACTCGATTTCGACTGCGGTGATTTGGCCCCAGATCGAGTGATATTTAAATGTATGCATTTGGGACAAACCTTCATATGTAGCCCCCAACACATTTGACGGATGTGATATGGTATCGAAAATTTAGATCTACAAAGTGGTGCAGGGTATAATATAGTCGGCCCCGTCCGACTTTAGACTTTACTTACTTGTTTTTTTATTTTTTATACTCTGCACCATATTCATATAGGTATCCTACCTTCATAATTCCATTTGTAATGCATCGAAATTACGCTATCTCTCCAAAGAAAAATAATATCGATAAGTCCTTGGCCTCACCACACTTTGCAAGAGTTTCGCACCGACCCTCACTGCTGTTGGTCATAAACACCGAGTCCACATAAGGAGACTCTCATTGTCCAAGGGCTGCAATAACCCTATGGGATCACAAGTATGAATGTCTAACCTATCTGACTCTCCAAACTAAATCCCAACAACTATTCAATGTCCTTTTTACATTCGTGGCCAAAGTCTAGTCAGAATTTGTTGTGCCGGTAAATTTGAAAAATTTTAAATTTGAGAATTTACCGGCACAACAGAGAACAGAAAAAGGGACGGCGAAGGGACAATAGTCTTCATTTTCCAGGACCCTGTGAGATACAGACCCATGTCCCTGGCCGCGAGTGACAACCATATGCAGATATAGGGGATAACTGTTATCCCGATTCGGCTTGCCAGGCAGAATATAAGCCTGTACTGAGGCGATACCTCAGTATTTTTTGCAAGCAAAAAATACTGTTAGACGATCCGAATGCCCCTTCCGTCCTATATGGCTATAGCAACTTGTTTTCCTTTACAACTTTAAAAAAGTTCTCCACTGGATGCAAATGCCAGCCGAATTATGAGGTCTATTGTGCATTCCTCTTCTTATCTACCCCCCAAATAAACTTATTTGGGAGCTTAATTCTCATTTTTGATCGATCTGTGAGAACCTCCTCTCCAAGTAGTTTTTTCTGCGTGTATAAATATTACTTAATATCCGGCTTGTTAAATTTACCATTTGCATCAAATAGTTTCATCCTATAGGTTTTTACACCCACTCCAAACCCCTTGCCCATTTAAAGTTCAATTATTAAAGTTCAATTCTGTAGAGCAATTTAATAGCTTAACGTTCAACTAGGAATCTAACGATAACTGCGTTATTCATTTTGTTTTTCATAGAACAGAAATCAATTGCTGTAAAATTTCTTTGGAGGAAGAGTGCTATGTTGTTGACTTGTTTTCGAACGACATTAGTCCAATTAATATTGGGCTAAAATTGAAATGAATAGACAGAGGGACAGACAAAAACCCTAGTCATTCTACCAGACAGACAGACAGCCAGCCAGGAGAGGCAGTATTGGCACCATTGCCACCAAACTCAATACTCATTTGTATTAATTGTTCCTTGTGCGACAATCCTTAGACAGGAAAATAATAAAGGACTTGAGCCTACGGTTATTCAGCCATTTATTCATTCATTCGCTTTTTCGTTCGTTCGTTCGTTCATTCACTCTATGAGCAATTTTCCCCAGTATCTGAACCTACACTGCTCTCCTACTCCGTTTTACTCAATTGGTCCAGTAACGAATGTTGTATTGAATTCATTCATGTGCCAGATTGCCACGTTGTGGCTGTGTACGGCTGCGATAGTGAGTGTGTTCGTTTAGTCTGTCCATTGGTTATATAGAGGCTCAGGATTTTTATAGAATTTAACAAAAGCATTTTCGCGTTCATTAAGCTTAAATGCAATAAATAAACTTTTACACAATCGTTGAAAATGAATGGATTGAAAAACATAAATGCCGAAAGAGGGAGAGAGATGGGACCAGGGATATTATGAGTGTGTGTGTGTGCGTAGGATTTGTCTGGCCTCACACATATTTAGCCATCATCCAGGACAATTCTAGCAATATCGCTAGTTGATGAAACCCTATGGATAAACAATATAATTTCATCATGTATTAACTATTTAATAGATTGTCTGTGTATGAAAAAAAAAACAACACTCACAATATTTTTGCAATTAATTCGATATATGGAACTACTAAGATTTCAGTTTTTGGAAGCCATCCATCATGGGTTCAGGCCTTGTCGGCTTAACTGCCCTATACTCTCTGTAGCAACTCAAAATAAATTGTTTAAACAAACATCCTTTCACACAAATATCACTGCTCATATGAAAATTCACATTGTTGTTGGCATTTTTGCTGTGAAAATTCCATAGCTCAAAATAAAAAAAGCGAACACAACGTTAAGCTTCTTTTCACACATCCATCCATTTATATGAATGATCTGAGTATTCAGAATGAGTCAATGAATGTGCGTACAATTGTGTTCCAATGACGGAACCGGATATAACTATAGTTACATGAGTGTGTGTGTGAGAGAGCAATGGAAGGCTTTATTGTACACAACATAAGGATGTCCAGTATATTACAAATAAAAACAATTATTTATTTATTAAATGTCGCATTAATTGAAATTATCGCCAATATCCCCAGAAACCAGAACTGCCAGCAACCAAGGAGATTTCATAAAGAAGAATATGAAAAATTAAGTGTGTGTGCACATCAGCGGCTTTATGCCTTCACAAAATGGCATATAATGAAGTTTAAAATGCTTCACTTTAAATTATGAACTATGCAAAACTTTAAGTCCTTGCCCAAAAATGTTTGTCTCATAATCTCCCTGGGTCGATCAATCATAGGATTATTATTTGATTGTACATCTGTGTTATGGTTTATGGCCCATTCATATCTCAATTATATTTAATAACTCATAATTGTCCAAGTAAATTATCAATCATAAATATTTGTTTAAATCATCGCCGTCGTATTAATCAAGCAGTAATTAAGGACACTTTGTCCTCAATTAAGGTTGTGTTTTTCACATACACACACACACGCACACACAAAACGTTCGTGCTCACATATATCCTTGCCATCCTCAGCCCATTTAAAGCAATTTCACACTCCCGTGTTCTGAGGGTTCTGCAAACAACCTGTCAATAATTGACAATTTGTTTCGGTCATTCTTCATTTATGCTCGTTCGACTGTTCCCAATGAATGACCATTTGTGTGTGCGTTTGGTCAGTGTCCCACAATTTGTCAAACTAATTACGTTTCATGCGAATTCTGTGTATTTTCGCCCTTTCTTATATTCGCACAACCATTATTTATGGCTATAAAGGATTTATGCCAATTTTATGGATGAATACAATTGTTTAGGGTCTTTTAATGAATCAAATTGTTGCATTTGAAATAAATTGTAAGGAAATAATTCAATGCCAACAATTGCCGAAAATAGGAGTAACATGTCGTATCGAAAATACCAAAGGAAGAATTTTATTGTCTTTCCGATTCAAAATTAGTTTGTCCGTTTGTCTGTTAGATTCTTGTAGTTTTAATATTGCCAAGTCCAATCTAAATTATTCTAGCATCGAAAATATAGTAACATATTTTAATCTAAGTAACAATCCTTAAGATCCATTGAATATAATTCGAGAATATGTCCTATACTGTAAGAAGAGTCTTCTTTTCAGAGGAACGAAGTTTTAGACAAGCAAAGTCTTTTGAAATTAAGAAAATTTCTTTAAAAGCAAATAAAAAAGTTTAGGGATTATCGTTGAATGTTTTATTATAAATTCGCTTTTATTTGCTCTAAAAGAAAATGCTGTATAAAAAAGGAGAATTTCGTTCATCCAAATATTTCGTTCCGGAGAAAAGTATTTTTTCTTTGGGTGTACGAATACACTACGTTAACATGGTTTAGTTATTGTGTTGGTTCTCCACCCATTTAAAATGCTTCAATTACAAAAATACAAAACAAGTCTATACGGCCGAAAGTTCGGCTGGGCCGAATCTTATGAATGCTTTACTATGTATTGCGTCCAAAGGGTTGTGGTAAGAATTGCCGATGGCAAGGCATCTGTCGATCCGGGGACTTAGCAAAATATGGACCGATGTAAACCAAATTCCACACAGGTCTTTGTGCGTCTAAAGTCCCTTCACATTTCAATATTTAGACAAATCTGATAAAAATTGGTGGGTCCAGAAGTCCAAAAAGTCAAATCTGGAAATCGGGCTATACCAAATCATGGACCGATACATACCATATTCGTCACAACTATTTGTGGTCTTAAATATTTTTAGATTTTGAATTTTAGACAAATCGGTTAAATCTTGGGGTGTCTATACCTCCAAGAAGACAAATCGGGAAATCGGTCTATATGGCTATAGTATTGACCGATTCACACCGAATAACGATTTCGGGGTCTAAAAATTCAAATCAGAAGATCGGCCTATATGGGGGCTATACCTACACATACTCCGATTGGCACCTCAACATTTCGAATTTCAGGCAAATAGGATACAAATTTCGGGGTCTAGAAGCCCAAGAAATTAAATCTGGAAATCGGTCTACATGTGGTCAATATATATTATGTTCCACTCTTTGTGGACCTAAAATAACTGTACGTTTTGCATTTCACCCAAATCGGATAAAAAATGAGATGTACGTCAAATCGGGAGTTCGGCCTATATGACGTCCAGACCAAAAATGGCCCGATATATACCATATTCGGCAACCCTCTTTGTGGACCTAAAATTGCTCTAGATTTCCAATTTCAGGCAAATCGGATGAAAAATGTGTTGTCTAGATGCTCAAGACCCCTAATCGAGAAATCGGTCTATATAACCAGGGTTGGCCTGTCGCAAACTGTGACTTTTGCGACATACGTTTACGACGGTATAATACGTATGTCGCAAAAGTCGTAAACCTAGCGTAGAAATTGTAAATATTTTTTAATTTAATTTAGTTGAGCTCCCCGATAAAAGGTATGCAAAAAATGCTTTATATTGTATTTATTCAAAGATCTACTAGATTTACATCTCTCATTCACAACTTCAAAGTATTCTTGGTTTTCGTGGTCCATAATGCCCATCAAAGCTTTAGCTGCATCAACGAATGACTAGCTACAATTTTGAAAATTTTTAATTAGTATGGAAATTGACTCTAAAGTGATTTTATAAAATTCTCTCTAAACAGCAATTCACTTATGTAAGACTTAAGTAGTTTTCCTTCCTTCCAGTTTCTGCAGTAATTTGTGAAAGGTTAACTATTAGCTAGTTCCGACCGTCACGTTTACTGCACCATCGAATAATTTATAGTAATTTTGGCTTCGAGTTTCTCTGCATATATCTTGGATATCATTCGCTGCCTATCTGAAGGGTCTGAAGTATTTGGAGTTTGCGACGTTTGCTACTTTTTCTAGATTTACGACGTGTATGTGACGTTTACAACTTTGCGACAGTCTTGACTTCCATACCAAAAATTGACCGATATATACCATATTCGGCACACCTCTTTGTAGACCTAAAATAGCTCTTCCAATTTTAGATGCAAATTGTGGTGTCTAGATACTCAAGACACCAAATCGATATAGCCTATCTTCGAACTTGGCCTGCTTGCAAACAAAACACGAATTTCTGCTAAATTTCAGGATGATAACGCTATTATTGAAGGCTGCAACGTGATTACAACAGAGACAGACGGTCAGACAGACATGATTACATAATCTTAGAATTTCTCATTGATCGAGAATATATATACTTTATATAGTCGAAAATGGATATTTCGATGTGTTACAAACGGAATAGCGAACTTACTATACCACTATCACCATTTTATGGTGGTGGGTATTGAAAAGCAAATTATCATATGGACGGACGGACATCGCTATACCGACTCACAATTTATCCACGGCGAAGAATATATACACTTTATGGGGTCTGAGACTATATAAGGGCGAATGTTTAATTAGGTGATCCGACTTCAAAAAAAAAAAAAAAACAAAGATGAAAATATTCAAAAAGTGGAGACGTCTTTCAGGACCTTATAATAAAGAGCCTTTTACTTAAAGCACGACATAATTCATATTTAATATCGAGACCGAATTTGAAAATTTATGTTGCGGTTATCACGCTTCGATACTCTATAATGCAAAAATTAGAAAAAAACAAATAAATTCAATTAATTTCCTAAAATGAAGTGTTAACTTTGTACTGAAAAAACAGTGAACCCACGAGAAACGAACGATAAAACAAAGGCCGAAATAAGTAAATATTTTTGGACCAATTCAAGCAAATTTAGTAGACGATTTTTTTTTTTCATTTCTTAGAGAACATTTCGTAGTTTTAAAGAAAAAACTTTAGCACAAAATTGTAAAAATGTTTTTAGCCCCCTACGGATTTTAAATTTTTAATAAAATTTAAGAAATTCTGAAATTGTTTTGGGAATTTTGTTGTTGTTTTTTTGATTTCAGCTTAAAACCATACATTGACTAAACTACAAGTGTAGCTTAACCAACAGAAGAAAATAATGTTTGTCAAATTTATAGACTGCAAGATGGTGGGATGGACGCATTTTGTAAATCTTTATGCTTCATTTGTGTATACCTTTTTACTTAATTAACTACAATTTTTAATTAACAACAATTTTTAATTCTACTATAATTCCACGAACTAAAATGGAATTAAATTGCTTTAGTGCCATAGAGGGTTCAGTTTTTTTGGGTGGGGTTAAAGGGTGATACGGTCAAAATTTGGTCAAGGGAAAACGCGTGTAAATCGGTGAAATCGTTTATTTAAAAAATCAAATTAATTTCTTTTTCAAGTCCAATTAGTATAAAATTCAGGAAAAATATTCAGTTAGGCTTTCGCTTTTCCAAATCCGAATTGCCGGGCCTCACGCTTGACACCTGCCATCAGATTTTGTACAGCCACCTTGTCCACCTTCTTCGCCGCAGAAAGCCAGTTTGCCTTGAACTGATGCTCGTCCTTAGCAGTTTTTTTGGTCTTCTTTAGGTTCCGCTTGACAATAGCCCAGTATTTCTCAATTGGGCGGAGCTCTGGCGTGTTGGGAGGGTTCTTGTCCTTGGGAACCACCTGCACGTTGTTGGCGGCGTACCACTCCATGGCCGTTTTACCGTAAAGGCAAGATGCCAAATCCGGCCAAAACAGTACGGAACAACCGTGTTTCTTCAGGAAAGGCAGCAGACGTTTATTCAAACACTCTTTCACGTAAATTTCTTGGTTGACAGTCCTGGAAGCTATGAAAATGCTGCTTTTCAAGCCACAGGTACAGATGGCTTGCCAAACCTGATATTTCTTTGCGAACTTTGACAGTTTTATGTGCTTGAAAATATCTGCTACCTTTCCCCTTCCTTTTGCGGTATAAAACTCCTGTCCCGGAAGCTGCTTGTAGTCGGCTTTGACGTAGGTTTCGTCGTCCATTACCACGCAGTCAAATTTCGTCAGCATCGTCGTGTACAGCCTTCAGGATCGCGCTTTGGCCGTCGTATTTTGTTTATCATCGCGATTTGGAGTCACTACCTTCTTGTAAGTCGATAGTCCGGCTCGTTTTTTGGCTCGATGCACGATTGTAGACGATACACCCAGCTTATTTGTGGCATCTCGGAGAGAGAGGTTAGGGTTTCGCTTGAAACTACCGGCAACTATCTTTGTCGTCTCAGCGGCTTCCGGTTTTCGATGTCCCCCCGATCCAGACTTCCTGGCTGTCGACAAACGTTCTTCAAACACTTTAATTACATTTGTAACGGTTGATTTGGCAACTTTTAGCGATTTTGCCAGCTTTGCGTGCGAGTAGCTCGGATTTTCGCGATGCGCGAGCAAAATTTTGGACGGCATTTTGACAACTGAAGAGTGAATTCCTAAATCAAAATAGGAGCAACATTTTACACACACACACACCTTCAAAATGAGGGGTGTTCAGGTTTTTTAAATGCAAAATTGAAAGAAATACGTCAAGTTTATATTGACCAAATTTTGACCGTATCACCCTTTATCTACGAAACTCTATAATGAAAAAACATCTGAATAACGATTAAATTCAAATTAATTTTCTAGTATCAAATATCAACCTTCGACGTGACTCATATTGACAATATTTCAGCTTGAAAAGCACTACAAACATTTGGTATTCTCTATAGTCTAGATTTTTGAACTAGTTTAACTTAATGGTCATCAATCACAAATTGTCTCTTGATTGTATAGTCTCTCTGCCTACTATTTTTTTCACTCTCAAGAGAATTCAATTAGTTTTAACAATGGTTCTATTGATCACATTCACATCATATTTTATCAATGTGCTTGTTGCGTATGAAAATTGTATAAATATCTACTACAAATAAAATTTCAATATATAATCCATTTTGCCATCCATATACAATTGGAAGAGTCAGCTTTTGTTGTTTTGATAATTATTATTAACATTGCAAACAAGAATAGTAGCTTAAAATGAATTGTTTAAAAAAATAATTAAAATGCTTACACTGATTTGCTATTCAATGGAGTTTTTCCAGCAATGAAAATATAGAGTATACCATAATGGGGCCCCGGTAGCTTTTTATTATTTTTCTATTATAATTCCAATGCAAAATGGATACAAAAGGAATAAATTGTTCATACGCATCAGAGTTAGAGTTTGGGAGGATGTTTTACGTTGTGAAATTACCAAATGCACAAACACTACAGAGTACTCAGAGTACCCACATACATATGTACATATCAAGCCCACTCCATCTCACTCGGAAAATACACTAATTCGACCCATATGAGAGAGGGAGAGTGGGAGTATGCAATTCTTCTTCTGTCATTATTGTGCTTGTGTTAATTACTATACACATGTATATCTTTCTCTTTTATTCATATTAGCTACTATGAGTAGCCCACTCAAAGAAGCCCACATTAAAATGTTGGTAATACTCAGTGTCACAAACGGTTTAAATATATGTGTGTGTGTCTGTGTGGGGGGTGTGTGTCCGTATAGCTTGTGTGCTATGTTGCACTTTCAGGATATTCGATGTTTGTCTATAATTTGTTATGACTTACGGCCATAAAATATGCCATGGCATTATTTGTTTTAACAAATTAAAAAATTTTTGCATATATAAATATGTATGCGTGTATATTCATACACACACACACACATGAATGCATATGTATATTTGGACATTCGAGTATTTACAAAATGTGCGTACTAACACATAATAAAATATTAAAGTTTCAAATAAAAATATTCACATGGTCAAACGTTCAAGCGAGTTTTTGTTTAAAATTGTTTAATGAATTTTCAAATGAGTTCAATGAATGGAATTCTTTGCTTTTAGGCAAAACTTCCGGTTGTGAAATAAAACCACTGAGGGCAATATTTTTCCAACAAAATAGAAAATAACTCTAATAAACAAGAGAGACAACATCAAATCAAATGCAATCATGCTTGGAGCAAAATCTTGAGCCGTTTTCAAAAGGCATTTGTGTTAATTTGCATATTGTTTTTGCATTGAAATTTCATTTATTTCATACATACAAAATTATTTTTTTATTTAATCAAATTGATGACGAATTGTTTCTTTGCACTATAAAACTTCAGGATGTGATGGATATAATCACATATCATATAAACACATAACACAATACACACTAAGAACCACTTAATTTCATTTTTATTAAATTATTGTAAAAATTCTATTAATTCTTATAATACAAGCATCTATTACGAAATTCTAGTATGATAGTAAGCCTAAATGCAAGCGCCCAGTGGATGGGTTACTATGAAGTTACCAAATTGGATAACGGTCTAGAATTAGAATTGAAAAGTCGATCTGCAGGCGGGTTGATACTCTGACGGTCATTTTCATGTATCTCCGTTGTTAGGCTTTAACTGCCAGTTATATACTGAAAACATTGAACCCACCAGGAAGAAAAATTTTGGTTCATTTTAGAATATTTTTAGGAAATGTTAACTAAACGGTATTACAAACGCTGACATCACGCCGATTTCACAAAAATAAGTAAATGTTTTTCGAAAAATTCAAGAAAATTTTTTCACTTGGTAAAGAAAATTTTGTAGTTTGAAGAAAAAATTGGAGTTCAAAATTGCAAGAAAGTCGTTGGTGCCATACGAAGTTCAGCCTTGAATCTAGAGTATGTATTTTATAAGAGAAAAAATTGATGTAAAATGGATGATTTTGATTACATTTTTGAAGTTTTTCAGCAGTTACGTCCCAACTGGCATATAGAATATATAGACATATAGAATATAAACTACCATGATAAAAATGTAGATATTTCTAATTGCAAATTAATACTTATTGTCAATATGAAAAAAAAAAAAATTAAAAATAATATTTTTTTCGATTGGTAAAATATGTCATATATTGGAAATAAATTTGGAGTTAACAACTTTAAAGTGTCATACAAAGTTCAAAACTGTCCTTGAATTGAAATCGTCCTTAAATTCGATGAGTTTTGTGATTGTGTCTTGACTATAACGCTAAAGCATATTCAAAAGTAGGTAAGACTTTCAAGACTTTATTTTAAAGACTTTTCTTCAACCATGGCAAAATGTATACTTGAAATTGAATCTTAATTTTGAAATCTAATTTGTGACTAGCATTTATTGATTGAAGGGCTTCGATACGTGTAGTAGTATATACAAATGAACTCTGAATCTAACATTAATTTTTATGAAATTATTCTAGTTTTCTTAATGAAACTCTGTTTTGTCAAAAAAACAATCGTTTACTGCAAAATCAATGACAAAGGGCATGACTTATAACAAAGAAGAAGAAAAAAAGTTCATTTATAAAAGTTTAATTGAAATCGCAGTGTTAAGGAACATGCCTCACGCACATACTTCACACCTCAGGACTCAGTCACACGCACGTCCATTGAAATGCACGAACCAGATCTATGCTCATACATACTAAGCACTATGTGTGACAGCCAATGAAACTCTTTGCTCCTTACATTAGCTTCACTTCTAAACCAAAGAACACAGCGCACTATGGCTCTCAAAGCTTTGTCAGCAAAAAGGACCAAACTTGTACTTAACGTGTGATTTTCCTTAATACATTGCAAGTTATTAACATTCAGAAGCATAACCCAACGCAGGAGGGCATAGTAAATGGGGAAACTGATCCTGGCCACCATTGCACTGTAGCAAGCCCCATCATATACACGGGAATAGATACATTCACTTATGTACGTGTGTGTGTGTGTATGTGTGTGAGAAAACAATGTGAAAATAATGAAGAAAAAAATGTGAGAAAAAAATTATTTTTTTGTTAGGGCCAAATACTTGAGCTTGGATATGGAAGTAGGATTAGCTGATATTTCTGCTGCTGATACACAGCAAAAAAAAAAGAAACACTTTGTATTATAATTCTACTGGGGAAGGGGCTGCCTTTGAAATAAATTAATTTTTCCTGATTATCCATAAATTGAAAGTGGCGTTTTGGGGATGTGGACTTTTGATAGTGATTTATTTATGTTCTGGCAGGCAGTCAGATGTAGATACTCCTTATAATTGCCCACACACACATGGTCACTCTCTCTCTCTCTCCCTTAGATCAAATAGCCAGCCAAATACTCGGCGGACTTTAGGGGTTGAAGGCAATTGTCTAATTAAAATTAGTCTCAACGAATAGGTTGGTGGCTGGCAATACGGCATGGCAATTTGGCCATCATCAAAGTAATTTCACCTAAGCTTACCTTAATGGCAGAGGTGGTGCATATGATTTGCATATTTTATGGATGTGGGCCCAATTGGCAATCTATCATGAAATTAAATGTCAATGGTGAATGAGAATTATGCTACTCTCAACGAAGGGGCATTGACCTTTAAGAGCAAATAATGAAATTTATTCATCTTTTGGAGAATGTAGTCTTAGTCGGTTTATATTTCTAATCGAATCGTTTAATTCTTGCAGTTTTTTCCGTAAAATTTTCAGTCGATACAGTCATAGAAATGCGTTGGTCTGTTGAAATGGCACTAACCTTGAACAAAAATATCCAAAAATGATCCAATTAACTTTATAATTGAAATGTCTTCAATCACGAAAATGATAGTATCAATCACAGTTTTAATTGAGCAAAGAAAAAAATTCTTAATTAAAAATTTAATTGATTTCATTAGCATTACAATTAATTTTTTAATTGATTCAATTAAAGATGTAATTGATGTTGATTGCAAAACTCAAGTAATTTTTTTATTAACAAAGGTAACTATTTTCAATTACTTTCTGAATTGGCTTAGAGTTTTTATTTCGATTAACAATTGATTGTTTTAATTAACTTAATGTTTCTATCTTGATTAAAAAGTTAATTGTATCAATTAATTTATTAATTGAAAAAAAATTTCAACCTCAATTAACTTTTTAATTGGAAATATTTTGATGATATTTTTTTCTGTGCAGTAAGGCCAGATCCAAACAGTTTTTTTATTTCAGTAATGCTGAAATAAACGTTTCTATAAGAGGTTTTCATCTGACACGTCCACTCATAGATAAGATAGAAGTTCACGACATGTCACATAATAATGGAATAAATGTGGAATAAAACGTGGCCATATATTTGGGTGAATTTTAGAATAGAACTCAGAATAGAATTCAAAGATGAGTTATATCGGTCCAAATTTTGAACCGATCTTTCGATTTGATTTCTTGGGTTTGGGAGATAGGAAATCTAGGAAACAGGTGTGCCAAATATGATGTGTATCGGTCCATGTTTTGGTATATCCCCGCCAAATTGACATTTTTGGCGACTAGAACCCCAATTTATATCCACTTTACCCGAAATTCATAATCTAGAGGTAATTTAGGTTCATAAATGGAGTGCCAAATATGGTGTGAATCAGTCCATGTCTTGGAATAGCAAGAGCAGTACAAAATATGAACTAAATTGCAACTTTGCGGTTTTCTTCATTAAAATATCTTAATGTTGAACTAAAGCTCTCGGAACTTATATCATTATATATTTAAAAACGCCGGCTTCATCTTTTTGTCAAACACTTCTTTCGGCCAAAAATATTTGCTTCGGTCGAGCTCTATTTCGGAACTGTATCTCGATGATTGACGAATGACTTGTAATTGAAATGTATTAATTTATTATTTTTTATTAATAGTTTTCATTACCTGTACATCGGTATTGATTTTTTTAAGTATTTGTTCATATTAATAAAGAGTTCTTGAAATTTCATTACATATTTAAAAAATTCGACTTTGGCTGTCTTCGGCCAAATTTTACTTTTTTACCATCATCGGTTTCGTCCGCTTTGGTTTGAGCTCTGAAATATCCGCTTGGTTGAGCATTTCGGATTTCAGGATTTACAGAATTTCATCTTCACTGAGAGTAGGTTAGGTTGAAAAGAGGATTCAGGTTTTCCAGTCGCATGTCGATTGACATACACCCAAGCCAGTATTTGGCTTGTTGTGCGATGTAAATTCTTCTTTCCACTGTATTTCATTTATTCCAGGAACTCTGAGTCTCGAATTCCCTAATTTGTTTCCAGTCCCTGTTCCCAAACTGGACTAGATCCCGCATCACCTCTTCAGCGAAATGGTTAACTCTTTGCCTAGTAAAGACAGGATTGTGAAAAAAGTAATGTTCCAAAAACTCATCATTCGTAAAACATACCCTACATGCACCATCCTCTGCTATACCTATTTGGCACATACAGTGCCACACATAAGTATTGGCACATCACCCTAAACCCCATAGTGGCCAGGGTATCTGCGAAAAAATGTGCCTACCAGAAATATTGATTTTAAACCCCATAAAATACATACCGATCGACTCAGAACCACCTCCTGAGTCAGTTTAGCCCTTGGTGTCCATCCGTCCGACCATGTATTTGTTGTTCGCAGTATTTAGGCTACTATTATTAACCGATTTGGATGAAATTTGGTACAGTGTTGATGGAAGAATGGGAGAATATAGATTCAAATACAATCAAAAATTAGTACATTTCGTTGTTTGCTTGATGATGTTATCAAACAAAAAGGAATGCCCAAAAAGTACTAAATGTACCAAAAATCAAATTTAGAACTACCTTTTGTTCCTCAAAAAATGTGCCTTATTTTAATTTTTTATAATTTAAATCAGAGCTTCCCAACCCAATTTGCTTCGCGCCCCCCAAAAAATGTATCAATTTCGTTGCGCCCCCCCAACCTAAAACAAATTTTGTTTACCCAAACAAGCAGAAATAAATATTAACAAAAGCTATATGATTAACAATAATTAATTAAATAATTAAAAATAAAAATGTTAATGAATATTAATATAAAAGAGATTATCAAATAGTGGGAAATTTGGCTATTGTTCCTTTCATTAGCTAGATTTTAATATTTGGTACTATTACTGAAAAAGTGCGCCCTTAATCAGTTTCAGACAGATATTTAAAAGTGACGAAACCGGTTTCAAATTTTTTAAAATGTGTGAATTCAAAATTGGGTACTGGTTCTGATATTTTAGCAGGAAATTTAGCCGTTGCAAATAAAGTGAACGACTAATAATGGAAAGCCTACAACAAATTATAGAATTGCATGTAACTTTTTCACTGTGGTTATAAATGAACATTCCGAAATGTACGAATGGTTGCTCTTTTGTGGTATATTATTAATGTTTTGTTGAACTTAACAATTAGTGTTGTTTTAACAAATTTAATGATACAAAACCTGATCAACCAAAAATGACGCTGCGCCCCCCCCCCTGGAACCTTGTGGTGCCCCCCCTAGGGGGGAGGGGGGGGGGCGCCCCCCATTTGGGAAGCTCGGATTTAAATATTGAAAGAACAAAATTTTTTTCAAAAATAAAAAATGATCTAGATTCTTAATGCAGTTACAATCCAAATTAAAATATTTTTTAATTTAAAATAGCTTCATATCACTTTTAAAATATGGTTTTTAACCAAATTTGTTTGATGTGCCAACACTTATATGGGTCACTGTATGTATTCTAGGTGCCGGTCATTCTTCTCATGACACTTCTAATTGTCGTCCTACTCCCTTAGTTCTTAAGTTCTCCAGCCTTTTTCTTGTCTAGGTCATAGTATTTTCGTCGGGAATTTTGAATTTCTTTACGTGTACTACTACGTTAATGCTATGAAAAACCACAAAGAAGATGGCGCCTTAGCTATGGCTTAAGTAACAATTCTCAGAAAAAAATACTCAAAGCATTTAAACCATAGGCCAAGGGCAGGCAGAAATCCGTAAGGGAGAAGATGAAACGAAAACATGTAACGAATATCAACTATGCTCCTACAGCTTTGGAATTACTGCCATTTTTCTTCAGCATATGGATATGTGGTATGTACATGTATGCATACGTTCTTCGTTTACTTCTAGAATGACATATCTCCAAAACCAAACTTATACCGGTTTTGGAGATATGTTCAGAAAAATCTAAATTATGTCCTAAATAAAAGTAATGATTTTTTTTTAATGGTAAATTGATAGTAAATAGCACAAAAATTAAAAAAACAAAAACTCTTGTGTGCCAGAGAAGGAATATAAGAATAATTTGTTAGAAAATAATGTTATTTTCTCGCAAATTATGTATGGGATTTTGGCAAGCATGTTATGTTTGACGAAACGAAAATATTTTTCCTACTAAAAAATTCCATATTCCCTGTACAAAAATAAGAGATAAGGAATATGAGCATAATGTTTATTTTTGGAAATTATGTATGTGATTTTGATAAACAAAATCACGTTCTCCGTACAAAAATAACATTATGCTCTCGAAACATGTTTGAGGTGATCCTATTCCTTCTCTTCGAGTTTCTTATCACACAAAATGGAAATTTTCCGATAATTTCCATTTTGATATATGCCAATCTGGAAACAAATGAGTGTGTTCTACATGGACGTGTGTGTGTGTGTTAGTATTGGAGGCAAGGAAGTCGAATGATAATAACGATATATGAACTATACGTGTGGATGTGTTGTTTGTACTAATATGAGCTTTTAGACCATCATTATCACATAGATTTTTACGACAATTTTAGCTCAGATTCATTCCACATCATCGCTGCTGCATGGGTATATATATATGAGAGTGTCAACAACTATAGTTACACGTATTTGTCTACAAATATAATTACACAGAGTATCACTGCGTCCACATTGACAGTCGATTGGGTCGTGGTGTGTCAATGAATGAAGTAAGCCAATGAAGTTTATTGTTGATATAAATAAACCTTTTCAGGAAGATAGTGATAATTTTCAGACTATGTGATATGTGAAATTCTTTACCAGAATAACAAAGTAGATATACACAATAAAAATTATTCTGATTCAATCAAGAAATTAATTGATCCAATTAATTTTTAATTGAAAAGTCTTCAATCACAGAAATTATAGTATCACCTAAAAAATTAATTGATCCAATTAAAAAAATTAATTGATACTTTTAATTTTTGTGATTGATTTTTGTTTCAATTAAAAATTTGTTGATTCTATTAAATTTTTAATTGAATATTTTTTAAAACTCAATTAAAAGTTTAATTGGAAAATTTTTCGTGAAATTTTTTTCTGTGTATATCTAACCTTTCTACAAACAAAGGGTACAAAACTAATGTTCTGCTTCTGTATATCGAACGTATTTCAAATGAAAGAAAATGGATTTTGGTTCCTTACGTCGACAGGCAAGTCACTTCATATACAAAATGTGCCTAGAAAAAAGTCAAAACATTGCGAACATTTTAATGAAGTCTAAGGCCAACAATTTGAAAATACTAATTTTTGTTAATCAATGTATTCTCATACCAACGAAATGAACTATCAAAAATACGGAAAACCAAATTGATTCGAATACGGAAAACCAAATTCGTTCGATATACAGAAGAATAATTTTAATATTTAATCAGCCTTTAGGCGTTATTTTTTAGTAGATTTATAGTAATTTTCTTCAATTGACATTTAAGGCTTTAAATTACAAATAAATATACTATAAATATAAAATATAATAATAAGAAGGATATAAGATACAAAAAGGTCAATGTTTTCTTCAAATAAATTTAGTCTGCCTTTATGTATAACTCATATTATGACCCACTCTAATATATATTATTAGAGTATACAAATAGGCTCACCCTAACATTTATATGGCCTGCACAAAATATGTTTAATGGTAAGTGCGTTTTGGCATAATAATAATTTTAAGTATATTTGGTTTGCCACGAATTATTCGTTTAATTATGGAGAGTTCCTAAAGAACGTAGGATGATATAAAATTCTGGAAATCCCTTAAGAATTGAGGAAAATAAATTAATTATTTTTTTATTGTTTGGTGCGATATTCTTGAACTTGAATAAAACTTCTTTTATACACTGGACGTTATTATCCACTCCGACTCCGTGTAATATGTTATAACTAAATCCTATTTAAATATCAATCATTTATAATTCTATTCATTCATAATAAATTATCTTAAATATGTATGTGTACAAAAAAAGTCTAAATTTCAAATTTAACACCAATTGAAAACCAACAAACATTAAGAATTTAGGTCTGTAGAACTTTATATTTAACAAGTAAGGAAAGTCTAAAGTCGGGCGGGGCCGACTATATTATACCTTGCACCACTTTGTACACATAAAAAAAAATCTGTTGTAAAACGGATGCTTAAATGAACTAATATTTATTGCAAAAATTTTATTTTGTTTTAGTTTATTTTTAAAATTTTCTAAGAAATTTTCCCCAGCCCAACGATTTTTTCTTTGTTCCAAGTATGTCTCAAAAATTTTATGAACTAAATGGCAGTAAAATTTCAATTGCATATAAATTAGTTCAATTCTAACTAAAACAGAAGAAGTTATTCGTACGCTTCTCAAAAATATTAAGAATGAACTACAACGTTGTTAAAATGGGAATGATCTGGCGCTTAAGTTGTTTTCTTTATTTTTAGCTCATTTTTTCTTTTCGATAAAGATGCATTTCGTAAATGGTAATTAAAAATCCAAAAAAGTCGAAAAATCTTCGTCAATTTAAAGAATCTCAAAATTTTGAATATAATTTAGTTCAATTTTCGCACGAGATAGTTAATTTTTTCCATAATGTAGTTTAGTTTTTTTCCCAACACATCCGGCAAATGTGCTATATATAAAGGTTTGTCCCAAATACATGCATTTAAATATCACTCTATCTGGACAGAAATTCTACAAAATCTATAGACTCAAAATTTAAGTCGGCTAATGCACTAGGGTGGAACACAATGTTAGTAAAAACAAATAAGGTAAGTCTAAAGTCGGGCGGGGCCGACTATATTATACCCTGTACCACTTTGTACATCAAAATTTTCGATACCATATCACATCCGTCAAATGTGTTGGGGGCTATATATAAAGGTTTGTCCCAAATACATACATTTAAATATCACTCGATCTGGACAGAATTTGATGGACTTCTATAAAATCTATAGACTCAAAATTTAAGTCGGCTAATGCACTAGGGTGGAACACAATGGTAGTAAAAAAATATGGGAAACATTTAAATCTGAAGCAATTTTAAAGAAACTTCACTAAAGTTTACTTAGGATTAATCGCTCGACATATATGTATTAAAGTTTAGGAAAATTAGGAAAATGTTGGTATTTTGACAATTTTGACCGAAGTCAGAAAAACATATATATGGGAGCTATATCTAAATCTGAACCGATTTCAACCAAATTTGGCACGCATAGCTACAATGCTAATTCTACTCACTGTGCAAAATTTCAAATAAATCGGAGCAAAACATTGGCCTCTGTGGTCATATGAGTTTAAATCGGGCGAAAGCTATATATGAAAGCTATATCTAAATCTAAACCGATTTCAACCAAATTTGGCACGCATAGAAATAATGCTAATTCTACTCCCTGTGCAAAATTTCAACTAACTCGGAGTTAAAAATTGGCCTCTATGATCATATGAGTGTAAATCGGGCGAAAGCTATATATGGGAGATATATTTAAATCTGAACCGATTTCAACCAAATTTGGCACGCATAGCTACAATGCTAATTCTACTCCCTGTGCAAAATTTCAAATAAATGGGAGCAACAAAAAAATGGCCTCTGTGGTCATATGAGTGTAAATCGGCCGAAAACTATATATGGGAGATATATCTAAATCTGAATCGATTTCAACCAAATTTGACGCGCATAGCTACAATGCTAATTCTACTCCCTGTGCAAAATTTCAACTAAATTGGGGTAAAACTCTGGCTTCTGGGACCATATTAGTCCATATCGGGCGAAAGATATATATGGGAGCTATATCTAAATCTGAACCGATTTCAATAAAATTTGGCACTCTTGACTATAGTACCAATTGTTCTTCTTGTGCAAAATTTAAAGCAAATTATGGTAAAACTCTGCAAATTATGGTAAAACTCTGGATTTCTTCCAAAATCAATAGGGTTCTATTCTGAGCCAAAACACATACTTGTGCCAAATTTGAAGTCGATTGGACTAAAACTGCGACCTAGACTTGAATTACAAAAATGTGTTCACAGACAGACGGACATGGCTATATCGACACAGGAGTCCACCCTGAGCATTTTTGCCAAAGACACCATGTGTTTATCTCGTCTCCTTCTGGGTATTGCAAACATATACACTAACTTATAATACCCTGTTCCACAGTGTGGCTCAGGGTATAAAAATTGTTCAACAAATTCAAATATGACAAAAGTCTATATATAGGTCCCGTCGCAATATGAGCAGATAACGACTATATTCAGCATATGTGTTTGAAAAACACCAAATTTTAAACAAAAAAAAAATAATAATTAAAATAATCTGGCTCCAATAAACTTAAGAAGTAAAATCGTAGTATCGGTCTCCATGGGGCAGCGTTGCCAATTATGCGGGCATTTTTGCAGCAATACACCTTGTTGTAAAGTTTTTTCCTCGTATTCATAAAAGTTATCGTAAACTTTAAATCTACTATTACCATACAAATTCCTTATATAAACTGTTAGTAAATTATTAGGAATAATAGCATTTTCCTTTTTATGTTATTATGATAAGTTATTATGATATTACTAAATTAAAATAGTAGATGTGAATTGCTTTGTACACAGAAAATATATTGTCATGAGGCCAAAGATTTCATGTCTTTAAAATACGAACGCGAATTTTGGTTATAATAGCATTTGTGAATTTCTCTTATATGTTATAAACTGTTTTCCTTGTCCAAAAGCGGATAAAATCGTTTTGTCCTTATAGTTAAGTGATTCAACGTAAAAATGGGTATCTTTTCATGAAAGAAGGCTAGGGTCAATTCTAAAAAATTCTTAAAATTAATGAAATAGTCTTTAAATTTGTGGAGTTTTTGTATCTTGACCACAAACTAAAATAGCGTTCAAAAATAGAGGAGGTTTTTTAACATTTTATTTTAAAAACGTATACACAGAATAATTTCTACCTAAAGTCGAGTCTAAATTTGGAAATTTAAGTTGTCGTTAGCACGTTTTTAAAGCACTGTGATAGCTCATGAAGAAAAAGCTGAAAAAAACGAATATATTCAAATTTGACTCTGAATCAATACCAAAATCATTAGTGTACAAAATCTTTGGAACCGAACATAGAAATAATTAAGGAAATAAAGTTTTGAATGTGGTATTATTTTTTTAACATCAAAAAAATGCAATAAAAAATTCGTAGTGATAGGATCAAAACAAATCTGCTATTTATTAATGGAATGGATTTACATTAACGAAAATTGGACAATAGGTTTGTATGGGAAATTTTCGAATAAAAGTTATTCAGTATAAACTTGCAAGACAGTTAGAATGTGTTTTATTCTCTTGGGTAATATTAGGAGAAGTGTACACGTTCACGAATTTATCATTAATTCAGTTAAAACGAAATATATTGATATTTTCTAATGCAGTTCTATGTGACATTGGACTTGTTGATGATTAACCAGCTGATAATTGCAAGTTTACCGGGAAAAGTTTTTACTAGGAAATATAAATGAAGGACTTCCAGTAAAAATTTGTGATAGTAATCAAAATGTATCGAGTAAGCAAACAGAGCTAATATGGCATAGATTTTCTTTTAAGTGAAATAAAGCCTTTAAGTTTGTTAAATTTCAATCAAAAATGTGACTTTTGATACAAAAAAATTTAGCTTTTTTCTAGCTATTTTTTAACATTTTTTAGCTTTTTTTGGCTAGTTTTTTGGACAAATCTAGCGGTTTTTGGTAAAACAATTCTGGCAACGCTGCCATGGGGTTTATATAAAAAATTAGCCGATATTAACAAAAAAAACATTCATTTGATTTTGTGGCCCCAAAATAAACCTACGAAACAAATTTTAGTCAAATTGATGTAATATGGGGTTTCATGCGTCCAAGAATCTGTTTCCTTAAGGCTATATAAAAATCTGGACCGGTAGTACAATGTTTTGAATATTTCTTTAGGGATCTCAAATTGTGGCAATTCGTATGAAAATTTCATGTTGGCAAAAAATTGTAGACCTTTTAGTGAAACCTGTTTAGCTACCCTAACCTAAGCACTTAAGAAACTAAATCGAAAAAGGTTTATATGTGTGCGATGGCAGGAGGTAGGCGGACGTAGCTATATTTTTTCTGTGTGTATGCCAGTTTAGTTTTAAAATAAAAAGAAAAAATTTAATATCTCAAAATGTTAAAAATAGAATTTTATGGCATTGGGAATTTAAATGGATCGATGTAGTCTATCTTCTAGAAAACATAGAATAATCTCCATCTTTGGAAGTTGTAGAGCAATAATAGTCACTGATCGATTGTAGAATTTGCGTAAATTTTTTTTTAAATTTTAGTTTGTGCGGAGTCGGAGTCGAACAAAATTTTTATGACTCTGGTTCTGATTCCAACAGACTCTAACTCCACAGTACTGATTCGCATCGGATTTTAGATTGCATCTAATTTCAGTCCTTGTGACTAGAAATCCAAACTAAGAGAGCACTGCACTACACACAAAAAAAAATTTTCTGATTCAATCACGAAATTAATTGATCCAATTAATTTTTTAATTGAAATGTCTTCAATCACAGAAATGATAGTATCAATTAAAAAATTAATTGACAGTCAATTAAAAAATTAATTGATCCAATTAAATATTTAATTGATACTATTAATTTGTGTGATTGACTTTTATTTCAATTAAAAAATTTGTTGAATCAATTAAATTTTTAATTGAATATTTTTTAAAACTCAATTAAGATTTTAATTGGAAAAATTTTCGAGAATTTGTTTTCTGTGTACTCTATCATCTCGTTATGGGGTTTTGTGGCCGTCTATGGTCGGATCAAGGATTTTTTTTACAGCTTCACTATCATTCTACATACAAAGGGCTTTGGGATCCATTCAGTTTCGACCGAAACCAAAATAGTTTTTGAGATCTATCTACTCCTATCAATGCTGGTGGCCCCACAAAATGTGTGTCTTTATTATCCGAATTGACTACGAAAATAGAAAACACCAATTCTGGGATTTTACTATCGATGGACAATATTTTATTGTTTTGTGATATGATTGCGATATGGAGAGGATTCCAAATTAAGGCAATTCGGATTGAAACTAAACTCATAAATCGAACAATTGGTGGTGGAGGAAAATAAGAATTATTTGCCGTCCAAAATAATCTTATCGTTAGAATTTTACAGATCTGTATTATCACGGTCTTTACCACCTCCGTGTATGGGCGTGAGTATACTCTCAATCGATTTGATATTGTTTTCATTTTATGTAATTTGCTGCGAAATAAGTCAAAAGCCTTCATTGCTATTGATTCGCTACTGGCCATTTGGGCCTACATTGTAAATGTGCTTCCGACCCGTATATTTGTCATCACTATCACCATTATTCACACATTCAGCCTACCCACATGTTCATCCATTTACTATCACCAGGGCTACAACCAAATGTCATCATGCCTACTGCTGCTTGTGTGCCAGCTTTCATGATGAGTGATTGAACAATGTCCACGTCTAGAAGTAGTCGTCATCGTCTTTGCCGTCATTGACGTTTCTGAGTAGTTCGACAGTCTCAATTTTGTCGCTTCTTTATTCTATGTCGACAAAAATAACTCATATTCGCCCAAATCCCAAGAGGTGGTAGAGGCTACGTAGACAGAGTAGCTTACAGGAAGGTGGGGATTTCTCGTAGAGCTATTTTGCCAAAAATTTATTAACACGTACGTACCAAAATTAATAATTTTCGATTTTGATGTTGATGGGCAGAGCAGCAGTGGAAGCAATGGAAGTCATCCATTGTCCATTCTGAGTGGCGTGTCGATGTATGACTTAGCACATTTGGGGTTATTGCTAGAGCGCTTCTTTTGCCATCATTCGATTTTTTATGACCGTACTATTGACGTGCTAGCTGCTGGAGCCATACATAGCACGTCGCCTTCATCATCATAGAGCAATAACCACCGTCAATAATGGTAGCGTGGAAGCGTTACTAATATTTACAGATTACCGACGCATAATTTCAATGCATTCCCTAGTTGAGTATCATGGGAAAGGGGAAGTAGGTGTAATGGGTCAAAGGGAGAGGAAGTGTAGCCTACTCGTGTGCACCTATTTGCATTGACGACTGTTTTAATATGCATCAAATGACGTTCATCGAATGCATCAAATTTAACCCCCCCCCCCCCCCCCCCACATATCTTATTAATTATTAACAGCAACACACATGCGTACACACCTTAACCTCGTCATGGCCAACAAAACAAAAAAAAATAACTTCACTCTTTTTTGTACATCAGGACACAGTGGTATGTGTGTCAATTGTGTCGTTTTTCTCATTTTATTTTTTTCGAGGTATTAATGGAGACCCCCACCTCGAGAGCCTATGGCCACTGCGCTAGTCCGTCTATCCATCCATCCATCTTCAGACAATGGCTATTCATTGAACATTTACGTCTTTCAGGTGCTTCTTTTGGATGATTTGCTTATTGTCAAGGTAGCTGGTGTTTGTGGTGTTGGGTGTTGTTTTATGATTTCCGTAACCAAGTCTCCGAAATGCTTTTGTCCATTGAGTTCTGTGTCCGTAACTCGTAGATTATTAATTTTTTTATGGACATTACAAAATATATCTGGCCATTCAATTCGATAAACAATGGAATTCCTCAAATTGAAAATTGTGCTATTAGCATAATAGATAAAGTTTATAACACTGAAAGAAAAGCCGTGTAGAATTTACATTAGATTTGTGACGCGCGATTAAAATTTTATGAATCGGGTATTATGACATATATGGTTTCGGGGTAAAAACTATGTCTTTGGGTCTCAAAATTTTATAACATAATTATTTATGCAAGCATATAATATGTTTGGGACATAAATGTTAATATACTATAGAGAGAGAGAGAGAGAGAGAGAGAAAGTAAATTGATCGAAATATGATGACAAAGGCGAGAATATGTTAAAGACATTAACCCAATGAGAGTCAAATGACAGCAAATGGTTGTTCCTCTGAAGCTACTTGAGGAACATATAGTGCTCATACATGTGGGCAAGGTGTATATTAAAAAAGGAAACCAAAAAGTTTTATACTAACTTCGTTTTAACATAAAAAACAAGAAAATTACTGCAATAAAAAATATGTATACCGTTTTTATACCCTTCACCACTACTGTGGTACAGGGTATAATAAGTTTGTGCATTTGTATGTAACGCCAAGAAATAGTGGCCATAGACCCATCTTTTAGTATACCGATCGGCTTAGAATTAAATTCTGAGTCGATTTAGCGATGTCCGTCTGTCTGTCTGTCTGTCCGTCTGTCTGTCCGTCTGTCTGTCCGTCTGTCTGTCCGTCTGTCTGTCCGTCTGTCTGTATATGTAATTTTGTGCACAAAGTACAGCTCGCAATTTAAGTCCGATCATCCTCAAATTTGGCATAGGGCCGTTTCTTGGAACAGAGACAATCGCTATTGGTTTTGGAAAAAATCGGTTCAGATTTAGATATAGCTGCCATATATATTTACCCCCGATTTGGTCATAGTTAGCGTGTTTATCAACCGATTTTCTTGAAATACCGTATATCCAAATATTTTATGAATCTCGAAAATCTTTCAAAATATCAGCCACATAGGTTCAGATTTAGATATAGCTCCCATATATATCTTTCGTCCGATTTAGACACATATGACCACAGAGGCCAAAGTTTACTACCGATCTTCGTGAAATTTTGCATAAAGGGTAGAATTGACATTCTACCAATGCTTGGTAAATTTGATTGAAATCGGTTCAAATTTAGATATAGCTCCCATATATAAAGGGTGATTCTTTTGAGGTTAGGATTTTCATGCATTAGTATTTGACAGATCACGTGGGATTTCAGACATGGTGTCAAAGAGAAAGATGCTCAGTATGCTTTGACATTTCATCATGAATAGCCGAACGATCTGCCACAACGTCGAATTTTCAGTGAATGGGCCCTAGAAAAGTTGGCAGAAGATCCGCTTTTTTATCGACAAATTTTGTTCAGCGATGAGGCTCATTTCTGGTTGAATGGCTACGTAAATAAGCAAAATTGCCGCATTTGGAGTGAAGAGCAACCAGAAGCCGTTCAAGAACTGCCCATGCATCCCGAAAAATGCACTGTTTGGTGTGGTTTGTACGCTGGTGGAATCATTGGACCGTATTTTTTCAAAGATGCTGTTGGACGCAACGTTACGGTGAATGGCGATCGCTATCGTTCGATGCTAACAAACTTTTTGTTGCCAAAAATGGAAGAACTGAACTTGGTTGACATGTGGTTTCAACAAGATGGCGCTACATGCCACACAGCTCGCGATTCTATGGCCATTTTGAGGGAAAACTTCGGAGAACAATTCATCTCAAGAAATGGACCGGTAAGTTGGCCACCAAGATCATGCGATTTGACGCCTTTAGACTATTTTTTGTGGGGCTACGTCAAGTCTAAAGTCTACAGAAATAAGCCAGCAACTATTCCAGCTTTGGAAGACAACATTTCCGAAGAAATTCGGGCTATTCCGGCCGAAATGCTCGAAAAAGTTGCCCAAAATTGGACTTTCCGAATGGACCACCTAAGACGCAGCCGCGGTCAACATTTAAATGAAATTATCTTCAAAAAGTAAATGTCATGGACCAATCTAACGTTTCAAATAAAGAACCGATGAGATTTTGCAAATTTTATGCGTTTTTTTTTTTAAAAAAGTTATCAAGCTCTTAACAAATCACCCTTTATCTTTTGTCCGATTTGAACTTATATGGCCACAAAAGCCAGAGTTTTGCCGTGATTTGCTTCAAATTTTGCCCAAGGGGTACGTTTAATAGTATCGTTAAGTGTGTCAAATTTTGTTAAAATCGGTTCAGATTTAGATATAGCTCACATATATATCTTTCGCCCGATTTGGACTTATATGGTCTCAAAAGCCCGAGTTTTGCCCTGACTTACTTCAAATTTTGCACAAGCGGTACTTTTTACGATACTATTGTATGTGCCAAATATGGTCAAAATCGATTCAGATTTAGATATAGCTCCCATATATATCTTTCGTCCGATTTGAACTTATATGGCCTCAAAATCCAGGGTTTTGCCGTGATTTGCTTCAAATTTCGCACAAAGAGTATGTTTAGTAGTATCGGTAATTGTACCAAATTTGGTTGAAATCGGTTCAGATTTAGATTTGGCTCCCATATATATCTTCCGTCCGATTTGCACTCATACATCCAGAGGGGCCAAAATTATACTCCAATTTACGTGAAATTTCGCATAGATAGCAGAATTATTATTCTAACTATACATGTCAAATTTTAGTCAAAATCGGTTTAGATTATATATAGCTCCCATATATACGTACACCAGAGTTGGGGAAATATGGTAGACTGTTACACATTTTAGACCCATTTTCAATGGAAGTTTCCTCTAATTAACTGGACAGCGTTAGCCGATTTAAATTTTAATTCTAGAGATTTTGTAGAAGTGAAAAAATTGTCTCCTTTATATAGCTTCCAGCAAATGTGAAGTAGTTGAGATGGTAACACAAATTTTGGCCTACATAGGGGTGAAGGGTATAATATAGTCGGCCCCGCCCGACTTTAGACTTTACTTACTTGTTTTAATACTTCCTCAATCAACTTTTCTTCATATTCAATCAAAAGGTTTCTATGGACGGTCATAAGACATACGTCTGGAAATTAAAAATAAAAATAGAATTATTTGTTCTATACTCAATCATATTTTATATGTTTTCATTTAATGCACAGTGAATTAAACCGAGTCTCTTTGACTGTAAAGCGTTTGTTAGAAGTTCTAGCATACGCGAATATCTAGCTACTATGAATACACAGATTCTGGAAACTCACTTTGTAGCGACACTAAGGAGTTGCAATGTCGTCTTTTGTGACGCAGAAATTTCTTCAGTTATAAAACGATTTGAACAAATTTGTCTTTAAAAATTAAATGGCTTGTTTCCGCAAAAGAATTATAAAATTTTTGTTACCTATCTTGACCCATCAGACTCGCTAAAATACCTCTAGAAAATTCTCATGGTTTACTAGTTAGTCGTAACCAACTTTCGAAACGTACACAAAGAGTATGCGAAAAAATGAACCAAAATGTAAAAAAAATCATGAGTCACGAGAATGTTTTTAGAACCACGTATATAAATAAAATCGTAATAATGATTCAAAATGTTAGTTTAAGTAAAATCATTATGGCAAATTTTTTACTGCTTGATAAATTGGTAGAATTTTTAATATTTTGGTAGATTTTGCAATTCATAAATAGAAACAAGTAAGGAAAGTCTAAAGTCGGGCGGGGCCGACTACATTATACCCTTCACCACTATGTATACCAACATCTTAACACCTTCAAATTTTTTAGGAACTATATACAGGTTTATTTTCCCATATACAAATATTTCAATTTGAACCGATTTGGACAATTTTTATACCCTCCACCGTAGGATGGGGGGTATATTAACTTTGTCATTCCATTTGTAACACATCGAAATATTGCTCTAAGGCCCATAGTGTATATATATTCTGGGTCGTGGTGAAATTTTGAGTCGATCTGAGCATGTCCGTCCGTCCATCTGTTGAAATCACGCTAACTTCCGAACGAAACAAGCTATCGAATTCAAACTTGGCACAAGTAGTTCTTATTGATGTAGGTCGGATGGTATTGCAAATGGGCCATATCGGTCCACTTTTACGTATAGCCCCCATATAAACGGACCCCCCAAATTTGGCGTGCGAGGCCTCTAAGAGAAGCAAATTTCATCCGATCCGGCTGAAATTTGGTAAATGGTGTCAGCATATGGTCTTTAACAACCATGCATAAACTGATCTACATCGGTCCATAATTATATATAGCTCCCATATAAACCGATCCCCCGATTTGGATTGCGAAGCCTTTAAGAGAAGTAAATTTCATCCGATCCGGCTGAAATTTGGGACATGGTGTCAGCATATGATCTCTAACAACCATGCAAAAATTGGAACACATCGGTTCATAATTATATATAGCCCCCATATAAACCGATCCCCCGATTTGGCTTGCGGAGCCTCTAAGAGAAGTAAATTTCATCCGATCCGGTTGAAATTTGGTACATGGAGTGAGTATATGGTCTCAAACAACTATGCAAAAATTGGTCCATATCAGTCCATAATTATATATAACCCCATATAAACCGATCCCCCGATTTGACCTCCGGTGCCTTTTGGAGAAGCAAAATTCATCTGATCTGGTTGAAATTTGGTACGTGGTGGTAGTATATGATATTTAACAATCATGCTAAAAGTGGTACATATCAGTCCATATTCATATATAGCCCCCATATAAACCGATCCCGAGATTTGCTCTTGGAGGAGCAAATTTCATCCGAGTCAGTTGAAATTTGGTACATTGTGCTAGTATATGGCCGTTAACAACCATGCCTAGTTAGGTCCATATCAGTCCATAATCATATATAGCCCCAATATAAACCGATCCCGAGATTTGCTCTTGGAGGAGCAAATTTCATCCGAGTCAGTTGAAATTTGGTACATTGTGCTAGTATATGGCCGTTAACAACCATGCCTAGTTAGGTCCATATCGGTCTACATTTATATATAGCCCTCAAATAAATCGATCCCCAATCACACAAAAATTGGTCCATATCAAGGTCATAATTGTATATAGCCCCCATATAAACACCCCCATACTTCAATTCTGGCTCTCTACGTACCGTCCATATCGATTCGTAATTATTTGTAGACTTACCTATACATACCTTTTTTGTCTAATATATACCACGTATGGACTAACTCACAATTTAGAAAACGATGTTAAGAAGTTTTAAGATACCACAACCCAAATAATTCGATTGTGGGTGACAGTCTTTCGTAGAAGTTTCTACGCAATCCATGGTGGAGGGTACATAAGATTCGGCCTGGCCGAACTTACGGACGTATATACTTTTTTTTTTGGTAAAATTTTCTCCAAATTTTGGTTGCCCGAGTGGCAACCGTGGTTGCTATGCCCGTGAGTGTGACAATTTTCCGAGACCGCGAGTAAATGTTTGAGAGCGTCAGTATTATAGTGAGAGTGAGTAACATTTGACTCATGCAGAGGATCATTTTCTGACTCACAGTCACACACTACATATGTTCGTGTACCAGGAAAACAAGCTGATTCAACGTTGTTCACGCCTTATGCTTGGGTCAAGTGGTGGTTTATCTTTTGGCCTAGACTTGGAATCGAACAGAACTTATTGATAAGAGAACAATCTAAGTGAGCCTAATTTAACGAAGCATATTTTTTATGGAACTAATTTTTTTATCGAACTAAATTGCAATGAAATCAGAACTATTTTAACAATGTAGTACTTAATTCCTACTATTTTTGAGAATCGTATGAAAATTGCCTTCTGCACCCAGAGAAGGAATACAAACTTGTTTTAAGAGCAAAATGTTATTTTTGGGTTGTGACCATGTAACATGGTTTTCGCAACCATGTTATTTTCTCGGAAATCATGTATCTGATTTCGGCAAGCAGGTTATATTTGACGAGAAATAAACATTTTAGTGACAAACAAGTTACATGGTCACCATATAAAAATAACATTTTGCTCTTGAAATATGTTTGAGGTGATTATACTCCTTCTCTGCGTGTGCTTTAGTTTACATTTAAATTCTTTGTGCGGTCACAGAAATCTATGCCAACTTTTAATTAAATAAATTTTGAGACATGAACCCACTCCAAACATTTTTCAAGAGCATGCTGTTACTTTTTCACGGGGAACATATTACACGTTTGCCGCAACCATGTTATTTTCTCGGAAATTATGTACTCGACTTCAGGAACCAAATAATTTGCAATAAAAATAATTAAAAGTTGGCATCCGTTTATCGATGGGCTTTTACCCTTTGTAGTCTTAGTAACAGGATATTTAAAATAATTCCAGAATTACAAGTAATGTATGCTATGATTTCTTAAGGATTATTGGTTCATTTTGAAATAACGAAACGAAAATTCTTCTAAAATATCCATATTTACGTTTACGTTTTTAGGTTATATTTATAGTTTTGTTTATTTCTACATTATTTTAAGTACTATGATCCATGGACTATGAGTGATTGTTACCCTATTACCTTCTTTCCATCCCATTATCACAATTTCCAACAAGACTCAGTGATGAAGCCAAAACCACCGTTGTTGATGATGAAGTGCGGATGACAGAGCTTTTGTCATCGCTGCCTTTCCAACTCCAAACTCTGCATTGGGGCTCATTAAACAATTTGTTGACGCTTGTATTTCAGTCCTTAATTTTTTTAATGTATTTTCCTGCTGAGCAAGGACAACTCATGCGATTCAAGTTGCTGCCTTGCTTGCCGGGCATACTAGTATTAGATTTCATAAAAAATTAAAATTTTTAATTATTTATATTCTCCATCCCTATTACAAAAAAAAAGAAAAAAATATGACAAATTATGTGCCTCAAATAAAATGGAAGTGACAAATTAGCATGGGAAAAAGTATTGTCTTTTTCCCATTCTCCTGTACCGATGGCATGCTTATATATATCCGCTGGAGAATTAATTAATAATGACAACAGTTTTTGAGGAAATTTCAGTTATTAAAACTCTCAAATTGTGAATAGAGGAAAGCAATAAACCCTGCCCGAGGATTTAAACATTTTTGAAATTCCAATTCCTATACGATAAAGTGTAATATAGTGGAACATAGTATGATAGTAAAATGGTTAATAATTTTTCATAACTGACTGATAAATTGGAGCATTGAAATAAATTTCTGATTTTTAGAGGAGCATTTATTCATTACTAAAAAAGATCGACTCCAATCCAAATATTTGTAGTTTCAGTTAAGACCTACGTAAGCTTCCCAACTTTACTTCAAGTTAATATTGAGATTTTAATGGGTAGACGGGGGCTTAGAAATTCGTCTGCGATAGCCTAACATGGGGTAACAAAGGGGCAAATATTTGTTCACAATAAGTTTCAAACTTTTTTCAGAAAATGTTTCGAAATATAGGAATACCGGAATATCGGAAAAATAACCATATCGTGATTTTAATATCTAATATGAGCAACATACTTTTTTGATTTTTGTTAAATATTTGTCCAATGTGACCGCACCATAACTTAATAGTAATAACTTAATACATTTTTCAATATTAACTTATTGCTTTCAATGAAGCTTTTGTCCCACAGTATCATTTTATTACTTGATTAAAATGGGTTGAACTGTGGCACATCCCTGGACCGAATTTATATTTAATTTTTTTTTTAGGAATGTGGCTAGTCATTTATGGAGCTTGCTAGCGATCTAATTAACGGAAGATGAATAATGGCCGGCCGGCCCATTGAATGAGCTAGTAAGCGAGCAAGTGAGATCATTATTCCAATTAAACAGACGCACATATTCTTCGATACAAGTTTAAAGACATAAGACAACTTCTTAGTCCAGAAAACTACAATCAACCCCACTGGAGACTGTTATATGAACATCCATCTCATTTGGTTCAACCAGCATCAATCAGTTCTACAAGCCAAAACACACATACATGCATTTCCATATTCCACCATCTTCGACTGTGTTGTGTTTTCGTTCAGTTGAGCAAAGCATTATACTGGCATACACTGCCAGCCAAATAGTAAGTAGAACAGTTTAGATTCTCAAGTGGAGACAAACGCACAAGAGCCAAACCAAATAAAGACAAACAGAGACTACAGTTGTAGCAGCAATACCAACAAGAACAACAACAGGTCCCTTGGTGGAGATACAACAAAGCATTTATTGCGCTGACGCAATCGTGGAATGTGAAACAAACAAACAACAAACTCAACTCGATGTGAGTGAGCCCCACCAGTTAGACGACCGAGCCAAGTAGTCAGTATGAGGTTCTCTCTCCTCATGATTTGAGAATGTACTAGGGTTGCCAAATACTCATTTAAGAACATTTAATAAAAAGTGCAGATTTAGAAACGATGATATTAAAACTCAATTTAAGCCTAAATAGTCATCCGTCGTCAACATGACGACGGTTAATTTTAATTTTGATATAAAATGTGTTCTTTGTCAATTGGGAATTGATAAATAAATTCAACCATTTTTTGTGTAATATTATTAAAACTTAACGGAATAATTGAACAATTTAAGCTTTGGTTTTCATTTTTGGACTCGATGCAATTTATAACGCCTTGAAATAGACCGTAATCCGAGTGGCGAAGGACGCACTCAAAATAGAAGTGAACCCTCTATTTCACTAAAGCTAATTTAACTTTATTTTAGTTCATTATGTCTGAAGAAAGTTTCCTTTACTCTAATAATTTACATTTTACTAAATTCGTACTTTTCACAAAATAGTTCATTATTTCTTTAAATTTATACATTTTACTGCTTGAACTTAGTGAAAAAATTAAATTTCTTTAATAAATTTTCTTGAATTTGCCGAAAAATATTTACTTATTTTTATGATATCGGCGTGATGTCAGCGAGTGTAATACTATTTAGTTAAAATTTTCTAAAAATAATCTAAATTTTAAAAAATTTACCAACATTTTTCTTCCTGGTGGGTTCACTGTTTTTTCAGTGCGTGAGTGTACAAAATATAAGAATGACTTTCCAGGATTAAATATTTTAAAATTATTTTATAATTTCGGTTTGGATTTTCGATTGACAATTTTATGGAATTAAAATTAGAGTGAATATCTCAACTTTTTAAAGATAGAAATACTGAGAATGATCACCTTAAACTTATGACGTAATAGTCATAAGTCGTATATTTATATATTTATTCATATAGCAATGACATGTGCAATAGTTGTTTTTGCAGCAGAAAGGCTAGAGGGAACTTATCTTATCTCAATGAAATGTCGCACTTTAAAAACCAAAAACGTAATCAATAATATTTTTTAATTAAAAAAACATGATTTTTATTGTTTTGAAAATATTCTTAACTCGACTTTTAGTACAAAACCGAAAAAATATTTTGCATTAAACGCCGCCCTTCATTTCTTTATGAACTGCTCCCAGTTTGTGAATCTCAGCGACTTTGTATTCCTTTCCTCTCTTACCGGTGGAGCCGGTTTATTTGAAATGAAACAGAAAACGAATCAGGCGAAAATAAACAAAACAAATAATTACACAAATTCCCCAACATTTTCAGAGAGAGGAAGAGAATAACACGGCGAAATAGATTGGAAATGGCACAACTACAAAGAGAATTTGGTCGTTTCACTTCACTCGCAAACAGCCAGCATAATTTCTTATAAGCAACCGGGCCATTGTTGTATGTGAGAGAGTGTAAACAAACACCACTCTTCGTGTTTCCTGTTTCATTCATTACCACCACTTGTATCACACGAGTTGAAATTCCTCATACCCATGGTGAATTTCATTCAATGTGTTTCACTAACTACTGCTCCTCTGTAGCTGGAATCAAATTTTTTTTAAACGCCGGCGAATGCACACGTTCCGACGCGGACGGTTGTTTTTGTGTTTTCCATCTTAATTAGTGAATTGCGAATTGCATCTGAACAAATCTTCAATGGTTCAATAAAACATATCTGTGAATTAAAACAACCGATACAAAATTAACTAGAAATATAATAAAGGAGAAATTGCAAGAAATTTATGCAAAAGAAAATAACAAGAATTCTGGAGAAATTATTAGAAAGTTTTGTGAGTGTATGTGAAGTAAAATGAATGTTTATGCCGGCTAACATGCAACATATTCGTGTAGACGTCGTGTCATGTTGTTAATGTCGTCCCCGTCGTCGTCATCATCGTTTTCTCACTCAGACAAATCAAATGTTTCGTTAATAAAACATTTTCCAAACAAAATATAATTAATCAAGTGAACACTAAGCCCTCGGAAGGTACAAAGAATTTAACAATAACAACACCAACCAAAAACAAAAAACGCTACATAAACAAAAGCCAAAACATATTTTTTCTGAGTCTTCGCACCAAACCTGTTCGCCGTTGAAACAAAACAAACAAATAATCGAGTAGCGTGTATCTAGCCAACCGGTCGGTGTATGTGTGGGGAAGTGTGGCTAACAGAACCGAGCATAGCGAGAGTGATGGTGTCTATGAGCATTAAGTTGAGGGGGCTAAAAAGAAAATCTATGTAACATTTTAAATCGGAATGCTTGATCCTCTGAATTAACTTCGTACAAGTGAGTGTGTGTGTGCGTGTGTAAAAAATCAATAGCCGGGAAGTTTCTACTCTTTATCGTTAACATTAAATGTTTGAGAGTTTTAAAATCACGTCACGTCATCATAAAAGCAAAGACAACAAACGGTCACTATCGTGAGTGGAAGATTGTTTGTGCCGTATGCTCTGGTTAATACAAATCGGCAAATTTTTTATTGTTTACATTTAGTTGTTACCCTGTTTTGTTTTCATAGATTCATTTGGTCTTCATAGCCAAGAAAACGAGACAACAACAAATAAAAAGTAACTGAATAGTGGAAAATCTATTTTGGAATATTCTGCCACCAAAATTTATTTTTGTGAAATCGTAAAAAATAAAACGTAAGAAATTTTCCCCCCCATCATCTGTCTGGCACATTGCATGCAATTGTTTTACGTGTTCTCTTTTGTTACTGCCATACGCCGTTGTCATACAAAGAAAGAAATCTGTGTTTTTTTTGTGCATCTCCCTCGCAACCATCTCTCCTAGCTGTGAAAAGTCATCAAAACATCATAAAAAAGGAAAGAAAAATTAATGCAAGTTGTGCTCTGTTTTTCTCTTGCGACTTATCTCTCGTCTAGAGTACATTTTTAATATCAATTAATGATAACAACAACTACAACAATAATAATAAAACAAATAACGGAAAGAAAGAAAGTATCAAGTGCAAATTCGTGAGTAGCAGAACAAGAGAGTGAGAAGTTTATCATCCATTGGCAATCTCTTGAAAGTATCTATCAGAAATCTATCTATGCTGCCATTATTGCACTTAAACAACAGCTAAACGTGAAAATAATCATCAACAATCAAAATATATAAAGATAACAAAAACAACAATAACAAAGTGTATACAAATATTAAAGCATAACTATAATAAAATAAATTTATAAGGAAATATCTCGTATATTTCTTGGGAGTAAATCCACATAGCTCTTGTGAGTGTGAGCTTGAAATCTCCCCTCACTCACTTACTCTTTCTCCTAACTCTACACCCACCAGTCAGTTCATATAGTGAAGGATTATTAATAGCCTACCCCATCCATTACATGTCACTGCACATCGGATACAAGGTAATTTAAATAGGTCTCACTAAGGAATTTTATTTATAAAAACAATATTGTATGAATTATTAGTAACCATATGTCAACCAAAAAATATTTCTTGCGTAGAGTTTCTAATATTTGAATTGTTTGTGAACAAACTATGAGAAATTGGAACAGTTTAGAATGAATGAATTTTTGGAAATTTATTATTCTTCTTTAGAAAACTATGACAGTTCTCATATTAAAATTTTTATGATATATTTAGTTTTAGTCGGAAATCTTTGACAGAAAACTAGGTTCATAAAGAGATTTTCTTCGCTTATAGAAGTGGGAGTTATTTAAAGATATTAAAGCAATATATTAAAAGTTTTGAAATTATGCTGTATGTCATAAACAGGGAAGATAAATGGCATATTTGAAATTGTACTAAATCGGCATCGAAAAAGTACTTTTTTAAAATGTACTTAAAAGTACTTTTTCATCTTTCTTCCAAAGATAAGTGGAAGTATTGAAAGTACCCTGGAGATATTTTTTACAACTTAGAAATTTGGGTGTAGTAGTGGACGTACAATCTGGAGCTATATAGCTATATGATAACATTATCTTACGATACAGTTATGTATCTTACAAATAGTGAATAAAAATGCTAAATATGTCTTGGGGGTACCACATTCCTTTTTTACTCAGAATCTAACAAAATAGTGCAAAAGTGTTTCAACCTTGTTGAACCAAACCAGGCAACAGAATTGCAAAAACTATTTTTGATTTCATCTTAAAACTATGCGTTGACTAAATTACTGGAGTAGCTTAACCAACAGCGTAAAAGTTTGTCAAATTTTTTTAGGCAAACCCTTTAGAGTGCAAGATAGTTAGATGGACGACCGTTTCGGAATTACCACATTCCTCAACAGAATCCTCTAACTGAAAAGAAAATATCAACCAATTATCAGAGTAAATTCGGATAAGTCACTAATATATTTTTGTACAAACAACTCACGTTTCCTTTGCCAAAGTCAAACCATCGATACGCAGTTGGCTGGGTTATTTTTGAGCCTGAATCAAAGGCAATACATTTTAGCTCGAATTAAATTGGGATGGACACTTCAAAAAATTAGTTTTGTAATTTTTATCTCCATAAAAAACATTTTGAAACATATGGCCACATATTTTTTTTCTTCAAAATTCCTCCCAATACACTTTTTTCTTTATTTAAATTTGTAATAATTTATTACATATTATTTTGCTTTAGTACTCAGATAAAATAAAACAAATTAAATTTGCTTTCAAAATTGGTATAGGTATATACCATCTAAAAAAGAATTTTTTGAAGTATGTTTAAAAATTTTTAGAGGTATGTTTGGAAAAAAGTGAAGAAAACTTGTAAAGATTTGGACTGTCACTAATTTGAAAAGAATCTTGCCATATGCATATGTTAGCCATGTACCATTGAGGAATACGATGTTATAAGGTTGGCCCATTTTTAGAAAATTTTAGCAAGGTATGTTAATTAATCAATCAACTGATTTGATTGCCTGGTCAATATGGAGACAACCCATAAATATGGAGACAACATAAAAATATGAGAGGATTTTCGTGACCATTATAAGGAATTCGAAGGCGATCGCTCAATATATGGCGTTTACTATACTTGATCCGGTTCTTCGATTCCTCTTATTCTAAGGAATTATATTTTATCATAACTTAACACTTCATCATGATAATATTTTAAACTTGAATAAAACCTAAATATTTTTTGCTTTGAGTTAGGAGAATCAATGTACTAATTGCTATATTACGTAGATATGATTTCCAGGAGTTTAGAGTTTGATGAATTCATCGACTTTATTCTTATAATTGGTCAAGAGTTACGCTGCAAGTAGAGGATACCAATAAGGAATGTGGCATTAATTTGACAAACTCATATCTCCTTTAGCTGCAAGTAGAGGATGCCAATAAGGAATGTGGCATTAATTTGACAAACATATATCTCCTTTGATGATTAAACTACTCTTGTGGTTTAGTGGCCAAATGCATTTCAGCTGAAATTAAAACTGTAATGTGAAAACAATAACAAAGATGAAAACATTATACTTTAATGTTTCTAGATTTGTACTGCAAAAGTCTACCAAAAATTAAACTTGTAATGATCCGCCAATTGTTATACAAATCGTCTATTCAAATCCTCTTACATTCTATTGGATTTAATAAAATTAATTCTAAGAGATAGAATATGTTCAGTTGCATTTCATATTCATTTACTCTTGGAGTAATAATTCCTCAAATCCACTACATTCAAATCAAAACAAATGTCCAAAAAACGTCATTAAACTATAAATTTCAAAGAGGAAACTATTTAGCCACTAATAAGTGGATTTTGCACTCCCCTCCGCTAGTCAACAATACTGAAGATGTTGATACTCTGATAGATTGACAGATTCCCTCAATGTCAGCTGTCAACCGATCTGCTACCCACAACAAATCGCCAAATAGACTGAGGGGGACAAAATGCCATTCACGTCTCATCTCTTGTCTAGAGGCTGCTGGTCACAGTGATGCTGTTTATTATCGGTAACTTGATGCATTCATTGTCTGTCCATCGGTTTGATTTTTGATGAAAACAGCGACAAGCGTTTACCGGCGCTTATTTAACTTTTGCTCCCTCCTCTGTCTCTGATAATTGGAGAGGGGTTTGTGCTGCGCAATCTAAAATGAATTTCAGCTAATAATAACCCAGTATGAATCATTGCGATTTATTACTAAGGAAACCAAGACTCATTGAGACTATGAATGAAACGAACGTAATTGAATGCAAAAATTCTAAGAAAACTGAATGAGAATAAACGAATTTGAGAAAAAAAATTATGGAAATAAAAACAAAAACAAGAATACTAATAAAACAAAAAGGCATTTAAACAGATGTTTATGGTTTTTAATTAAAGACAAGTTTTGTGTCAAAAAATTAAAGTGGACTGACTAGATGACTGATCTCATTTGTTTGGTGTATAGTTTTTGTTTTAATGCATTTCATGTGCTCATGCTGTTGACGATAACGATAATGATGATGATAAGATTAACATAATTGAATTTTATTTTCAAATTCATTAACTCGTTAAATAAGTCTGAACACTAATGACCTTTATTGTAAGAAAAATGTCATTTGTAAGATGAGTATGAATGCCATAGAGATTTTATAAAAACCGATATTTTAATGTACTATATGAATAAGACAGTTTTTTTTTGGAATATTAAAATAGAGTTTAGGAAAAATTTAAGAGTAAAGTATAGTATACAAAAAATATAATCTTAGGCTAAATGTGGCTTTTTGAGGGCAAATATCAAAGCTTACTTCACTTGAAAAACTATTGTCGTAAGCACAAAACATGTTTATAATTATTTTCGTAATATAGAAACATACATTTTTAATTGACCAAAAATTTATTAATTTTTTGTTGAAAAAAAATGTTGTCACCTAAATTATAGATAATTGGCGAATGAAAAGATCATTCTATTAAAATGAAGTTTGAAATGTTCTCAATGTGTATTGATGAACTCAACTTTGAATTTGAAAAATTTTTTATAACTTAGTCTGAAAAGTAAAAATAATAAAGAGATTTTTTATTATTATTTTTTTTAATTTATATTTGAAATCAAGTAAGGGTTGACATTCTTATGAAAGATCTAAAGGGTGATTCTTTTGAGGTTAGGATTTTCATGCATTAGTATTTGACAGATCACGTGGGATTTCAGACATGGTGTCAAAGAGAAAGATGCTCAGTATGCTTTGACATTTCATCATGAATAGACTTGCTAACGAGCAACGCTTGCAAATCATTGAATTTTATTACCAAAATCAGTGGCAGAAAATCCGCTTTTTTATCGACAAATTTTGTTCAGCGATGAGGCTCATTTCTGGTTGAATGGCTACGTAAATAAGCAAAATTGCCGCATTTGGAGTGAAGAGCAACCAGAAGCCGTTCAAGAACTGCCCATGCATCCCGAAAAATGCACTGTTTGGTGTGGTTTGTACGCTGGTGGAATCATTGGACCGTATTTTTTCAAAGATGCTGTTGGACGCAACGTTACGGTGAATGGCGATCGCTATCGTTCGATGCTAACAAACTTTTTGTTGCCAAAAATGGAAGAACTGAACTTGGTTGACATGTGGTTTCAACAAGATGGCGCTACATGCCACACAGCTCGCGATTCTATGGCCATTTAGAGGGAAAACTTCGGAGAACAATTCATCTCAAGAAATGGACCGGTAAGTTGGCCACCAAGATCATGCGATTTGACGCCTTTAGACTATTTTTTGTGGGGCTACGTCAAGTCTAAAGTCTACAGAAATAAGCCAGCAACTATTCCAGCTTTGGAAGACAACATTTCCGAAGAAATTCGGGCTATTCCGGCCGAAATGCTCGAAAAAGTTGCCCAAAATTGGACTTTCCGAATGGACCACCTAAGACGCAGCCGCGGTCAACATTTAAATGAAATTATCTTCAAAAAGTAAATGTCATGGACCAATCTAACGTTTCAAATAAAGAACCGATGAGATTTTGCAAATTTTATGCGTTTTTTTTTTTTTTTAAAGTTATCAAGCTCTTAACAAATCACCCTTTATCTTTTTCATAAAAAATACAATGGCACCAAATCCTAAATTTAAAACTGATAAATACATGAAATAATTGTTTAATGCTGTAATTAGTAAAAATTCCTATATATTTGAAGTAAAAATAGTTTGCAGACAAAAGTTATATTAGTTTACAAATTATTTTTGTGGAAAAAACTGTTTAAGTGCCTCCTAAACAGATATGTCTTGTTTATTTATTGTTTAATTACATATACAATAAAATTATAAATATAATTGAAAGCTTTGACTGCTAGGGCCTTAGGCTTGAGATATGCCTTATTGTTTTAGATAAATTATATTATTTAAAACAATTTGGGGAAAGTATATAGATTCTGAATGAACTCCGTTATAGTTAAGAGAATATATTAACAGATACAGTGAATTTATTAATGAAAGTAGGGCAACCCCAATGGTTTACCTCTTGGCCAGAGAATGATCAATTCTACTTTAAATTGTTTGTCATTTTCCATGTTAATTGCATTGTTCTTAAAAAAATGCCGACCTCTTTAATTTTATAAGATTACTTGTGTTTTGCCATCTACAATGGTAAGCAGCGACTATCCAATATAATTCTGAAGATTGTAACATTGAATATCTCTGAAGGCTCTAACGAGACCGACAAGAAACTTTAAATTATTGTCACTTCAATATTTTCAAAGTAACTAGGCTAATAATGATTCCCTCCGTCATCTCTTAAATGATTTTAATAAGTACTATCACTTTCTAGAATTATCTGACTCATTAAAGCGCAAAATAATTTTATATTTGAATGAGTGATGCAAGTAAACGTATTGTATAATTATTTTTAGTTTGTAAGGATATTCTTATCTAAGAACTTAAGAAAAAACTGAATCCTGGCTCTTTTTCTTCCTTTTTTATACTGTTTACTGTTTTGAGAATTCACTATAAATATATCAGGTCCATTTCAGCGAAATTCTTTCTCGGAATTGTTCACAAGTAATTTTCTGGTCCCGTGAAGATTATAGGGAAGCAAATTTTAAGTAATTTTTTTTATTGAAAATTAATTATTAAAAAATGTAGTTGTATGAGTTACAAAATTTTTTGAATATCTTCTTAAAAAATCTTTAGGTTTATATTTCTTCGTTGGCATAACTATTTGATAAACTGTTTTCCCCTTTAATGATGCATAAAACCGCATTATTGTATTTTATTGTTTATAAGATCTTCGTTCAACTGATTATGGGAATTTTATTTTAAATAATACCCCTACAATACCCTTACATTTACGTTTTACCCTCGTTACCCTCATCATACATGAGTGCTACCAGCATCGTGCACATAAGACGCATGCGCAACCATTGTAATTGTGTAGAACTTCAATTAGTTTCAAGGGAAAATCATTAAAGCCAATTGACTTTGACGCTCACCATCAAAAACAATAAAAAAACACACACAACAATAACAACAAAGTGAAATTACAATTTGTTGTGCAACAACATAATACAAGGAGACAGTTCTCTACAGAGACGACAACTCCATACAGTGGTAAAGGAAGTCAGTCGCAGCCATCTAGAGAATCTTCAACATTGAATATCCATCACAATTTCTCCATACAAACACCATAGAAGATTCCATTCTTGTGATCTTCTGCACGCGCTAGATGTTTCTCTGTTCTATGTCATATGTCCATATAACCATAAAAAGCCGATAATTTATGCCACAATCTGTTGAAGTGCCATGAAGAAATTGCAATTAAAAGAAAAAGGAAACCAAAACAAAAAACCCCAATGAAGCTGTACAACAGCGTATCGTGGTTGTATCCACAATGTTCGATGTCAAATAGAGTTGTAAATGTGTTATTGGTGTGCTTGGTGGCCATAGAAATGAGCATCATTTATTTGATGTATGGAGAAATGTTAGTACTTTACATTATTTCTTTATCTTGGCAGGAATAATTTATGGTTCTATTTTTCCCACAAAAATCTATAAACGAGAAATCTTGGATATTCGATTTCTTATCAAAAAAAAAAACAGTGAGTGAAGAATATAGTTTGTGAAGATATTAGAAAGCCTTAATTGTTTGTTTTGGGAAATATGGTTAAACTGTATAAACAATAACCTTCTAAAAAATCGGATATCAGAAACATCTTCCAGATACTCAAAGAGGCAAATATTTTTAATGCCAAGACGAAGAAATTGAAAATGAAACATGGAAAATGACAAACAATTTAAAGTAGAATTGAGTGAAAGCTTTCTTCTTTTTCAATAATTGCAGGATTATCAGATACTTCTATAATTCATAGAAGTATGAAGTTCTCTTGTAAAATATATTTTGCAATAAATTAAAATTTAATTGCACTTAAGTTATAGGATTTCATGTCTTGTAGGGAAATAGCTGGCGAAGTTTTCCATTTTAAAGAGAGAAGTCCACATTTCTTAAGATTTTAACCACTATTCTATCAACTTTCGATTGAAGCCATTTGTTCTCAGGGTTAGGTGACTCGTGATTCGATCTACTTGATCCACCTCAGCCCGTGTTTAAACCCATGCCTGTGTATTTATTGAAAATCTTAATAGCCCCAGATAAATGTATCTACTTTGTTGAAACAGTTGTATCTTGAAGATAGGAAGAATGTTAAACAAAAGCTGTTAATTGAATTCTATTAGACTGTTTATTATTTTCCAGTTTTTAGGGAAATTAGTTGACAACCTCAACCTTCTTCGAAACAGTATATTCCCACACAAATCTTGTGATCTATCTCACACAACCCACATAGCAACAAAAACCACCATAACACCAAATGATCAACGTTTCAAGAAAAGAAAACCCTAAACGAAATTTCGTATCAAAACAAAACAAAAAGGTGGTATCACAACAAAACCTACAAAATATGCCCTCAAACCTTTGGTATGTAGCAGAAGAAGGCCATCATTACACCGTCTGTCGGTCAACTGAAATGGTCTCATATTTGTCAAAAAAAAAAGCAAAAAAGAGACGAAGAAAGTCGTTCGTTCGTCATTTTCCAGTTCAAGCCAAACAATGGAAGAAAGAATGGGAAACAAAACAAAAGCCAAAAAAAAAAACACAAACCAGACAAGTGTTACGTAGAGACGAGACGTAGCGTGACGTACCGCCACCGCTGAACAATATCGCCCTTTCCCTTTTGCACCTTACCTTGATGACAAACTGCGTGCTTGCGTTGAGGTCCACAGTCATACTGTAGCTTATGTTGCGTTACGGCAACAAAGGGGTACAGTGAGCGCGCTGTATGCCACATTGCTGCAGTACAGTTTGAATGCTTATGGCAAAATGTCAACAACTTTTCAAACGTCAGTTGATTGTTTACTATTATGGTTTGTTTATTTACTTCAGTTTCATACCATCCTCCCAGTCCCCTTTGCCAGTTCTCAAGCCATGTGAGCCAGCTTTGCCCTTTCGTTTTACAGTCTCATCAACATCAAGAAAGTATTGTATTGCCAAAGGCATTAACATCAAGTTCCAGGGGTTCATGGAGTAAACGGGGTATAGGAAGGCGAGGGGCATAGCTGAAGAGGTTTTTTGTTTACTTTTTAAGGTAAATAAAGTAATTTTTGGAGTCATGTTTCTTCATCTTTTGAATTCCTTTTTATCAAGATCGAGTCATCAAAGTCGTTGTTGTCGTCAATGCCATGAAACACCAACGCGCCAATATTTCTCTTCGTCATCATCAGCATCATCAAAAGATTGCTTTCTCATGGTCCTAATGAAACCAATCAATGTTCTTCTTTGGTTATTTCCAATGTTCAATTGAATTCTTTTTACTCTTTGTTAGGGGATGTTTGTCGCTGGCTTCCTTTACTCATCATCATCAGCAGCAGCAGCAGGAATTCTAATCCTCACAATGTTTATCGCACATCTAACAATACCCAAATTTGTAACACTCGCCTCTCAATGATGCCTTTTGCCATACAATGCACCGGCATTAGGTTGTTCTTTTGCGGTGTTTCCTTTTTTTTTTTACTCAAAACGAAAAAATGAAAGAAAAACATTTTCATTGTTCCATTGTTTAGGCTTGAGCTTGTCATTTAAACATCAGCCAAAAAGTACGGGCTCAAGTGATAAACCCTTAACTTATCACTGCCTGGCTAAAGGGAGGTAATGTGATTTCATGCCGGTAATGTAAATGATTAGCCTGAGTAGTATTTTGAAAATGATTACACGCTGTTATTATTCATTGAAAAGTGTGAAGTAATCACAGCTCTGAGAAAGTTTTTTAAACCATTTGTTCATATTTTTTTTTGTAAAGGATATTAGTTTTGAAGCGCAAAATATTCCAGCAATTTATAAGGAGAAATATTTATATGAAAGAATAACTTCACATTTCTTTTTCTAAAGATAAAAAAAAAATAATAAATATAATGAAGAGAAGAAATATCCTCTTCATTGTAGGATTCCATTTTTACGGGTATTTAGATCAATCGATAACAAATCTGTAAAAGTAAAGAAAAATTATATATATATTTTTTTGGCAAATTTTATTATAATGTAATGGGGAATGATCCAAAGCAACAATTGAGAAATTTTATTTTCTTCCAAATAGATTATTAAAGAAAAGTCGACACTATCACGAACAAGTACAGATGATTAATTTATGAAAATATATTGCATTGTTTCGCACTTATTAAGACCAATGCAATGGTCCTAATATAGGATTTGTCCAAAAAATTGTGTGAACACTTCTCCTCATCTCTCGCCTGTGTTTTCTTACCTTACTCAATATGAAACTACAGAAGATTTCGCGCTAGTTGGAAAATGTTTCATATTTCCAGAAATAACGCGGAAGTTAACCAGTTTTGAAATGATACAGATTCCCTGAAATAATACTGTGGTTCAACAACTGATCCTTCGATTATTATTAAATAGAGAGTTGGGTTTATCTGAAAGCGACAGTTGTATCAAAGTCCTTGCTGAAATTTTGAAAGATGAAGGGAGTGATACTGACTAGAAATGTTAGTTCCTTAGATCTTCTTAATCAATGTTAGTTCCTTAGATCTTCTTTTGAGTGATTAGACTACAAAACTTTTTTGATTTCATTTACAGCGACAAGTTTGGTGTTTACAAAAATTCCCATTTACAAGAGAACCACAGGGTTCAATAACAGGATATTTTTCATGGAAATGATTTGCCTGTACTATTACCCTTACATTGGGAGCCACCGTGGTGCAATGGTTAGCATGCCCGCCTTGCATAGATAAGGTCGTGGGTTCTATTCCTGCTACGACCGAACACCAAAAAGTTTTTCAGCGGTGGATTGTCCCACCTCAGTAATGCTGATAACATTTCTGAGGATTTCAAAGCTTCTCTAAGTGGTTTCAATGCAATGTGGAACGCCGTTCGGACTCGTCTATAAAAAGGAGGTCCCTTGTCATTGGGCTTAACATGGAATCGGGCAGCACTCAGTGATAAGAGAGAAGTTCACCACTGTGGTATCACAATGGACTGAATAGTCTAAGTGAGTCTGATACATCGGGCTGCCACCTAACCTAACCTACCCTTACATACTAAAAAGTTGACATAAACTTTATTTCTACAATTATCATACAAATAAATTGTTATGAATTTGGGCATTCGTCTATAGAAGAACACAAATCTGTGCTTATGATTTGCAAAATTAATTTGAGTAGTCATTAGGAAACTGAACAACGCTTTACCCCGGGTTCATAAGTGGATGACGGCAATCGTTTTTAAATGTTCCATGGTTAGGTTAGGTGGCAGCCCGATGTATCAGGCTCACTTAGACTATTCAGTCCATTGTGATACCACATTGTTCCATGATTGAGGATTTAGATTTTCTCTCCAGAATGCGGACAACAGGATTGATCTTGCCGTTGAACTTCTCTATTTCCCTTTAAAAGATAGCATTAGAATGTTCGCATAAAAATGTTAGAAGACATATTTTCGAATTAAAAGGTGATCGCTGATACAGGTTACTCCAGTCAAAATTGTATAATTAATAGAAAAAATCATCTTTCGATTCTTCTATCCTTGATAATTGTATCTACATGTCAGACCGGAAAGTTTTCAACCTGCCGATCAACTTGTTTGGAACATGAATATGTTGCCATTGGGCAAACGTGGGTTTAGAACTTTATGGGGTTTTACACCAATAAACAATCGTTGCCCCCATACGAAAATATACTATGAAGTTGGCTTAACTTATGCCTTATGTTGAACTGAACAATTTCTTGCTTTTTACACATAAGTGTAAAGTGGAAGTGTTATTTCCTTCCTTATTGTCGGGGTAATATGCGCGTTTCTTCGAATTATTGCATTCATGGTCAGTCTTTGAAAGTGATTGATAGGATCTTATATCTAGGTGTTTATTTTAATAGTAAGCTAAATTTCAAATCCCATATTGATTATATCTTGCCTAAGGCATATTCTACTTGTGCATTTATTAAAAGGAATAGTAAGGATTTCATCAGTCCATATACCCGCAAGATTTTATATACTTCGTTTGTCAGGTCAAAGTTGGAATATGCGTCAATGGTCTGGAACCCATATACTGTTGGTATTTCTGATAGAGTTGAGAGATTGCAAAAGAAATTGATAAAATTTGCACTAATAAGTCTCCGTTTTACTGAACTTCTTGCTGAGTATGAATCCAGATGTAGGCTCATACATTTGGAGACTTTGGTCAATAGGAGAAAGAAAGATTCATTATTATTTTTGTATAAGTTAATTAATGGTTATATGGATTGCCCGCCTTTGCTTCGTGAATTCGGCTTCAATGTTCCGCTAGGAGTTTAAGATTTTTCCAATACTTTCATGTACCTATGCATAGGAATAATTATGCTTGCAATGAGCCTATTACTAGAGCTTTGAGAGAATTTATTTCAATAAATTTAAATTGTAATCTTGATCTATCCGTTCCTTTAAAAGATTTTGATCAACTTTTGGATGTATTTTTTTTTTTAGAAATTAGTACATTTTTAAGTAAAAAATTTTGGAAGTATATATACAATTTAGAAATTAGCGAGTCTGTAAGGATTATATTGTGAATTATCCAAAGTCTGAATAAATAAATAAATACCAAGGGTAATCCAGTATAGCTCTTTGGCAAAAATCGATTTATGAGATAGATTTATGAAATGTAAAGGCAACAGGATTTAAATGACGGATCAGAATAGCCTTGGAATTATCTTCTATATGATATCTAAGACATCTATTAAAAACGCAGATTCTCAACCATCTTGGCTTACTGGATAGAAATGTCATTTATCTTTTTTTACATTGGCAGTATATTTTTATTTAAAATTTGGCATACAAATATTCAACTCTTTGTATTTCTTCAAATGTCAACTCCTGAAAAGCATTAAATTTATCACATGAAATATTAACTCTTTTGTTATGAATGCGGAAACCTTTAAAAAGTTCACAACGGAAATATAACTCTAGAATTCAAAGAAATAAATGAAATTTTATACTTTCTTGAAACATAAAATAACTTAAAGTCTAAAAGGGATATCAAAACATTTCGAGAATAAAACTTTTTCTTTATAATATTAATACACGAATGTCAAAGACCATATGAAATTCCTTAGAATTTCTATTATCACAAGTCAAGGCATTCTTGATTTTAACATGAAATGGGAAAATCACCTGGGAAAACGAGTCACAGTTCATTGCATTCAGGGGATGTATCGAATATCGAGTCGATGTCATTGTCGTAGTCTCCTTGTGATTTCTAATTATTTTTTTTATACATCATAGCTCGTTCCTCATATCGATGGAAACCCACACGTATCAATGTGTCAATATCTGCATTACATATTATTCTGGTTAATCGGCTACGACCAATAACTTTTAGCTATAAAAAACAGTGATTTCCTTTTTCATGGATTCCACCACCACCAACACTACACTCCAATGCAGAAGATGGGTACAGAAGGAAATTCCACATTCACCAAAAAACGTGACTGGCATACTATAATCCAAAAAAAAAAAAAATAAACAAAATTCAAACCTAAGCAAATCTGTGGCGGCCATCGAATTTAACAAAGTCTCATATTTTTATACGGGCCCGTAGTGGTCGTATTTAATATTTAGCGTTTACAACTTTCATTCTAAGCAATTTTAGTTGTCTGGAAATGAAAATTCGGGTAAAAAAGCAGCTTAAGGAAAAAATCTCTTTTCCATTCTAGAGGCCATATAAACTGTACTTGAGAGTTTGTCTTCTTATTTGAAAAAGTAAAGAACAACGTGGAGAACGAAATGAATGCGATAAAGTGCAGCCGACCAGCCTGGCAGGCAGTCAGCAATCTAGCTGGCCGAGCGAATGTACATTCACTGCTGGCCAGGGGTCTTCTTGGTAGGCCCAGAGCAGTTTGCAGGGAATATGCAGTAGACTGTTACATTGTTTTTGATAAAACACCACTTTTATTGGTAACAGTTTTTGGCCAAAACAGTTGAAACACTCACTCGTTGCATGGTCTTGCTTTCAGCCCAGTTCAGATTGGCGCGCTCTATTCAGGCCATATTAGTCGGAATGAATGCACCAGCATGAACGTGGCTTTTATAGCAGACCATTTTCCCCTCCAATATAATAGTGAGAGAATAAAATCACCCGAAAAAAGAGAAAGGGAAAACTGTGTTTTTAGTTGAAAACTGACAAGAAACAAAAAAACAACGGAAAAAACCCACCAAAGAGAAAGAGAGTTTGAAAACAGTAGAACGAACGAACCCAGGCATGGACACCGACACAGCAGACCCAGAACAGAACAGAAACAAACTATTTTACCAATGTTTAGGTCACTGAACCGAAATGAATGGTGGGTAATATTTTGTGTTAACGTTTTTCTTTGGCTAACTCCTCCAAATGGTGGTGGTGCAACCACTGCAACTTCAGTTTCCATGGGGGTATTTGGTAAGGCCTTAGGACTATAGTGTCTTAGGTTTAAAGCAATTAGGCAAATTGGATTCCCAAACATTTACGTGTGAAATGATTAACTACAATTCAGCTGTAATATCTCTTGATTCAACGGAGTACACCGTTTTCCAAAAATCGTTTTTATTAAGTCAGTATATATTTTAGTGTTAATATTTTCCTCTGAAACATAAGGCAAACGACGTTTAAATAACATCGCAATCTACATGCATAAGCTTTTGTCCAAATATATGTTCTTAATTCCTCTAAGGCCTTTATATAGAGGCCTCTCGGTTGCCATCATTTTCTCACGTTACCAATTTACTGCCTCTTCTTTTTTTGTTGTACTTTAGACATTAATAAAACAACAAAAGCAATAACATCAAGGGGAAATACGAATCTGACCATGGCCAAAAGTGTTATTAATAATGGACGATGAAGAAAGGAAGAAACAAACGAACTGAACTGTTTGTTCATGGCATGGTCAGGCATACGTAATGAACGATGATAGTCATCCTCTCCATAGTCGCCCCTTATATCTCCATGTCCTCCTTTATGTCATTACTCAATTTATTGATATTTTTTTGTTTCGGAAAATCCCTTAAAAAAATAAAGATTTTCTTATATGCTGTGGTCTTTGTAGGTCTTCTTTGTTTTTTCTTATGATTTGGTTACCAAAACAAAGGAAATTAAAACTAAAAATTATTGTTTTTCCATTTAAACCACCAATGCTTATCGAGTTTTGTATTTTTTTTTTCATCTTTTCAGATTCTAAATCAACGATTCTGGTGTTAAACATAAATTTACTAGAAGAAATTTTGTAAAGAGAAAAAGTGTGAAATTTGGAAAAAAAGTATAGATCATTGCAAATAGCTTAAAATAATTAAAAGAAAATAGTTAAAGAGTTTAGTATTTATGTACCCACTTTTGACATAGTCAAGTGTTCTTGCTGTAAGATAAAAATTCGCCACCACGGAGTCCTGGGATTTACATAGTATGGACCTCAATATGGATATATTACCGAGCGGGAATATTTTCAGCGAACTGGAACGCATCTGCACCACAGGCTATTTCTCATCACAACCATCTATTGAGGATCAATGGCAACAGGTGAGTTGTATTATTGTTTTTTTTTTATTATGGAAAACCAAAGAAACATTTTGAACAAACTAAGTTTCCTTTGCAAAATAAAGAAACTTAATTTAAAACAAATAAAGAAGATTAGAGACAATCTTTGAAGTGTTTCTCATAAATTCGGGATTATTCGATTTTAAACAGATTTGATTCCGGAGAAAACTTTTTTTTTTGTATGTAACTAAGCTAAATTTCCCATTTTCCCTCCAATCCCTGTTTGGAAATTTGTCCTCTGTTTTGCTATTATACGGAGTGAAGGAGTTTTTCGTCGTTGACCATGGAACATGTTTGCCGATTCTCGAAATTTATGTATGCTTTTTTTTCAAAACATGTTTGGGATGATCATGTTCCTTCTCTGTGTGTACGTTTCTTATTTCTAGCTATCGAGAATCCACTTGATGCGAGTCCCACCGTATTATGAGTAGGACTTGTATTGGCTTGTTTGATCTCATTGCCTTCGTGGAATATGTTTTTCTAGGCCCTGTGTTAGTCCTGAGCCATTTCCCACTTTGTGCTGTGGTCCGGCAATCCGAATATATCGGTGTCTGGTGCGCTTTGAAATAGCCAAAACTCATATCTATTATGGACTTTACCGGCAAAATTTCGCAATGCTCTAAAGTATCTAGATTTTCAATGTTTCTATTAAATTTCTCAAAGCTTATTAAACGTTTTTGTTTGGCTTCGAATTAATACCGAAACTTTTTAACCAGCCAATACCTTTGGACTTAGCCCTGTTATAATCCATTCCTGCTTGAATATAATTTTGAAATTTGTCTCAATCATGCTTAATTTCTCAGTGTTATCATAGTTGTTAAATGAATTGTCATTACTGTTTTTTGTTGCTCAAAGCGTCTATCAAGCTCCCCTCAAAAAAAATTCCCTCTTCCCCAGTGTTGGATATAAAAGAGAGATAATTCATTTAATGACTATTGTATTCTTTTTAATTGCCTTAATAAAGAGATAATGACAACTTTTAATTTAATTGTGTACATAGTTGAACACAAAAAAGAAAACAAATCCAAAAAACATACAATGTTTCTTCTATTGTTAAATAAAAATTTACAAAAAACTAAATGAATATTCATTATGTTTAACAAACCACCCTCTTCTTCTATTCCAATTGAGTGGTGAGGTAAAGGGAAACAATTGTCTAACTTTGTTTTCCGGTGGAAATAAGTTATACTTGATTTTGTTTTATTTTTTTCCTATGAAAAAAAAAACAAAGAACTAAAACAATGATAGAAAACAAATTCCAAAACTCTGGATGATTCTGGAGGCTTTGATGCATGGATGATTTACTACAACGCCTCATCAACTCACCACCCGCTCTCCCTCTCTCTCTCTCCCTCTCTCATTCTGTCTCTCGCCCTATGGGTAGTAAACAAATTTAGTCGTTTACAATGTTAAAGGACTTGAACGTAAACAAATTTGTTTACATTTTCCTTAAAGGAATTTTAATTTCCAATACGATATTGGATTTTCTCAATGTGATTTTTCTCAATTATTCATAATGGAAATGTAAACACCACAGTGATGGAGATAGAAGAGAAAGAGAGAATGTATAAATCCATGAGTGCGTGTGTTGGTGAGAGAGAGAGAAAGATTTTGATACTCACGCTTAAAACACCATCTCCAATTTGTAAGCCAAGCTGTTGGGTAAGTTTGAGGTGGGTGGTGGAATTTGGCGTTGTGTTTTCTGACCATCTCTCTGAATTTTTATTTATGCGTGGTGTATTCTGGCGGCTGAAGAGCGAACATAATTAATGAGCGTAAAATAACGGATGTTTTTCTTGTTTCCGTTGACTTCCGTTCTGGCGTTTGTTTGTTTACTTATTTGTCGTTTGTTTCATTATGGCATATTATTATTATTATTATTATTGTACTCTTCCTCCTCCTGCTCCCCCTGGAATACAGCATACAAACATTTGGTTTCATATGCGGGAGAGACTAGAAATAATATTCAAGCATAAAACCAATGCAAACTCCAATACCCTAAAATTGGAGTACCAAGGGAAATCACCTCTTTCCTCTCTTGTTGCTTCATACATTTTCAGATCTAAAGTAACGAAAAAAACAAAAAAAAAAACACGAGAAGTGCATTTGAAGCAATGCCTCTAAGGGGGGAAAATAACATCAACAGCATTGAACGAAAAAAAAAAAAAAATAATAATAATAGAAAACCATTGCATTCTCCCAAAAAAAAAACAAAAATTTTTTAACGATGACAACCCATACATCCCCTTTAAATTCATGACCGGCTGTCCACCATTTACTTCTCTAGCTTATTTCGTTTATTCGTTTGTTCTCTTGCCTTTCAACATTTATGGGAACAAAGTGTTAATTTCAAGTGTTAACATTTCAAAAGATGAATAATGTATACAAAAAGTAGTTTATTTAAGCTTCAACAAATACACGCTGTCATTGCAGGCGAGAAGGTGGCAAATGGAAGCTCTAGGTGTATTCGACGAAGACCTTTAAACGTTTACGTTTTAGGTTAATTCAGCCACCGTGGTGCAATGGTTAGCATGCCCGCCTTGCATACACAAGGTCGTGGGTTCGATTCCTGCTACGACCGAACACCAAAAAAGTTTTTCAGCGGTGGATTATCCCACCTCAGTAATGCAGGTGACATTTCTGAGGGTTTCAAAGCTTCTCTAAGTGGTTTCACTGGAATGTGGAACGCCGTTCGGACTCGGCTATAAAAAGGAGGTCCCTTGTCATTGAGCTTAACATGGAATCGGGCAGCACTCAGTGATAAGAGAGAAGTTCACCACTGTGGTATCACAATGGGCTGAATAGTCTAAGTGAGCCTGATACATCGGGCTGCCACATAACCTAACCTAACCTAACCTAGGTTAATTCATATTTTGCTTCAATGAAGTGAGACGAAGATCTCTAAGAAATGCAGACATTTGTTGACCTATTTTTTGGAGTAATATTTTTTTTGGTGTTGTATTTGTTTATTACACGAATGCATCTGTGAAGTTGTTTAGATTCGTAAGGTTGGTGAAAATAAATTCGAACATTATTTAACTTTGTCATTTTATTATGTTTTTTTACATTGTAAAGTATTTCAAAATAAACGATTGTGGAAACTGATTTTAGTATCAATGAAGTATTCTGCAATTCTATTTGTTCAAACCGAGTAGAGAGCCAAAAGTTGATTTCACTTAAGTGTTGTTCTTTTTACACATTTTAAAGTACATATTATTTGGATAATGAAGATTAAAGAACTTTATTAATTGAGTTATTGAAAAGAAAATGAAAATGTTATTGATCCTTTTTGTGTCATAATGATTAACATTTTCAAACATTCCTGAATATCTTAATAATGTATTACTGTGTTGCAGCTGCATGCTTTGTGGTAAAAATTAAATTTTATCATTAATTATTTTAGTAAAATAACTTAAAAGAAAGGAACAAAGTTCTTGCTCCCGGAGCTTTAATGGTTTAAGCGTTCAAGAGAGCTCTTCTTCTTTCTGTCTTTTATTCTAGGAACTCTGTGTCTCAAAGGAATTCCCTAAATTTGTCTACCATTAAAAGTTTATCGAGTCGATTGTGAACAACATTGAGAATCGATTGTTGTAGATGACATTTCGTATTTAGTAGTTGTTAATTATCATTACAATATTTATTATTATTATTTAAGAAATATTGAAGTGTATTGAAACGTACCTCTTATATAGATATGGATCCCATATGATGCAATGTTACTAATAAGTCAGGATGTTTCCCTTCAAAGTTGATTTCTTCACATTTAAATATGATTTTAATTAAGAATAAAAATTGATTATTTAGGTAATTAGGTATTTAGGTAAAATTAAAAAAATTAAAAATAAATAAAAATTAAAATTTTGTAGCTACATGAAATCAACATTGAATTGTTATCTTTTATTTTAACATGGAATCGGGCAGCACTCAGTGTTAAGAGAGGAGTTCCACCAATGTGGTATCACAATGGACTGAATAGTCTAAGTGAGCACGATACATCCGGGTTGTCACCTAACCTAACCTACCTTTTATTTTACAAAAACTGGATTTAAGACTTTTGTATTCCCAAACTATTTTCCAATACATTATTCTTCCATAGATTGAAGTAGTCACAACTTCAATCTATGGAAGAACAATATAACAAATTCTGTTACAAATAAAGTATAAAAACCAAATTAAAAAATGTGTATATATACATATCTTCCTTTTATGGTTTTCCTATTTTATATACAATTTTCTACAATCGAAATCTTTTTAAAATGAAATTCGTTTTCCTTATGTATATCTGATTGAAAAAAAAAATACATTAATTAATTTATGGTCACATTCGCCTTACATATCTCGCAATTTTTTTGGTTTTATTTTATCTGTTTTTCTGTGTTCTTCATCGTTGTATGGTCATTTCGATTTTATTTATTCTTTAGAATTTAATTAGAATTTATTCCATTTAAGATTTTGTGTTTCCATAGTGCATTTGCAAACGACTTTGCAGATAATTAACTTGTATGTTCCATTTTTGTGATTTATAAATTTGCCGATAAGGCCTGGTGGTGAATGTCCCACAGACAAATGTATAGAGAAGTTATTCACTACAGCACTACACCACAGCGTCCCCTGTTGGTCCAGCAGCTAACTAGGATGGACTATGCCAGGCCATTTCATGTGCAAATCATGCCAGTTGAAAATATTTCATTGTAAATTGTAATTGCTTTTGTATGTTAATAAATTCCAAACTGTATACTCGTATTTGCCTCAAGTAAAAGTAGAATGAACACACAACACTGTGTATTGCTCATATGTAAATGTAAAAGGGACAAAGATGCATTTCCACTTATACCAAGGAAAGAAGATGCAACAAAAGATCTCCACAGCAGTGTATGCGTGTGTGTGTGTGTCTTATACCACTTGCAGTACAAAACATCTTGAATTTTGGAATTTATTTCAAATATGGCAAGAAGAACAATCTATGTCTACTTCTACATCTTCATTGAATATTTCTAACTATTTATGTATTTTCACACACACACACACATCTACCTACTTGACCAAGTAGATATCATGACATAGCCATACACTTACAATTATTGTTGGATTCCTTCTGTGATACCTCAAGAAAAGCAACCCCGAAATATTTGCAGAATGGAAATCTTCAAGTAAACATTTGTTCTACAATGTGCGTAAATAGTGGCAAGAAATTAAACATTTTCAACGATAGTTTGTTTTTATTAAACTACACTGAAATATAAACAAAAACACTTTTAGGTTTTGTTCTTTTCTTTCGTTTTGCTCTCACATTGTTTATCTATGCTATTCCTCCACTCAGCCTGCCAGCACCGTATCTAAATAGAGCTAGTATATATTTCTTCCTTTTGGAGGAAAATACAAATAACAAAAAATAAATTGGGAATTCATGACATTTTGAGGTTATATGGAACAATATTGCAACACAATGCTGCAATGTCTGTACATTTTGGTATTTCAAGTTAATAAAAACAGCAACAATGCCAAGAGTCTGGCAATGTCAAAATATGGCAAGTGGCATATTTGTGCTTATTGAAATTCCTAGATCGAAGTTGAAGTTATTTGAGACAATTACTATTATGATGTAAGATGAAGTGTTATGATCTACACACAATTGTTATTTTAAATCTTGAGAAATAATTTCAGGAATTTTTGCAAAAGAAGTAGAAGTGCTCAAAAGACCAAAGCTTTCTTAGATTGAATTTTTTGTTTAAAGGGGTACTTAGGAACAAACAAAACTAAAATTACGAATAGCATGTGAGTTGGTTTTTCTAAGTTGATATTTATTTATGTCAATAGATTTTCAAAAATAATCTTAATTTATTATTATAAGTAAATATTTAAGTTTTTAAATCACATTTTATTTATAACTAAAATAAAATGTGATTTAAGAACTTTTATATTTATGTCCGTTGTTCAAGACAATTGTTTAACAAAACTGAAGTTTTTTTTTAATTTTAATGCCACTTTTATTGATGCTATTTCAGAGAGTTGGGAATAGGGATTATAATAAGAATTAAGAATTCGTTTTCCGACTGTTGTAATTTTTTAAAAACCGACATTTTGAACTTTTTCAACTTGGGAAAAAGCCGATATTTCCACTTTTTAATCCTAGAGGTCATCATTCGTCAAAATGACGATGCTTAATATTATTTTCGATCTAAACTGTATTTTTGTCGATTGGGAAAGGACAAATTTATGTTATTCTTATTCAAAGATTTTATGACTTCTTCTTTAATATTATTTAAAAATAAGCTGAATGAAAAATTAAATTAAATTTTGGTGCTCATTTTTTGATTTTTGATTATACAATTTAAGCTCCTTGAAATAAGCCGTAGTCAAAATGACGAAGGATGACGTTAGTGTACAAGAACTAAGGATGACTTTCCAGGGTTAAAATTATAATTATTGGCCTACACTAGAATAAGTCTCATGACCTTTTCACAGATATTTTATGTCTTCTGTTTCAATCATGAACATCATGAAAATCCATCACTTAATTAATTAAACATAAAAATTATACTGGATTAAAAATTCAATAGTTTTCTTCAATATTTTAAAATTGATTCAATTACAAATCGCAAAATTCAATTAATTTTTTATTTGAGACAATCAATTATTTAATATTGTAAGTTGAAATGTTTTTTTGGTGTTGTTAAGGTACAAAATTATAATGTGATTTTATTTAATAGACGAACTCCCCTGAAGAAGACAACAAAAATTGTCGAAACGTTGGGAACAATGCAATAAAAAAGTCTTTTTATTTGCGGAAAACAACCTTAGGTCTGATAGCTTAATTAGATGGGAAAATTTTGAAACTAAACGGACCAAAAATAATAATCAAAATCAATTATTTAGTTGGACTTCTTCTATTTTTCTAATTAATTCCAATTAGTCAAGTAATTATACACTGAAAAAAATATTGTCGTGAGATCAAAGATTTCGCGTCTTTAAAATACGAATGCAAATTTTGCTTAGCATAGAAGACGCATTTCTCTGATATAAAGTTTTTTTCCTTGCCCAAAAGTCGATAAACTTTTCAATGAAGTCGTGTTGTCCTTATAATTAAGTGATGGGACTTAAAAATGGGTATCATAACATAAAATAATTTTTTTTTGGGCTAAGGTCAACTTGACTTTAATAATTCAGTAAAATTCTTTAAAGTTAATGAAATTGTCTTTAAATTTGTTGTCTTTTTGCATCTTGACTACAAAGCAAAAAATCGTTCAAAAATAGGACATGTTTTTCAACGCTTTATTTTAAAGACGTTTTTTACTTGAAACATAGCATAATTTCTACTGGAAGGCTCGTCTGAATTTGAAAAATAAAGTTGTCGTTAACTCGTTTTTAAAGGACTTTGATAGCATATGAAGAAAAAAAGCTGAAAAAGCGAACAATAAAAATTTGCTTTCTAGAAGCAAGTACACAAAACCCAAATTTAAAAGAGAATTGTGTCTTAAAAGTATCCTTACTTGTATTCTCCGCTTCTTTGGCTCGGAATCAATACCAATTTTTTTAAAGTAAAGACAAAATCTTTGGAACCGGGCATGCTTTTTGTTCAGTGTAATATTGCTTTAGTGTAGTTAAATTTTATGTACATATGTACTATGTTTTTAGATTTATCAAATTCATTTTACGTCACAAAGCCTCTTGATGATAATTATCTAATAAATATTTAGAATGATCGCATGTGTACAGATAAACGTACGACTTACTTTATCATTGCCGTTGGACATGTATACGGTTAGAGTAGGTAGACTGCTGGTCTTGTTGATTCAAACCTCATCAATCAATCAAATTTCCTTGGACGATATTCTCGATTAAAAATTGGGTATTGATTGACCTACAGGTGGTTCTTGTGGATGAAATATCAAAACTATAAAAAAATTTTGAAAATGTGAAACACTTTTGATGAGAGTAAATGTTAGATTTTTTGGAAAGTCTAAAAAATAACCCTACACAACGATATATACCAGCAAAAAAAATTGGAAGTTCTTCTAAGGCACAAAAATTTCCTCCCAAAGATATTCTTTATTTTACCTACCCAGATAGTTCTTTTAATTCGATTTTTTATAACTCTGTCTTTTGTATTTTTAATTGGAAATTAAAGTTTTTTGTTTCAAATAGGCTAGAAACAGAGTAGAATTAATAAAATGATAAAAATCCATTATATCCATTAGAAAAAAAATTGCGAATTTTTAAAAATATTTTATGTCAACAGTTTCAGACAAGCGTTAGAAGGCATCATAAGAAATTGTAAAAATTAGTTATTTGGAAAAATATCACAACATTTTTTAATTCACTTCCAAAACACTGAATTCGAATGACACCTTGTGACAGAAGTAATGCATATTCACTACTTTTTTGGCGACGCTTTTTTGCTGAGATGTGATATTTTAAATCACGAAATCAGGTATATCCGAATTCTGTGCTTTCCAACTATGTATATTGGATTTGATGGAAATGTGGCTTTGGAAATCCGTGGATACGCTAACCAGTTACATTAAGCTCTAATTCATGATTGCTTCTTTTGCGCATACAATAAGCATTTTTACTCCAAATATCTATGGAAATTTGGTAACCACAAACAAATTGGCTTTGGGAACACTGTGTGCCCCCCTAGGTGGGCCAACTATAATCTAATATCATCACTTGGACGTTGGCCACCCACTCGCACTTGAGCCGCGAAACTGTGTAGTGTTTGTCTAAACATTTTTTTCCTTAAAACTAACCAGGAGAAGCATCCACTGAAGCGAAGAAGATTTTTGTATCAAATTGAAAATAAATAAACAAATGGCCAACCGAAAAAAAATACAAACGAACTCGTCTGCTAATAAAAAATAATAATAGATTTTTTTTTGGTGGTTGGGTTATTTTAATTTTTTTTTCGTTCTTTGCATAAACACAGTTGCATAAGTATGTTTTCTGGTTTGTAAAGGGTGATTCTTTTGAGGTTAGGATTTTCATGCATTAGTATTTGACAGATCACGTGGGATTTCAGACATGGTGTCAAAGAGAAAGATGCTCAGTATGCTTTGACATTTCATCATGAATAGACTTACTAACGAGCCACAACGTCGAATTTTCAGTGAATGGGCCCTAGAAAAGTTGGCAGAAAATCCGCTTTTTTATCGACAAATTTTGTTCAGCGATGAGGCTCATTTCTGGTTGAATGGCTACGTAAATAAGCAAAATTGCCGCATTTGGAGTGAAGAGCAACCAGAAGCCGTTCAAGAACTGCCCATGCATCCCGAAAAATGCACTGTTTGGTGTGGTTTGTACGCTGGTGGAATCATTGGACCGTATTTTTTCAAAGATGCTGTTGGACGCAACGTTACGGTGAATGGCGATCGCTATCGTTCGATGCTAACAAACTTTTTGTTGCCAAAAATGGAAGAACTGAACTTGGTTGACATGTGGTTTCAACAAGATGGCGCTACATGCCACACAGCTCGCGATTCTATGGCCATTTTGAGGGAAAACTTCGGAGAACAATTCATCTCAAGAAATGGACCGGTAAGTTGGCCACCAAGATCATGCGATTTGACGCCTTTAGACTATTTTTTGTGGGGCTACGTCAAGTCTAAAGTCTACAGAAATAAGCCAGCAACTATTCCAGCTTTGGAAGACAACATTTCCGAAGAAATTCGGGCTATTCCGGCCGAAATGCTCGAAAAAGTTGCCCAAAATTGGACTTTCCGAATGGACCACCTAAGACGCAGCCGCGGTCAACATTTGAATGAAATTATCTTCAAAAAGTAAATGTCATGGACCAATCTAACGTTTCAAATAAAGAACCGATGAGATTTTGCAAATTTTATGCGTTTTTTTTAAAAAAAAGTTATCAAGCTCTTAACAAATCACCCTTTATATGGTGGCCATTGGTGGGAGGAGAGTTGGATGAAGATGAAATAGAATGAATAGAATCACAGCAAAATGTTAATATGATCATCTTTCTCCAAAACAGGCAATAAACGCTTGAATTTCAAGCGTTCTTCTGTTATTAAATCATCGACAGTCAGTCAGCCAGCCAGAATTCGTTTTGCGTGGTATGCATTGCGGTTCAACGCTGAAAATATTTCAGTTGCGGCATTAGCATGCGGTTATGGAGAGGGGGTAGGGATGTTGCAAGTATTCCATTATGGAATCATAATTAAAAAATAAACTTGATGTGTTATTCGAAAGCATCTCAAAGCTAAGAAATTTATTTGAAAAGATTTGAGAAAACAAAAAAAAAATATTTAATACTACAGCCCATGTTATGTATGGAAATACCCCCAAGTGGGAGAGAATGCGTATAGGAAATATTTTTGTTTACCTCAACCCCCTCGAAACCTCAATGTTATATTGATTATGACTTGCTAGCGCCGGCATATGTCCCTGCTGCCGCCCTTGGTGTTTGTTCGCAGTAGTATTTCTTATTGTTTTATTTTATTTTTGTTATCAGGGAAAAAATTAATTCCGAAAGTATGATTAATCCAATTGAAATACCAAAGATATTAAAAAAATATTAAATAAAAATAATCTAAGAAAAACACATAATATTTGATGTATGTATGTAGTGTATGTACATGGAAGAAAATGAGTGCACACCGTAAAAAATGTGTGTGGTCGAGAGAAATGAAATAATAATAATGCATTATAATATTTTAGAAAAATTGAGATCAACTTGAGAATTCAGTATAAATAGGACCACTGTTCCGGTTTACGAATTTGCTACATGCAAAATTTTTCCTAGCCTATACCTTTTCAACGACAAAAATATGTATAATATGGAATTGTTTTCAGCTTAAAGGTGGGTATTAAGTTCGAGTTTAGCCGCTAAAATCGTCATTTTATCACGATTACTTTTCTTTAATAATCCATTTTGAGGAATACAAATTTTGTAAAAATTTGCTTTGGGCTATTCCCCATCATGTTATAAAGAAATCTGCAACAAATATGTATAATTTTATGCCTTGTTTTTGCTTAGTTTTCACTTTAGCGGCTAAACTCACCTTTAAGGTGGGTATTAAGTTCGAGTTTAGCCACTAAAATTGTCATTTTGTCACGATTACTTTTCTTTAATAATCCATTTTATGAAATACAAACTTTGTAAAAAGTTTACTTTGAGCTATTCCCCATCAAGTTATAGTGAAATCTGCAACAAATATGTATAATTTTATGTTTTTTTTTACTGATATTGTTTTCACTTTAGTAAAAAAATGACGATTTTAGCAGCTAAACTCGAACTTAGTACTCACCTTTATGCTAAATAATTTCATGGAAGAGATTTTCTCAGGAAATCACGAGATACTGGCTGGTTAAAAATGTTACGTCTTTTCTAATCCTTAAGCTAGAACCAAGAGGATAATATCTATATTTTTGTATTTAAACCAGGGAATATCGGGGCAAATATGAGGGGACAAGCAGCGACATCTTGATGAACTCAGGAGGCGATTCTGAGCAATAAGAAAACATCAGAACAGAAACAGAATAACGATTTCAATAACGATTGAATGCTCGGCATAGTGGCATTCCTATATTTTAGTCTCATTTAGACTATTCAGTCCATTGTGATACAACTTCTCTATTAGCAATGAGTGCTACCCGATTCTATGTTAAGTTCGGTGACAAGGGACCTTATATAGCCTTCTTATAGCTGAGCGTTAGAACGGAATTTTACATTACAATGAAACTATTTAGAGAAGCTTTGATACTCTCAGAAATGTCACCGGAATTACAGAGAGACCACAGCTGAAAAACTTTTTGGTGTTCAATCCGGCCCTTTGTAAGTAAGGTCGGCCACACGTTGACTCCGAGAAAGTGAGTAAAAACAGCGTTTTATACATTGTGATTTCCGAAAAGTGGCATTCGCTATAAAAGTGCCACCTTTCATCTTAAAAAAAAGTGGCACAAAATTAGCACACCATTTTTGTAAAGAAAATCTAACAATTAAACACATTTATATCAGAGTTTTATGGAGAATTGTGAAGTAGCATTTTAATGGAGACACTCACAGACCATTAAATCCTTATTTGAAAGCTTTTTTTGAAATTTTATAAAAAGGTGACTTACCCGGTTTATCTTCAATAGAAAATGTTCTTTGCATAATTTTAGGCGGAACAATTGTCCGCTGGGAACATTAGCAGACTAAGGGGGAAATTGTTCATAAATTTAGTATTCGACTGGAAAACTCGACTATTGTTAGGACACCATCCCAATGGTATATGAGATCAAACTGTAGAAAATATACAATATAAATAAACCAAATTCAATAGTGGCACTGCAAGACGAAAAGCCGGCACAATTATGTGAAAAGTATCACACAGCGAAAAAAAAGTGAACTGTTTTATAGGAAGAATGAACTACCTCGCACGAAAATTGAACTAAATTTTACTCCACATTTTGAGATTTCCACAAAGCGTTGCTAAAACCAGGAAAATGTAATGCCCTGTTGAACTTTTTAACTGCAGTTCATGAAATTACATCCTCTCATAGAAGAAGAAATTAACTAAAATTAAAAAAGAAAATCATAGGCACCAAATCATGACCATTTTAACCATACAGTAGTTCATTCTTACTATTTTTGGGAATCGTACGAAAATTTTCATTTGTTATAGTTCATATTGAATTTATGTGTACGGTCATTGAACTTTATACCCACATTTAGTTCATAAAATTTTTGAGACATACTTAAAAAAAGTAAGATTTCATTAAGCTGTGGAAAATTTCGATAAAAATAATAAAATTTAACTACAAGCAAATAATTTTTTTCCAATAAAAATAAGTTGAATTTAGCCTTAGTTTAACTAGGGAAATTTTTTTCTGTGCAATTAGTGGCACAAAAGTATCAACACTTTAAAAAAGTGGCCAATTTGCCACTAAAGTGGCACAACGGTAACACTGCTCATAACTGACAGACACAAATTGTGCCAGTATTACTGACGAGTGAAACAACCGCTAAAAAATTGTTAAGTGTTTAATAGTCGCTGAAAATGCACGGACAAAAAAGACTGGTTTTCATATGTTTGGGTGTAAAAATTATATGTTTGGAACTCAAATTTTTTAACACAATATTTTTAAGTGCAAGCATATAATGTTCATAAACTAGCATAACATGTTTGGGACATATATGTTAATATGTTAGAACATATTACGTTTGGGACCTAAACTATTTGTAAATATAATGTGCTTAGATGCAAACATATATTAATTTAGAAATAGCCTACAAACATATATGTGTTTAGAAAGAGAGACCTAGAGAGTATGCTGCAAATAAAATAATGGAAGTAACCAATTGGAAATAAAAATTCAATAACTTTTTTTTCTACCAGTGTATGCCCTAATGTGAAACATAATATGTTTGAACAATACAAACAATATTTTGTTTGGACAAACCTGAAAATATATAGGCTTGAAGCAAAATGTGTGTTGGGGTATATGTTACAGCAGCGATTTTTATGTGCAGTGCGGTCAATTGTTTATTCTTAAAGTTCTTTTGAAATATCATTTAATTGTTTATATTCGAAAATATTTAAAGAAACTGATATTAGCATATGTGTTAGACATTGAAAACTTTAATTTAATTTAAAAGGGTTGACTGTAATTTCATTAACTACTTTTTTCGTTTTTTTTAATTGTTGAAATCACTAAACATTTGTATTATTTTTCTTCGTGTACTCCATAAAACATATCCACATGCATTCAATTGATTCGGAAAGAAGGCAATTTTAATAATTTTCTAAAGATTTGTTTATCACTTCAGAAATTTCCTTAAATAAAACAAAACAGAAAAACAGTCATCTTCGTCTGTCTGTGCTTTTTTGTTGGTTTTTTTGCGTTCGTTCTTTTTTTAATTTCGCTGCCATGAAAAGCGAAAACGCTCACGTTCACTTGCAATGCCAATCAGCTGCTTTGCCGGACTAAGCGATAAGAGTTTCTGGTTCTCGGTCTATGTTTCGGTTCAATGTTATCTCTTGTGAAGTTTTTGTTTTTTTTATGACATCTTTTGTTTTTATTTTGCATTTAATTATAGCACAATAATGATAAGCCCGGCAGAGGCACAACTGCTGCTGCCTATAATACCATCATCTTTGGCATTAGCGTGCAGTTTTTCCTCCACTGTAACCAAAAAATTTCAGATAATGAATGGCAAACTATTGATTCAACCTCTGTAAGAGAGGGGGAGGGAAAGACTTTTCCACAAATATTTGAATATTTTTAGGATCGCAGATTATGGCCAGGCTCCTTGACTCCTCATATATCTTATGGTCTTTATCGCTAACATTGATATGGCAACAATGTTTGGTTTAAACGCTAATAAACCACAATTAAAGCTGAAAACCGATGCCATTCGTTGGTTGTTGATAGCCAAGTAAATAAGGAAATTAACTTCATTACTTGGCTAATGTTGTATCGTATGACTGTTAACATTTGCCAAAGTCCAATAAACGATATTTTCTCTGGGTATCAATTTCCTTATGGCAAAGATGTGCATGGTTCCACATTTTTTGCTTGGTAGAATATTTTGATGTTGATACCTGTTTGGATTATTCACACAAGCCTATATATTTTAGATGGTGGGTATGATGTTTTTTTTTAATAAATTGAAATAAATTATGTAATATTATTTTTATATCATTACTGAAAGGAAAGAATTGCGATTTTACAAATAAAAAAAAAAAAAAAAAAATGAATTAATTTCGTTTCACATTACACTTCCAAAAATCCACTTTTAACTACATTTCACATCTCCTTTTAGTAAATTTCAAGCCTAATGTGAATGGCCAGTTACTTTATTTAAAATAATTGATTTCGCTTACTATTTTAATTTACGCTTGTGTTATTTATCTTAAGTTGGTAAACAAGTGGAATAATTCGGATACATTGCCTGGGTAGACATGTGATTAAATTGAATTATTTACTTTACTTTAGTATTTTTTTTTAATAATCTATTTTAATTTTATTTTTTTTTTACGCCTGGCCTGATATATGTTATTGAGCAAATATATTTTGTTCCTTCTGTTTTACTCCTATTTTCTATTCAATATTCCTCAACATAATTAATGATTTGATCGTATAAGTCAATTAATAAAAATGGACCCTCTTACATATTCACCATCCAGGGATAAGATAAGAACAAATGTTTAAATCCGAGAAATCTCTGATATATAATTCCCACATTCTTCTTCATTACATTGGTGGAGATTTGCACATTGAACATAGAATCTATTCACCATCACAAAGTTCGTCCTTCTTGTTCTGCCTCATTCAATGGTATTTTTCTGAATAATGTGCCCTAATGGAAACTCATAGATTATTTGAAGCATGCATTTCACTTAGGTTCATTTATCCATCAAATAAAAAACCGAAATCGTTTAATTTATTCGTAAAAACCTTTTCGAAACGCGGCCTCTTATTATCCCCAATGGCAGCGGGTGTATTTGTATGTATGTGTGTGTGGGTGTGTGTGTGTGAAACCCGGCGCTAATTTATAACATAACATTTCAACTCATTATGGCTTAAAAGAACAACATTAATTTACATCATTCGAACACACACCTCTGCCACTTGCGCTGGGTCGATGTTAGAAGCATACTAAAATTCCACTCACTCATACAGACACACACACAAAAGCCATCACAGTCTGTGAAAAGGACGACACACTAACGAAAACACAACCGCAGCATTATTATGGAAAACTAGCAACAACAGAAGATCAGCAATTTTTGTATTTCTCCTATTCATGGCTATGGGGTTATAGCGAACAAATTGAACACAGAAAACTGTTTTGCTCATAGACAGCAGACTGACAGCCTGATGGACAGACAGATGGCAGTACGATTTCCACGTTGGCCAGTCTAAAGCATAAACAGCCATGCATAGTGGAGTCCTTCAATTTCAACACGAAAGCAGATAGACAACCACGGCTGGAATATCCACACAGATAGATAGAGTGCGAGCGACGAGTGAGCATAGATATCCAACGTTTTAATGAATTGCCATAATAAATACAAATTTATCAGCGAACCAACGATGCATATGTAAGTAATAGTGAAAGCAATTAGCAAGGGATATATATCATATACCACCACGGTACACTCACACACACACTAGCCTCTGCTGCTCACACCCATACACCTTTCTGGAGTTGAGTCTTAACTGCTTTGATATCGATGGCAAAGAGCAAAGAACCTTACATTGCTAAAGAGCCTTATAATAAAGTTCGCACAATAGTGAAATGACTGTTTGATTATCCTTTGGGTTTGCTTCGACATTTCATGTCGACAATTTTTCGATGTTTGTTTGTCTCAAAGACCAAAGACAATCAAGGAAAGGACAAGCCCATTTGAACTGTATTTTTGCTTCCGCCTTACCGCCAACTAATCAAGATTTATGAAGTTCTAGAGGGCTCTGATCCCTGTTAGAGTAGTGCGGCAGAGCGAGAGAGAAGGAAGACAGTTTATTCATAGATTAATTTGAAATGAACGAAATATTATTACAAGAGAGAGTAACATTCTAAGAATTTTGCAAATCTTTGAAAGATAATAGAGAAATATTAAAGGGTGTTGCAATTGAAGTGATTCAAGTTTCATAGTTGAGAAATAATCTAGGAAAAGGAAAAGTTGGCCGGCATTCAGGGTATGAAAATCGTCTCATACGCAGTCATTCCATTCCATAATCTAAAGGTTCAATACCTAACCATGACCCACAGAAAGGAGTTTCTCATAGTAACTCCTCTATGAGTTTTAACTGGGGTGACGTTTCGGTCTGTTCTTTATAAAGTTAGGAGTTATTTTTACATAAATGTATAAACATACGATAGAGTTGCACTCATAATGTCCCCTTGACTATACAACTGTAGTGGTAAACTCAAAGAAAGTTGGAAATATCGGAAAATTCTGTAACAATGGCAAAAAGTCTGCTAAAAATGGGAACATGATGTTTGCCATATTTTTGTCTACAGAAAAACGAACTTTGATTAAGTGGCAACAAATAAACAGGATAATGTTGTAAAAATGAAAGCAACAATAATTTGTTGATTATTAAATTTCAAAGTATCTCAGCTTGGTACGCCATTTGGACTCGGTTATAAAGAAGAAAGAATCGGGCAGCTCTCATTGATAAGAGATTGGACTGAATAGTCTAATGGATTGGACTGAATAGTCTAATGGAGTTTTCTTTTCTGAAAAAAGTGATTTTCAATTTCAATTTGTCTGTACAGAATGCGCAGTTTTAAAATGTTGCCAGCAACCTAAAAATGCTATCATTTAAGCGGCCAGAATAGAATTCAAGGAAGGGAGCTGGGCTATCGCAGCACTCTTGTTTGTTGGCAGTGCTGACAATGCCCGCAATTCGCCTCTATGCGTGACGGTATTTTCGAAGCCTTTTCGCACTTTTGCCTGTTTTTTTAGAAAAGAACCTAAAAAGTAGATTTTCCGGGCAAAATGCTAAAAAAGTGCGCATTTTTTACAGGAAAAGAAAACGCTAAAAGTGAACCTAAAATAACGGACTTCCATTATAGCTAACCTAAGTGTTACTGCTTAACTATCATTTGCTGTTATTTGTAGCCACCTTTTTCTTTGGGTGTAGTGCACAAAAAAATATTCACAAAATTAATTGGTCCAATTCACTGAAATGATAGTATCAATCACGGAAATCACTACAAATTTAATTCATCCAATTAAAACCTTAATTGATTCAAGTGATTTTTTTGATTGCTTTTTGCTGTGCTTAAAAATTTTATTGAATTGAAATTGACAATTCCTACACTCAAAAAAAAGTGAACTCTCTATTTCACTAAAGCCAATTTAACTTTATTTTAGTTCATGGAATTATTATGTTTGGAGAAAGTTTCCTCTACTCTAATAATTTTTTGTGTACGTTAGTTAAATTAACTAAAACCGAGGAAAAAAATATACACAAATGAAGGATAAAGATTAACTAAATTCGTGTCTTCCACAAAATAGTTCAATATTTCTTTAAATTTGTAAATTTTACTACAAATGTGTTCATCATGAACTTCGTATGTCACTAAAGACATTCATGCAATTTTGAACTCCAAGTTTTTCCTTCAAACTACAAAATTTTCTTTAACAAGTGAAAAAATTTAGTTATGTCTAATAAATGTTCTTGAATTTGTCGAAACATATTTACTTATTTTTATGACATCGGCGTGATGCCAACGTTTGTAATACTATTTAGTTAAAATTTTCTACAAATATTCAAAATTTTCTAAAATTAACCGAAAGTTTTCTTCCTGGTGGGTTCACTGTTTTTTCAGTGTAATTAATATAATATCCATTCAAAGTTCGAGGGATATAAAAATGTTCGGTGGACAATAGTTTCAGTTAGTCGAGGATTTATTAGCGTAGTTTACTTCAATACCTTACAACGCGATGCTAATTTAAAGCCACGATTTGGAGATGAAAGTCTAAATGCAGGCTTCGGAAAGTAAATTCTGTCGCATATGTTGTTTGTTTTTATACGTTATTTAATCAAATTAAAGTTGACAAAACTTCTTCATTGCGAAATTAAATAAAAATAGAATAAAACAAAAGCAATTAAAATAAAATAAAATAGAATAGAATAAAAAACAAAATAAAATGAAATAAAATAAAATAAAAAAAAATAAAAAGTAAAATAAAAATAAAAATAAAAATAAATTAAATAGACTACAATAAAATACAAAAGAAAAGGTCAAATAAATGAAGCAAACATTTTAATATAAATAAATGCAAATTTTATTATGTTCACCAATTTGCTTTTATAGACCAAAGTAACAAGTTATTGAAACCCCATTTTGCGGACCCTTATGTCTTGTAAACTCCAATCTTCTCACCCCGCCCCCTGACTATGCCGTTTAAGCCTTAAATATAATTTTAAAAACTAATCACGTTCCATGATATGACTGTATTTTAGTTGAATGACTAGACTCTAAATACAAAAGGATGAGACATTAAGGTCTTATATCTTTAACAAAATCCATTCGGGATACCAATGAAATAAATGACTACAAAACACATGGAGAACAGATACAGTGGCAGAGAAAGAGACAACAACAGCAACAGCATTGGCAACAGCAATGGCAATAATATAACCATAAGAGTCGAGTTCTATTCTACGATGATGATTAATTGCAGGAAACATGATTAATGATGATTCCAGGGTTTTTCATTCCCAAGGATGTTGTTAAATGTCCTGCCTCTCTGGCTGCCGCCTCATCGTCACTTCCTTAGACACCCTCGCAACGTGCTGTTTGCGTTCCATACATCTGTTCGTTCGTGGTTGTCACCAATGTCGCTATTGTTTGGTTTGTCTAGCATGCATACTACCCATGTTATTGTGACCAAATTGAAATCATCTCCTTGGAACACCTACACATACACATACACCTGCAACTGTAACGACAATATTTAGAGATTTTTTTTCGTTTGCTTTTTGCACCTTTTAAGGGCCATGTTTCGTTTCCGAAGAAAAGTAGATAACTGTCACTTCATTTGGAAAGTAAACCCGGGCATAGGGTCCAACGGATGGATACTCTAGCAAATGGATGGTCGATTACTGGATGTAGTATGTGCACAAAGACTTGATGTCACTCGGTGTGACAAAGAAACTACAGTTTTCCATGTAAATGCCTTGGCAGGACAGCAATGTAATCGGTCTCGTCTCTTTTGCTTGTTGTCTTTGTGGTGGTGGTGGTGGTGCCATTGTAGCTGGTGTTGCTAGTGGTGAGCCCGGCATGTCCTTTTACTTCCAATACAATTATTTAACATTAGCATTTTTGGGCGAGAAAATGCATCACACACACTCACACTCACACACTTTGCAGTGATGGAAACAATAAGTCAAGGATTTCGGTATGTCCGTCCGTCCGTCTGTCCGTTCGTTCGTTTCTTTCTAAACAATGAATGAGGCAAATTGTGAGCGATGTTAGGAAAAGTGATGAAAATCCATTTCCATAGATCTTTGTACACGTAACAACTACACTCGATGTGGTTACTGGGATGTGAGGATTTCTGTGTTGTTTTTTTCTGCGCCGAATAAATTTCTCTTTACTTACGGACCTGGACAACAACAGCATCGCCATGCAGTAATCATTAAGCCTCCTCAATGGAAAAAAGACACGAGCTGGAGATGTAATAGAAGCAGCGGCATATTTCTGTCTACTTTAAGGCATGTCAAGTCATTTTCTTTCCACATCATTTTCACTTCTATCCATTTGGTCTGGCTGCTGGGCTGGCAGCCTGTTTAGCTCTGTAGATATGTGGTACGTGCCACTTGGTGTGTATCATCGTCACGCTGATTAGTATACTCCAAGTAAAAATTTGGATATTCCTATTGCCCAAGTTGTTGCCCATAGCAGGGACATTTGGAACATCAAGCGGTTTTGGATTTTCTCTATGCCTCATTCCATTTCCTTTGGACACCACTAACAAGTTCCTTGCTGCCAGCTGTCTTTGAGTGAGTGCGTTATTAGTTGGGAACAGGATCAGACCTTTTACAAGTCTTTTATCTTAACATACATCAATGTTTCGCATTGGTGTGTGTGTGGCCAGGGGGTGGATGGTATGAGCCTAAGGTCTTTGCTCGTCCTTGTCTGAGTGTGGAGCTTTATTACCCACTTCTCGGTTGGAATATTTGTTCTTTGTTTGGCAAATGTTTCTTGTTTTATTGCCTTTTAAGTGTATGCGACTAAATCGGTGTGTTGGTGTGTGGGTGTGTGTTTGGAAGCAAATCAATGTGTGTGATTTTCGTTTTTGTATTTTTGATTTATAGAACATTATCTCCAACAATGCCATCATGTATTCACTCTCTGGCTTGTTATCACATGTGATGCATAAATGGCCATTCCGGCAAAATGTCTTTCATGAAAGAAACCCAACTTGATTACCACCACTATGATGCCTCCTTGACATTATCTGAGTGTAGGCCTAATAAAACATACGAAAATCAAATTTTATACTAAACTAACATTTTTGTGTTTCTTGGAAATATTTCTTGCAATGTGACCGACCTCCATATAACAAGGTCAAAAAAGGATGATTGTTAAGAACGATAAAATACCCACACTGTATCATAACCATTCGTATAACACCCGTTGATCTCGTTCAGTACTTGTAAAGCTACCATAGCCTTCTCTTGCAATGTAAGTTTGCAGGTTTGGAGCATTTTAGTTATAACTGATCGAGGCATAGAAGAAAGACTAAACTGTTCACCCCTCTAATTGAGAGATTTTAGGCAGCCAATTGTATTCAATTCGACAGCTTCAGTGAATATGTATGCAACAAAAACTGTTGGATTTTTTTAAACTGCTCAGCCATTTCAATGAGACATTTTAGGCAGCCAATTCGATTCAAAATTGACAGCCTTAGTGAATATGACAAAAACTCCAATCTAGCCACTCGTATGGCACCCGTTGATCTTGTTTAGTACATGTAAAGCTACCATAGCCTTCTCTGGCAATGTAATTTTGCAGGTTGGGATCATCATGGATACGGATTTTAGTTCTATGTGATGTTGTAAAAATATTCGTTTTCAGTTATTTGGTAAATATCCACCGACAGGTCTCGAAAAAAGTCTAAATTGCACAGCCATCTCATTCAGAGATTTTAGGCAGCCAATTGGATCTTATTTGACAGCTTCAGTTAATATGTATGCACCAAAAATATGTTGGAATTTTTTATTTCACATTCCAATCTGAAAACTGCAGAATATTTGAAATTTTCAGTAAAGTCAAAAGTAGCGTTTTTAATATTTTTTTGTTCGCCTCTTTATTTTTATTTCTTGATCTCATTACATTAGATCAGTAATTAATTGCACGACCATCTCGTTGGAGGATTTGAAGCAGCCGGTTATCGTTCTATATCTACATTTATGGCATATGTAATATAGCATTAAGAGCATCTGTGCCTTTCTAACAATATGGAGCTGAGACGATTTTCATCGAATTTAATTTAAAATCGCTCGTATATGTGCGTGGATCATCTATTACTGTCTTACACCTAACTTAACTTATGGCGATTTCGATTGTAATAAAATATGCAACATTTCACACAATGTCGTGTCAAAAATATAAACAACTGCGCTGTAGCGTTTGACTTTAGGTTTCTTGAAGGAATTATGATTTAGCAACTGTTTTCAGATGACATTGAAATTTGGGCGAACTCTTTAGTAAACCACGGTTTTAGTTTCGGCAACCGCCAATTACTTTTGTTTTGCTGAGGATATTGGTTCATCGGTGGTTTGATTGTATTGCGACATTAACTTAGAAGCCAATGTAGGTCATTTATGGTTTGCCGGACTAAGGACTCTATGGGTATTTTTCCTAAACGTATATAGGACTCTCCAGCATACTGGGTCATACTCATGAACAAAAGTGATACTCATGAATTTTATTCACGATTCCAATATTTTCAACTTTCACGTTCACATTTTTGCTCATTTTCGATAGCAGGCTCTGGCCTTTTCTTTAGTATGAGTTGTAGAACATTTTAGTAATACTTATCGACTTGATAAGTATTGATGGGATTTTGTGATTCGACCTCAAAACATGAACTATACACACAAGCTGGCAGGATTTACACACTTTTCATGTCAAAAAATTGTTGGTTCGTAGGTAGCCGAATCAAAAATTTTTTGATATGAAAATATTCTCCATGAAATGGGCCAAAAAATAACCCACATGAATAGCAGCAGTAAAATTTTGTGTATTCACCAAGTTAAACATTCATTATGTGTGGACAATTTTTGAAAGTGGATGAACTTTTGTTGCCTAGAGAATAATCTAAGCTCTGGCATCTACGAGATTGTGTGTGCTGAAATAGTACACACACACACCTCCGCATACATACACTCACAACAATTCTGGCATTAGAATTTTTATTGTCGGTATGCTCACATACCATGAAAACCCATTCAAGTTATGGTCTTCCTTGCCATACATCTTAATGTGCCAGAAGAACAAGAGAAACAATGAACGAATGAGTGAAACAATCCACACAATTCACAAATTTAAGGATTTTCAGCTAGGGCATGTTCCAGGCTCTACTACGACAGTATTTCATGCATTGTGTTGAGAATACCGAGTAACAGGAATCCCTGGGATAGGAAAATGATGCATATTGCCTGAAAAGCATAGACCCTATATTGCCTCCCTCTAGCTTCTTCTTCCTCAATGTTGTCAGATTTTCTCAGAAGCTGACAAATATCCAAGAGAATTTGTTCAAGATATTCTAAACTGGCATTATGGTTATGATGGCATCTAACTGCTTTGTCTATGTATAGGGATATCCTTGAACTCTAGGAGATAAGACAGTCACCAAATGACGAGGTGGTTTTATACAAAGGCAAATTAGAGGCTGTAATGCCCCTTGTTATGGGCAAGTCTAACATACCACCATAGTGCCAAAGTTGACGCAGATGTTTTGCGACAAACAAAACCAAAAAAAAAAACAACGTAAAGATTTTTAAGCTCTCTGTAAAACTCCCTCTTTAGCAGAAGAACGAAAAAAATAGCAAAAAAAAACCAATAGAACTCTAAAACATTTACATGAATTTTAAGTACTCGAAATGAATAAAAAATATTTCTATGTTTCATTAGAGATAAAAATCTTTAAACAACAACGATAGACACGACACAAGGAATTTAGCAATCATTAGCGAAACATTGAAAGGCCACCAACCCCTATTTGCAAGTTGCCACAAATGACTCGGCTGCTGCCGCATTTGTACAGTGGGTAAAAGGGGTTAGTTAGAATTTTCGAAAAGGCTTAATAAAACAGAGAGGTCATTGCATATTTTCCATAAATAAGTTTTGTTTTAGTTCACCAGCAAATGGCTTTTTCCCATATAACTGAATAGCAATATCTAGAGTTACAAAAGTTCTGCTTTGATCACTTGGTGCACATACTATTTTTAGAAAAATATTATTTGTGTTCAATCACTCAATTAATTAATCCAATTAATTTTTAATTGAATTTACGTTAATCACAGAAATGATAGTATCAATCACCAACGTCAATGAAAAAACTAAGTAATTGATACTATTAAGTTTTGAGATAGATTTTACTTTTAATTATAAAATGTTATTCAGTTTTATTGAGTTTTTTTATTAAATTTTAATTTTGCTTGCCAACTTATGAACTTTCGGATCTATGTAAGGGAAAATAAATCCGTATATGAAAATTCGTTTCAGTGCCACCTATACGTGAACATTTCTCTAGGAGCAGTGCCTCCACTTTTTTCCAAGCCATATATTGAGATTGCCAAACACATTTAGCTGTATCCGTTTTTACCATCGGATAGATCACTAAAGGATCTATCTTTCACATATAAGTCTGGAACCCCATCTTTTTTCTATTTGGCCACAGTGGTCACTTTTCTCTATCTTTCGTATATGCAACATTACTGCGATTCGGAAGATTTTCGGCAAAGGGTTTTAATTCCAATCGAAAGTTATCGTTTCAGTTTATCTTTGGTTAAACTTTAGCTTTTCTATCTCTTCCCGTTTGGCCAATTTATGCTAATTTCTATGGAGGATTATATCGCAAAAAAATATTCGTATATAACGCATTTTTTCACATATAGGTGGCGCTGAAACGAATTTTCATATACGGATTTATTTTCCCTTACATTTCCGATCTATATTGGATGAGGTTAAATTACCTTAATTACCAGTTCATCAAACTTTGGTATGGTTGTCAGGTCCAGAATGTCGAGTGGATCGGATAACAACGGGATTTCAGAATTTTCAAAAAATCAAATCTGGGGATAAATTTATCTAGAAGCTATATTTAATTATAGGCCAATTGAAAATATTTCAGTTTTTTTCTGAAAGACTATACCTTCAAGCACCATTAGCCCATCCAATTCAGAAGAATCAAATTGAAAGAGAAGACTCAACTGTGCTTTTCCTTTAACCCAAGAACCACTGTTATCGTAGAAAATGGCATAAGAACTGTCCAAAGCACAACGACACAAAAAGAACAACGCAACGCAACACCCCGTTACCAACCCCCGTGACAAACCAAAATATTTGGAATTACAAAAAAATGGCAGGATTCAAATACACAGTCAGCAACAAGGATCTGCACCGCCGACAACGACAACGACGACGACAAGGCTTACCATAATTTAATAGACTTTGGAATTTGAAGGGTATGGCAAAGCCAATACCATCACGATCCAAGCTTAGGCCTACGCCACCAATGCCATCGCCATCGTCTTCATTTACATCTCCCTTTGTAAAGACGACAAAGCAGATGGGCTTATTTCTATGGGCCCATATGTGCTCTGAGTTTGCCATGGCATTTGCCTGTTCTAAAATGACAAAACGACTGTTTTTGTTGGTTGGTCCTTACGAATGGGGATGGGGGTGGTTCTATTGTCAATAACTTTGTCATGTATTTTGGGCTGTTCGGGAGTAAAACAGTTTTTGTGTTAAAATTGCGTTTTTTTTTTGTTCATCTTGCGATTGCCATTTTTCCACTTTGCACATTTGATGCAGTAGGAAATTCCAGTTCCATCACCGTCACCATCATCATCATCAGGGTCATATGCAAGCAAATACTCTCACACATTTACAACAAGCGTTCATAAGATCCTCATTTATGGCATGTATGTGCATAGCCTCTCTTGGTGGTGATTGGGGCGGGTGGGGGTGGGGCTGGATTGGGATGTTTAGCGATGGGTATTCCTATCCAGCGTGTATCCATTGCCTCTCTGGGATGTATGAGTAATGGTAATGAGTTCATAAAATTTTATGTTTCGTTTCGTTTTTTTTGTTTTTGTGAAAATGTTTTTACAAATTGCAAAGCGATTGTGTTATTGCCATCCGGATGGCATTGAGTGCCATTAGGAATTAGGAAAAATGAAAAACCGCCAATAAAAAAGAAATGCGAATGTGAGCGAGACACATGTTCCAATACGGCTATGGGAAACAATTTCAAATTATCAAAGGCGATACCGTACATTGGCTTGTGTTTATTAAAAAAAAGGATCCATTCATATATACGTTGAGAATTTTTAATGGTATGGTTGGCAAAGTAATTTTTTTTTTAATTTTTGTATTACCCAGAAAACATTTAGGTACACGCAAAGAAAATAATCATTTGCTACGAAACGAAAGAGCTTTTTCCTTAGAAATCATCAGGCTCACACAAACTAAAACATTTTCCTCAGGAAAATTAATTTTAGACTAAAGAAGTTTTCTTTTATGCCATAAATGGCAAATAATCTTTGCTTATGGTATCCGTTGTCCCTAACGAACTTTGTTTAGACTAAAAGGATTTTTTTTCGGGAGAAAGTATTTCTTTGCGAATAGTGGTATAGAAATATTAAGGAATTTACATAAATGAAATTAGTTTGAAATTATGAATCACTACCGATGTTCACTTGAGAGGATATTCGACATCGCCATTAAACTCTAATTTACCAACATATAGAGAAGAGTTTTCTTTACCGAGGAACGAAGTTTTAGACAAGGCGATTTTTTAGACAAGATTTTTTTGACACTAAGAAACTGCTTTAAAAACAAATAAACATGTTTAAAGACTATCGTTGAATCATTTCCGATAAATTTGGATTTAATTCAATCTCTTTATAAGAAAGTGCAATTTCGTTTATCTAAGATTTCGATCACGATGAAAGTGTTTTTCTTTGGGTGTAGTTTATTTCTCGATGTTATCTCAAAGTAGAGGCTGTAATCTAAATACACTATAAATATTTTCCATATTGGTGAACACTTAAATGAATTTTCATAAACTTCTTCAACAATCAACGAAAAGCAATTTTCGGATAATATATCTACTGGGCGTCTCTGTATATGCACTTAAACAAGAGGTTTCTTTTCTGCGGAACGAAGTTTTAGACAAGCAAATTTATGTTTTGACGTTAAAGAATTTTCTTTAAAGGCAAATGATCGTTGAATCCCATATTAGAAATGGAGCCACCGTGGTGCAATGGTTAGCATGCCCGCCTTGCATACACAAGGTCGTGGGTTCGATTCCTGCTTCGACCGAACACCAAAAAGTTTTTCAGCGGTGGATTATCCCACCTCAGTAATGCTGGTGACATTTCTGAGGGTTTCAAAACTTCTCCAAATGGTTTCACTGCAATGTGGAACGCCGTTCGGACTCGGCTATAAAAAGGAGGTCCCTTGTCGTTGAGCTTAACATGGAATCGGGCAGCACTCAGTGATAAGAGAGAAGTTCACAATGGGCTGAATAGTCTAAGTGAGCCGATACATCGGGCTGCCACCTAACCTAACCTAACCTTCTCTCTAGTGATATTTTCATTTTTTTAGTGTTGAACTATATCAATGAAATTATAGTAAATTAGTTTAATTTAATTTAAACAAAATAAAAATTCATTGCATTAAATTAAGCGAACTTAACCCAAACTACTTTAATTCAACTTCAATTAATTTTATTTTAATTTAATTGAAATAAATTAAGTTAAACTTAAATTAAAATAATTGTCCGATAATTAAATCGAATTAAATAAAATTTGGTATTATAAAAATTAATCTTAGAAAAAATAGTATTCAGTTCAGTTTTGTACTTCGATTAAATTGTGGAAACTTTTGCCCATCACAAGGACAATTTCTGACAATTAATTCCTATTTTGGGAAACGAAATTTTTGAACCAATTAAGTTTTCGTTTTTTGTTCGAGATGTTTCCCTCACATTAACCCTTTCACTACCGATGTCTACTTAGAAGGACACTCGAAAAATACACCAAATTCTATTTTCCCACTTAGTTTCGATTTTTGGGAGCCACCGTGGTGCAATGGTTAGCATGCCCGCCTGGCATACACAAGATCGTGTACATTATAAAAAAAGGGAAATTTCGGTTGTCTAAAATTTCGTTCCTGAGGACAGTATTTTTTCTTTGGATGTGGATACAAACATTTTTTTAGAATAGTTACAATTCAAAAATCAATATTTGCAGAATAAAATCATTTAGCTTCTTAATTGAGATACACAGAAAAAAATGTCACTAAATTTTTTCCAATTAAAATTTTAATTGAGTTTTAAAAAGTATTCAATTAAAAATTTAATTAATTCAACAAATTATTTAATTGAAACAAAAATTAATCACAAAATTTAAAGTATCAATTAAATTTATAATTGGATCAATCAAGTTTTTAATTGACTTTCAATTAATTTTTTAAATTGATACTATCATTTCTGTGCTTGAAGACATTTCAATTAAAAAATTAATTGGATCAATTAATTTCGTGATTGAATTAGAAATATTTTTTTTTGTGTAGGCTCTCAAAATTAATCCTTTTTTGCTACATGCTATTAGGTTAGGTTGGATTATGGAGGATGAAATGAATCCGTGCCAAACGGATTTGTGTTCACTTAATCCATAGTTGGTCCATTGCCGTTCCTCAAACCCATTTTCTCTTCTCTTCATGACTGTCTTACTTCGGTTGAGGTTAATCGCATCATATGGTAAAATGTCCTTCAGATCTGCCTAGGTTCTTCACCCAGAGTCCCTCATGCTGCAGTCTCCCAAGTCGGCAATAGTTTGAAAGAAATAAGAGCCCAGTGTCTTGCTGTTAGTACAAGTAAAAGACAAAAAAAAAATTAAGTTCTTAATATTAAGTTTAATTCTACAGTCAAAGGATGAGGTACAAGTATAGATTATAAAGCGAATTATTAATTCAAATTAATTTTAATTTGGAGTAACATTTTTAATTAAAATCGTATTAAATTAAATTTTATTGATTAAAATTAAATTAAATAGGAATTAAATTGCAGTACTTTTGTTTTATGTCTTTTTTAACTTATTTTAGTAGGTAATGGTATCCGTTCTCCCCAACGAACATTGTTTAGACTAAAAGGGAAAGTATTTCTTTGCGGGGGAAATTTTAATTTGGAGTAACATTTTTAATTAAAATCGTATTAAATTAAATTTTATTGATTAAAATTAAATTAAATAGGAATTAAATTGCAGTACTTTTGTTTTATGTCTTTTTTAACTTATTTTAGTAGGTAATTGAAATAATAGAAAGAATGTTCACTATTCCTCCTATATGTATAGAAAGGATTCTCTGGAAGGCTGGTTTGGATTCCCCTCTAAAAATGAGGTCAATATTTGGGGGTCATTCTTAATTATTCCATTCATAGCCGTATTGACAAGTCTATTATGGAAATTTTATTAATGGAAAAATACCAAAACAAATTCGATACAACTCTCTCTCTCTCGCCCTCCCTTTTACTCCTTGTCACCCTAAGGATATCGCCATGTAATTTGATTTCAGACTCAATATTAAAGGGAAGGGCATATTCGAAATAGTTCTTTAGCCTAAGCCACACGCGATACCACACAAATTCCTTTGGATTTCTATGGCGGCATAGTAATCTCTAAGTGAAGGCTCATGGCTGTGGGGGAAATTAATACGACCCAGACTCCCTGTCTGTGTGAGGATGTGAGTTTTAGTCATCTCAAGGTTACTAGAATTTGCCTAAGACTACCACGTCTGCAAATTCTGATAAGGAGTTGAACAAACAAGCACACAAATCACCAATATCCTAACCACAGCGACAGAGTGTGAGCATTGAGAGATGAAAATAAGTGAATTTCAGCTTATATAACCAGCCTATAAGATTAGAGAAATCTGCTTCAACCCTCCTTCCTCGTTCCCCTTAAGCCATAGTAAAAATACTTTTGCCACATATAAAGGAAAGAAATGCTCCAGGCCAAAGTGTTGGAAGGCAATGGATTTAGGCGATTTTTGTGGTAGAGTTGCACCAAGGATAATGGTTTTCCATACGCCCACACACACACAATCATCCCTGTGATGGGTTAAAGGCTTTATTGATACCAGCAACAACGTCATACCCACAACAACCAACAAAAAAAAAATCGAAAACGGAGAACACAAAATTCGTCACAATTTCGCTGACTTAGGGTCAACGCCATTTCATTGTCAAGGGATGGCTCGTAATGGTGGTATGGTGGGTGCGTTGTGAAAGGATTCCCAGAACAATGGAGGGAGAGGCTTATGCCAAAGATAAGAGCATTTAAATAAGTGGTGACATCGATCCAAAAACACCACTCCTTAAGTACTTCAACTAAACTCCCAGTCGCCTAACAGAGTCAGCTGTGTTAAACCATAAACTTTCGAATCAACACATGTGTTAATCATCTTGACAAAGAACTCACTCCCCAAAATGCATTGTGCACTCCTCATCATCCTCCTCCTCCTCGAGATACGACCAGTCACCGCTACCACTAGTCCCACCATTTTGTGAAACATGGTGTTTTTGAAATAAACAACAGGAATCGGAGTGTGGGAAACTGCCTCTTAATAGCATATTTGTGAAATGCTTTATTGTCTGCATTTGTGTGTGCTCCAAGTTCTGGTGGGGACGACGAGAGGCCAACGACTTTGGAAATTTGGAAATCCAATTTGGTGTGTTCTTTATTTGCTGTGTATTTTGTTTTCCCATTGGCAGCACCCTATGAACAAATTCCAATTCCATTTATGTTATATTATTTATTTAATTTGTTTGCTTTTCCACATCCCGCTTAGTATTGTGTCAAGGGAAACTCCACTCTCCCTCTCTGTCTGTTTTCTCTTGAAAATATATCACAAACAAACTCCTAGGAAATTTTCGAAAAAAAAAAACAAAATTCCGGTACTTCACCATTGCTTGCAACAACTTCTCGCAAAGCACACATTGGGGTAAATGATCGGTGAGAACTCTACAAATGAATTGAATATATCGATATGGAATAGAGATGCAATCAACACATAGGTTAGGTTAGGTTAGGTGGCAGCCTGTTGTATCAGGTTCACTTAGACTATTCAGTCCATTGTGATACCACATTGGTGAACTTCTCTCTTATCACTGAGTGCTGCCCGATTCCATGTTAAGCTTAATGACAAGGGACCTCCTTTTTATAGCCGAGTCCGAACGGTGGAGTTGATACAGATGAAGTAGAGAACCATAGGAAGATGGATCAGTACTTCGAGCACTGAATTTCATAAATGGGAGTTAAATAGATGAACATGGATCTACACATCGGAAAGATAATATTTAATAAATTTGAATTAAAAATTTAATTTGATTTTTCCTAATTTGATTTTTGATTTTTATATGAATTTTCTTATTTATTTATATAATTATTTAAAAATGAAGACGACATGAAAATGCCGATTTCATAGCTATAGACGCCTAGCTATACATATTTGCAACCCTGGCGAAATGGCATTTCCATAGTCTGTGGTTTAAAACTGGTGATGGCTTATACTACACTATACTAGAGAAAGCAAATAGGAAGTTTTGCTCCTTCTTTATTTGTAAATTATTAAATTATTTAATTTAATATAAAGATAATAATTAATCTATTTTTTTGAATGATTGCATAGTACGAATATTCTTTATACCTTGCCTCGCTTAAAATCTGTGTCCCTGTTAGAAGATCTTTCCATTAAGTTAATAGAGTATTTCTTCTCGGGAACTGGATTTTTCCATATTTTACTTAAATTTTATGCCGGGTCCTAGCGCAGAATCTAATGGGCTCCAAACATTTTTTCAAAAAAATGTTTATCCTTCTGAATTATGATTGAGATATTTCTATGAATAGACATTGGAAAGGACTTATCTTAATTTGTGCATACGTCTTCAATCTATACCATATCGGAAGAAATTTTTCTTTGAGCGAGATGCCGGGATCCCAAGAAACTTCACCATCGCAAATACAAAATTCAATTTGATCTGCATATTTTTTATAAAATCCGAAATGATTTAATTCATAGATTCTTAGAAGATCAATAGTTAATGTATTTATGATTTTCTATTCCTCAAATTCATGATGTACACTATCCCAGACGAAGCCTGCACCATTTTTAATTGTTTTCAAATACCACTGCCCATTGTGCCTAGGCCCCCTTCACAAATGTGAAAATGTTGTTTTTGTTTGTTTTTTTTTTTTTTTTTTGTATTGTTTGTCACTTTCTGTCCTCTAAAGACATTTGGAGCACTTGGTGTAAATTGGAAATTGTGGTTTTTAATGGGAAATTTGTCATCCCTCAATACCCCATTTGCCTCCAAGTTATTTTCTTTAAAAATAATCTATGGTCTGTGAAAGTCCATCTCCCTGCGTATGGAGTGGTTTTTAGATTTTCTAATCAAATTTGAAGAACTTTTGTTGAACTTCATGCGCTACCATCATGCCGCTCTTGCTTGTGGCTGATTTATCCCACACAAATGCCATTTTGGAGCTGCTTATGACAGTTTGTTTTAATTTAAACAAATTGATTTTCGTAGGCCTATTTCAACTGTCCCATGGGTGGGGAGTTTTGGATGTCGCATAGAAACTTTCTTCAGGGGTCCTTTTTAAATTGATTGATGACTTCATGCCGGGCCATACGAAATTTTCTTTTCAAAAAAACAAAAAAAGTTCTGGGCCTAGGCCAACCAAATAGGCTTGCTGGGCATAATCAGTAGTCAAAACTTTTTCAAATCATTTGCATTTCATTTTTAAATGACTGCCCTGTTGATATTTGCTAATGGAGATTATAATAAGGTGGCCTGAATGTGGTATAAGAAGGGATCCTCTATAAATTGGATTTGAATTATTTTCCATTTACATGAATGTCTTTGAGTCATTTACTAATCTCCGATTTTTTTTTTGTCTATTTTCAGGTAATATTTCCAAATTTGGTTTATAATCCTTCGTTTCTATTTTCCAGGGTAAGTCATTTATAAATCACAAGCATTTGCTTTTAATCCAGAAATTGTGAGGGTAGGATGCGTTGATTTCACACCATATGGTTTTAAGTGTTTTTATTTTTGGTGTAATTTGTGGTTGTAGTTTGTGTGAGAGGATGCGGGATTTTTCCATTGGACCCAAATCGCGTCAAACACTTGAGATTATTGACAACGACAAGCAAAACAAACATCCAGCAGCAAAAACACTTTTGGGATAACGAATGCTGAGTTAATGCACCAGTCCAGCAGATGCAACATTGATAATATTTGTTTTTGGTGATTTAGTTATGGAGGATGTAGCACCAATCTGGTGGTAGTTGGCGTCATAGATTCCACCGATCTATTTGGAGACAATACAGACGGACGAAGCAACATCGCTTTGATTTTGAATGCGGTTTGTGTGTTTGTGAAATACGAGATGGAAAGAATCTGTATTGGCTGGTGGTTGGTTTTTTGAGTTAGTGACTCAAGAACTCAGTAATATTCTGGATAAAGATCATGGGCTTATTCCAGTGGAAGGAAGCTGTCAATTTAACATGGTTCCCAAGGATATGGAAAAATTAAAGAATTGCCATAAACTGGAGCATTGATACCAGTTCTGTGATATGTCCGGCAGTGGCATTTTGCCCCAATTTCACACAGAGTAGGAATATGATCACCTCAAACATGTTTCAAGAGCGAAATGTTTTTTTTGTATGGTTACCATGGAACATGTTTGTCACTAAAATGTTATTTTCTTGTCACATATAACCTGCTTGCCGAAATCAGATACATGATTTCCGAGAAAATAACATGGTTGCGAAAACCATGTTACATGGTCACCACCCAAAAATAACATTTTGCTCTTAAAACATGTTTGAGGTTATCATATTCCTTCTCTGGGTGTTCCTGTAGGGTAAGTCCAAATCCACAATGGACTGAATAGTCTAAGTGAGCCTGATACATCGGGCTGCCACCTAAACTAACCTATGTCCCAACCAAACCCTGAACATCATAACAAATCTTACCCTGTTTTTCCATATTCAATGTCTTCTTGAACCTTGATCTTGATTTTCTTTTGACGCCTTACATCCTCTGACACTATTGTTGATTAATTTCTGTTAAATATGTTAAGAGCATCGCATTAATTTCATGCTGTTCTTTGCCATCCCTGGGACACTGGGTGGCTTTGATAAGGAAAAAAGCAAACTACGCACAAATTTTTGTGATTATTTATGATTTCCCCACTAAGGTGACTTATGTTAGGAATCTCCCACAATTCATCATATTCTTCGTTTTTTTTCGTTTTGCTTGTGAGTCAGAATATACAAAGCCATTTTTTGCCTCGGAACTCGGAAGTGTACCATTTTTTTAGATGCTCTTTGTTTCCGTTCAAATTGCTAGCTGTCTTCTATAAAGTGGCAGATATATTAAAAAATCCTTATGGTTCAAACAGATATTTACGACAGACAGACATACAGACCAAACCAAAAAAAAAAAAAAGGAGATGCTATAAAGAGACTAAATCAAAGGAAACTTCTTGTACATATATCCAACACATTCACATTGTCGTTATATTCAAAGAATGGATGGTAGATTGGCTAACTGGTGGCAGAGGATGGCTCGTCTTAATAAAAACCTGTCAACATGACCGACCGTAACAAAGGAAATACACATAACCCACCAAACGGAGGACCAATGTCAGTTAGACAAGCTCCAAAAGCAGTCATATGTCTCTTCTCGCTCGCTTTTTTTATCTCCCCAAGGAGTTGAATCAAATATTCAAAGAATCTTTCTGTCGTTTCCTCAGTTGCTGCCTTTGGTTTTTTTTTTCTTGGGTACATCAAGCCAGGAAGATACAGAATATTGACAAAATCATACAAAACTAATTTAGAAAATCCTTAACAAAATGCCTCAAAATGGGAAAGGTAAAGAAATGTCAACATATTATCCCAAAGCATACAAAGAGATCGGCAGGGCCAAGGATCCGCCTTAGGCTGTAACCAACACACACACACACATACATTCCCACAAAATTTATTCATATCCATTTGATGATATGGAGAACATAAAAGAAAGACAATTCTTCAAATCCTATTGACTTTAACACATAGCTTTTCAACGAGAGATGAATGGGTAACAAGGCTTTGTAAATACGAGGGCCTTGAAAGAAGAAATGAACGACCTAGCGAATCCTTAAGTTTTCCCTACATTCCCAGAAAGTCCCACAATACTTTCTTCATCATGACTTTAAAGACTCACAAATATGATATCACTACGTTATGAATACATTATTTTATTGATTGAAAGGTAAAGATACATGCCTTTCTATCAATAAAATAAAGAATTGAAAAATTTTGTTGTTACGTTTCAAAATTGTTTTTTGCATATTTTTTTCAAATGTACACACAAAAAATTTTTTTCTGATTCAATCACGAAATTAATTGATTCAATTAATTTTTTAATTGAAATGTCTTCAATCACGAAAATGGTAGTATCAATCACAGTTTTAATTGGGCATAGAAAAAATTCTTGATTAAAAAATTAATTGATTTCATTACCGAATTTCAATTAATTTTTTAATTGATTCAATTAAAAATTTAACTGATGTTGATTGCAAAACTCAATTAATTTTGTAATTAAAAAAGGTAACTATTTTCAATTACATTCTGAATTGGCTCAGAATTTTTATTTGGATTAACAATTGATTGTTTGAAAAAAACAAATTTAATTAAAAATTTAAAAAAATGTTCATCACTTTTTTAACTGACTTAGTCTTCCGAATTTGAATAAAAGTTAATTGTATCAATTAAATTTTTAATTAAAATTTTTTAAATTTTCAATCATTGACTAAATTAACTTAATGTGTCTATCTTGATTAAAAAGTTAATTGTACCAATTAATTTATTAATTGAAAAAAATTTCAACTTCAATTAACTTTTTAATTGGAAATATTTTGGTGATATTTTTTTCTGTGTACTTATAAAGATAAACATTTGTTTCTGCAGGGGCCTTTATTTAGGCCATCATATCCCTTATTTTCTTCCGATTTAATGTTTTTTGCAAGAAAAATGAAACACATCGAATCGATTCAAATGCATGTGGAGTCGCATATTTGTCAAAAAAGGCAAGTGGAAAAATGTCATTGTGACTTCATTAGCAATTGTTTTAGCTCAGTGAATTCAAGTTGCCAATTTCCTTGCAGCCAATAACAAAAGAAGTAGATATATTGTGGATACAAAAAAGTCATTGTGAAATCCATAGGGAACAAAGAGTGAACATATCGTTAAATTTCTTGTTTATGGTACTTGAAGTTGGATAATCTATGAGTGCTGGAATTACTTTGAATGTTTCTTCTTCCGATGCTATAATTTAATTGGATACAAATATTTTTCTTAAATTCAGTTGAATCTAATAAAATTCTAATAATTAAATAATCCAATAATCGTTTCAACCACATGAGGCAAGCTGTAGACGTTCGATAAAGGGACTGACCTTAAATATAGATATTCAGAGAGATATGTAAGATATCCTGGACTTGAGATATTAACATATCTGTTCCTCTGAATATCTTTATTTTAAATCAGTTTCATTATCTGGCGTCCCAAAGTAATATTGAAGCGAATGAATACCAACTGTCAAATAACCAGGAATATGGAATAACTGGGAAAGTAGATGAGGGGATATCTGGTTACCTAGAGCATCCAGTACCATGATCTTGGCAATGATGACTTACCATCGTAGGACGGTTTCAATTACAATGTATCAGATTTTTATGAGTGCTACCGGGTACCACTTAGATTTGTTGTTTATTTCTGAAAACCCAGTTTGTTTGCTCAAATTTAGTTCTCGGTAATGCTATAGAGAAGTAATCGCCCCTTATTACATATGCTAGAAAAGTAAGCAAGATTTCCATTTAATAATAAGTGGTTACCAATTATGACGAGACAACACGTACACTGAGGTGGCAGCCGCTGGCCGATGTCTGGTATCCATCGGGTCAATCCGGTGCGTAGAACCCGCCGCCGTGGGATTGCCAAGCAGCGTACCAGGCAGGTTTGAACAGGATTCATGAGGATACTGTAGCTGAAGCGGTGAGAAGGTACAAGGTTAATCCTGTTCTTGGAGTCCGACCACCGCCCATAGCACCGGAGGAAAGAGACCTCCCACGGCAGACTAGGGTAGTTTTGGCCCAATTAAGATCAGGCAAGTGCAGCCGCCTCAATTCCTACTTATCGGTGATTGATAGCAGCGTAGCTGACGTTTGTCCAATTTGCAACCAAGGGCCACACGACACGCGTCATCTTTTCTCTTGCCCAGCCAAACCAACCCGACTTACCACCAGATCACTCTGGACACACCCCATCTTAGTCGCAGAGTTCCTTGATCTGCCAACAAGCTGATGTACCAAGCGTATAACATGAAATGGATGAGATCACAATAAACTGTTACAACAACAACAACCAATTATGAAGTATGTTATCTCCAAGGATAGTTGGCACTGTTATTAGTGGAACACCTTATGCCAAATTGCAAATACAATCTCTTCCAAGTAAAGGTAGAATTACATACCATGCGTTCAATGCGTCCGATGATTGAAGAGTTGAAATTTCTCTTTGAAATTAAAAGCTCGAATAGTCTGCCGCAAACGGAAAAAATCAACCCTTCCATTAGCCGCTAAAATCGCTAAAGTGAAAACTAAATCAGTAAGAAAAATGCATGAAATTATACTTATTTGTTGCAAATTTTAGTATAACTTGATGGGGAAAAGCCCAAAGCAAATTTTCACAAAGTTTGTATTCCTTAAAATGGATTATTAAAGAAAAGTAATCGTGAAAAAATGACGTTTTTAGCGACTAAACTCGAACTTAATACCCACCTTAAAGCTGAAATTGAATTAGGCTGACATGGAGGGCAATGTGAAATAACATGGATCAAAATATGCAAGAATAGAAAGAACCCCCAGAGGGAAAAAGTCTTCTGAGCTCCGTCAGAAATGAAGAACTAATTACAATGGAATAAATATAAAATATATGTAACTAACTTCACAGGTCTGTCACAATTGTCACTATTAAACTAATTCCATACATCAAACAACATAATACACTTATTTCCTTTTTATATCGATAGAAAAGCAGTCATTCGAATTCGAATCAATTTGGGTTTTTGTATTTTTGGAAGTTCGTTTCGTTTGTATGATGATACTTTTAATGATTATAAATTTTTGGCTGAGAATTCATTCGAATTTCAATATTGATTTTTATTCAACTTTTTATGTACTTCTCACTTGCCTTTCGACATGTAGGAACGAATATCAATTTTTGTTTGAAATATAAAGAAAGCTATCGTTCAATGTACAGAAACAGGGTATTAGTCAACCATTCAATTCATAGGAATTTATCGTTAATCAATTTGAAGACCTAATACCCTAAAGCTCCATAATTTCTTCAACCCTTTTTGATTAAAAAAGTTTCCTTTTCATTCACCTTCTAACCCCCATTTTCATGAAGCTCCGTTAGTGCTAAGTTAGCTAACGAAATTTTAAACCGGACTATGGACATATCTGCCACCTTGCCTATATATTCCATATGTCCGTTAAGAACTTAACTGCTGAAGTTAAAGTTAACCGGAGAGAAGATATTATTTTCTGTTAACTGGCAGTTGAAGCCTAACGGAGCTACATGAAAATGGCCGTAAGTAGTTGGTTAGTATATCTTCTTCAATTAAATCAATGAAGATCGATTATATACTCAATATATTCCCATTTTAATCAAGGATGAATTATGTTCTAGAAAAATTTACTAATTTTGTAAGTTTCTCTATATATCAATCCTCTCTGCGCCAATGTTTATTAGAATATTGTTTCAAAGAGGCCGAGTTCTCAATCAAATTCATCGATTACTTTAAACAATTATGTAATCCAATAATCAAACTCTTAAATTATACACCAAATCATTGAAGAGATATTCTCAAAATATTTTTACTATAATATTTTTAAAATGTATTGTAAATCATTCAGTGTTTTTGGAGTATCTGTCCATCGATTGATCATTCAATCAGGTATATATCTGGTTACCAGTTTTCAAATTACTGCATAATTTATTTAATACATTATAATAGTTAAGATAGTTCTATTGCAGCTTTATTATTCATTTCATTATTACCAGTATATTACCAGTATATTATATAATAACAACGAAACCATAAAAAAATATTTCTTTAATTAAGCAATCAACCCATCATTCCATCATCTAAATCAATGAATAATCACAGCAAGATTGGTCAATACATCCTTATTGTAATTTACTACTTGTTCAGACAACTCAAAATCGACTCGAGATGATTCATTCGTCTGCAATAAAACGTAACCCTAACTATGAAATTTTTTTCTACATTATGAAATATTTACATTTGTACATAGTGCCAGAGACAATGTTAAATAACTTCACATATTTTTGGAAGAATCGAACACCTATACAATTTTTTCCAGAGAATCTTTTTCCCGAGATATCAATTAGGTATTTTTTTGACGACTCGAAGCGAACGACAAGCCAACTTGTCGAAGCGAACGACAAGTCAACTTGTGCATAAGTATTTAGTATTCAATTTACAGTTTTATAAAACCGAGTTTTCAATCAACTTCACCCATAACTTCTTTATGGCATAAATTATCTACCTAATCCAACTATCATTTCATGGAACAAGTTAATTATGTATCAATATCAGTCATCCAATCAATTTATCCTTTTGTATAATTCATTGAAGAGGACAGTATTTGCCTTTCATTGAGTTTGCAGACTTACCTTTAATTCAATCAATCAATCACTTAATAATTTCGTATATACTACATCCCAATGATCAATCTAATACAGTTAAATAATTCGTTTAACAGCCTCTCTTCCTATTAGAATAAAATTAAAATTTTGTATCTTGCATAGCACTGTCATCACCACTCAGATCAATTCTCTATATTTTTTATTCTACTTTTAAATTTGGGAATTCCGTTAAAGTTTAATATTCAAATTGAAAATGTCTTTCTTTTCTCTTCTAACAAACAAAATAAAAAAAAAACCACTGAAAAAACGGAATATATTCGCTGGAATATTGAGGACATCCATTCACAATTGAAGTGATGAATGTCAGAGGAATGGTTGAGGAAAGCATTCAACTGACAAATGATGTATTCGTTGTTGTCGTGTTTTCGTTTTTGCTAAATTGAAAAAAATCGAAAGAAAACAAATATTTCATTTTGCCTGCTTGCAAATACGTAGGAGGACTTGGGTGGCCCATGAAGCTGATTCAAGGAAGCAAGGAACAACTCCCACCAATAGAAAAATGGGTTAAATGCCTGAAATACTGAAAGAGGAATTTAAATAATTTGGGTTAGATTCTTGTATGGCATTATTACCAGGGCTGGAACGAACATATGCGTTCAGAAGGAAATCGGCGAGGGCGAAACCGTCTCCCTGCTTTTGTTGTTTTTTTTTACAAATGATCCAACCATAATGAAAAGTGATGTAATGCATAAAAAGAGTTTCCATATTCTCTGTCAGTTATCATCGTTGTCAGAATACCATAGTGTTTCACATGCGTTGATGGGTTCTCGTCATCATCATCATCATTGAACCTGCAGAGTTAGAGTTAGGCTTGGGAAGGAGACTATGCACACACCAACAAAAAAGAAGAGAAAAAGGATTGTTGGCCTCGATATTGACAAATGATAACATTTAGCAACAGGCAGGCAACAAGCAAGCAGCGAGACAAGCTGGCATTTGCCATGAAATGAACATCATCAACAACAATTGTTATTGCGGAACGTTTTCAAATCAAACATCCCTGCGATCCCTCAGTGCAAACAAATCACCCCCTTGCCATTCAATGGACAGTGGGAAAAGAAGGGAATTTCGTTTTAGTTTCGATTTTTTCTCGTACATCTTCATGATTGTTCATGGACAAGTTCGGGAATAGTTTCTAAAATGGACTGTATGTTTATTATTGATAACTCCCAGAATTGTTTATACAGAAGCCAAAATCAGTGAACCCAAGAAATATAAAAACAAAGTTCAAAATTAAACAGAGTTCAGATTTATTGAAGATGCTCTTCACAATGCTCCTTACCGCCTTCGATGAAGATGTACATTTTCCATATTTGTGGTCACTAAAATGCATTTTTATAAACTTGTTTACCAATCAACGAAAAAGGCGCAATTTTGAGACCATTTGTCTACTGTACGTCCCTATCAAATTGACATTCATAGAAAAAGTAAAACTGATAACTAAAATTCGTTTTTGTATCTTTGCTCACACTTCGACAGATGTTATAGACAAATTTGGGCTTATTTTCGTAAGGCCATTTGGTCACAATTCAAGTTTTCAGAACAAACTCATATAGATTTTTAAGTAATTGAGGTAGGCGCTCAATATAAAAAAATAAATTTTAGGACAAGTAACAAAGTCAAGTTATTAACATTAGGTTTAATTCGGTAGTGAAAGGGTTAATTTGCCCCCGACTTAGCTTAATTTTCATGAAACCTTTATAAGTGCTGTATATCTTCATCGTGGAAAAAAATATAATTTTTAATCATTTGTAATGTCACACTTTGCATTTTGGAAATGACAAGTATCACTCAATAATACTGGCGACATATCGAGTATTTCCAGGCTCCCCTAACTGGAGTCGGCCATTTACCAGTGAGCTAAAAATAGAATACGGCAACATTCATCAACGGTGGTATCACAATGGAGTCAATAAGCGAAGCGATCGTTCATAAAACCCGACAGCTAAACCGGTAAAAAAAAACTAAATTTATTTTCTACATTTTTGATTATGAGATTTTGTGTGCGGTTTTGTAGATCGCCTACTAAATGTTGTCAATATTTCAATGAACTTAATCCACTGTACCTCTCCACCTTTTGACAATATTTATATTGTACCATCTCGTTGATACCTACCACCCATCTTCGGTGGCATCGGCTGAAGGACATCAGTGCGTAGACAGGAAGGCATTGCTTTTTTTTCTATTTTGTTCGAATTTATTGCCAGCTTTCAACTTAAATTGCCCCTATGAATGGTTTCCAGCCCCTGGGCTGGGGAGCGGGGGGGTGCCTATTGCTATTGCTCCTCTATCACAAAAATATACAAAAATAATATTTGCTCTTTGCGAAATAGAGCACTTTTACACATAATTTATTAGGGATACATGCCAATTTACCATTGCCTATAAGACAACCACTCCCGCACCCTCTACGACCAATTCTCTTCCAGGACCTTTCGAACAATCTGCTTCACATAGAAATATTGTTTCCCTTTCATTTATTTTAGGTCGTCCTGTGTTTTTCTATGTTGTTTCCCGGAAAGTATTTTCGGGGGCCACTTCCGTTGGCATTCTCCAAATAGGGGTGATGGAAGGGGGAGTGTTGGGTCTGATTGCTTGAAGGATACAATTGTTTAGCAATTTAATTGAATTAACTTTTCCTTTTTTTTCTTCTTGCTATTGTTTTCTTATCCTCTGGAGGCTGGAGAGAGAGAGAGAGAGACCGAGCGAGAAAAATCCATAGCAAAATGGTTTGATGGAATTCAATAAAATATTCACAGCTGGCCCCAATCACTTGTATTGGGAGACGGGGGGCAGTTGAATACTCTCTCCATTAGCCTTTAATGGTATATTAAAATTAACCAGGATTTTTGACCAAACTGTAACATCGTCGTCGTTGGTCTCTAAAATCAACCTCAAAAATAATCTTTCCTAATTATTTTTGTTTTTCTTTTCTCAAAGTTGTTTTCGTACCGAAATTTCGTTTAATTTTTGGATTTTTCTTTCTTGTTCGGTAATTAGATGTAAAAAGGCAATTTATTATAAATTATCCTTTTGCAAAAAAGAATGGAAGAAACAAGTTACGAAATATATTGCAATACTTTTAACTGTCGATGTCCATTCTTAAATGATGGCGAGGGGTAGGGGTTTAGGGTTCCAGGCTGCCCATCTATCCTATTAATTAAGGAATATTAGAGCATAACTCTCCATTCAATTCCAGGACTTGAGTACCATGTTCCATTATGCAGACAAGGCTAGATTAGAAAAACAGAAAATTGTTTTTCTTTTTTGTTCATCTCCATTTGGTTCATAGAAATGTTGACCTATTGATGATGTAAAGCCTTTTTTATGCTTTGGCTAATACTTCGTCTAAGCAAAAGCCCCATCAACAAAATAAAGGATATCTGAGGCTTGCCTTCATAAAAAAACTCGAAGAAGAGCCACATCATTAATCATTTTTTCCAAAGACGAGAAAAAAAAACCTCAAATTGAAAGCAACATTTCATCAATGGAAATGTTGGCCTTTTCCCCCAACTCCCCCCCCTCCCCTAGTCTGAGTCTCACAAAAAGGATATCGAGAGTCAAAAAGTCTACACGAGTATGTGTTGGCGCTTTTAATAGCGGGAGGAGAAGCCCCCAAGCCCTTCTATGTTAAATACTGAATTCTGGTTCTCAATTCATTTCGAAAAATATAGGGGGAGTACAAAAAAAAAAAAAACAGAAGAAGAAAACACCATTCGTAACGCATTGCCATTGTAACGATTTTTGGCTTTATGCTTTCCGTTGTTGTTTTGTTTTTTTTTTTTTTAACCAGACGTATGTTAAAAGATGGCTATTGAAAAGAAATTTAAGCCAGAGAGAAGGGATGATGTCTTTTTAACTGGAATTGCCTACATTGAAGGCGACCTATTTACAGTCACCAAGTGTATCGGAAAACATTAATCATTTTCATTTTCTTGAATTATTAATAACAAATTTAAGGCATTGCAAATTTGTTATTTTTCAAAGAGAGTCAAACTAAAAAAAAAATCTAATAATGTAAAGGGTGATTTGTTAAGAGCTTGATAACTTTTTTTTTAAAAAAAACGCATAAAATTTGCAAAATCTCATCGGTTCTTTATTTGAAACGTTAGATTGGTCCATGACATTTACTTTTTGAAGATAATTTCATTTAAATGTTGACCGCGGCTGCGTCTTAGGTGGTCCATTCGGAAAGTCCAATTTTGGGCAACTTTTTCGAGCATTTCGGCCGGAATAGCCCGAATTTCTTCGGAAATGTTGTCTTCCAAAGCTGGAATAGTTGCTGGCTTATTTCTGTAGACTTTAGACTTGACGTAGCCCCACAAAAAATAGTCTAAAGGCGTCAAATCGCATGATCTTGGTGGCCAACTTACCGGTCCATTTCTTGAGATGAATTGTTCTCCGAAGTTTTCCCTCAAAATGGCCATAGAATCGCGAGCTGTGTGGCATGTAGCGCCATCTTGTTGAAACCACATGTCAACCAAGTTCAGTTCTTCCATTTTTGGCAACAAAAAGTTTGTTAGCATCGAACGATAGCGATCGCCATTCACCGTAACGTTGCGTCCAACAGCATCTTTGAAAAAATACGGTCCAATGATTCCACCAGCGTACAAACCACACCAAACAGTGCATTTTTCGGGATGCATGGGCAGTTCTTGAACGGCTTCTGGTTGCTCTTCACTCCAAATGCGGCAATTTTGCTTATTTACGTAGCCATTCAACCAGAAATGAGCCTCATCGCTGAACAAAATTTGTCGATAAAAAAGCGGATTTTCTGCCAACTTTTCTAGGGCCCATGCACTGAAAATTCGACGTTGTGGCAGATCGTAAGTCTATTCATGATGAAATGTCAAAGCATACTGAGCATCTTTCTCTTTGACACCATGTCTGAAATCCCACGTGATCTGTCAAATACTAATGCATGAAAATCCTAACCTCAAAAGAATCACCCTTTATATGGGACATTTTTATTTGGAAAAATTGAATTGTGACCACATGAAATATTGATGGGTATGATATGATGTTAGGGGACTAACTAGCCTAGGAAAATTACCAAACAAGAAATAATATGTGATTTTTAAGGTTTCACGCTGAAAATAGAAAAATTATGTATTTTCTGTGAAACGATCAACAACGATGTTTTCTTTGGCTTTCAAGCTAAAAATAAGTTCGTTGGGGACAAGTATGGCCTCGAGTACAAGGAAAGAATTTATTAGCTTTTAAAGAGAGTGCTCCAGCAATAAAAGAAAACTTACATATACAGAAAAAAAAATTCACCAAAATGTTTCTAATTAAACTTTTAATAGAATTTTTAACAATACACAATTAAAAATTTAATTGATTCAACAATTTTTTTATTGAAATAAAAATCAATCACAAAAATTACACCAAAAACAAAAGTAAACTGAAGAAGAATAAACAACTCGTACGAAAATTGAACTAAATTTTGCTACACATTTTGAGATTTCCCCAAAGCGTTGTTAAAACCAGGAAAATTTAATGCCCTGTTGTACATTTTAACTGCAGTTCACGAAATTACATCCTCTCATAGAAGAAAAAATTAACTAAAATTAAAGAAGAAAATCATTGGCGCCAAATCATGACCATTTTAACCATACAGTAGTTCATTCTAGCTATTTTTTGGAATCCTACGAAAATCTTCCTTTGCTTTAGTTCATATTAAACTTATGTGTACGGTCATTGAACTTTATACTCACATTTAGTTCATAAAATATTTGAGACATACTTAAAAAAACGAAAATTTCATTGGGCTGTGGAAAATTTCGCAAAAAGTAATAAAATTTAACTACTAACAAATAATTTTTTTTACAATAAAAATAAGTTAAATTTAGCGTTAGTTTGGTTTGGTTTGGTTAGGTGGCAACCCGATGTATCAGGCTCACTTAGACTATTCAGTCCATTGTGATACCACATTGGTGAACATCTCTCTTATCAATGAGTGCTGCCCGATTCCATGTTAAGCTCAATGACAAGGGACCTCCATTTTATAGCTGAGTCCGAACGGCGTTCCAATTTGCAGTGAAACCACTTAGAGAAGCTTTGAAACCCTTAGAAATGTCATCAGCATTACTGAGGTGGGATATTCCAACGCTGAAAAAATTTTTGGTGTTCGGTCGAAGCAGGAATCAAACCCAGACCTTGTGTATGCAAGGCGGGCATGCTAACCATTGCACCACGGTGGCGTTAGTTTAACTATGGAATTTTTTTCTGTGTAATTGGATCAATAAATTTCGTGATTAAAGCCAAAAATTGTTTTTTCTGTGTATCATTACAATATTTATTCGAGCTTATTGGACAAGAAGATGAAGGAAACTGATCCTTTTAAGTAATTGAAAAGAAACTGGCATACCAATCTACACAAGCCTGACTATACACAGATGTCATCGCTGACTAATTCGAAATTCCATAGCCTTTAGCATAGGTCTGGCGGGGGAAATGATTAATTTTGGTCTTATATACTAACTTCTTAGGGGAATTACATACGAGATTTATTCTTTTCAAATTTTTTCACGACCACTGGACATCATCTTCTCATATAACTGCAATCTCTTAACCTTGTTACTCCAAAATTTTGTTGCGGAGGAAAGAATTATTTTTTTGGTGTTTATGGAGTGAAATGTGTAAGAAGCCCTTTTAGGTTCCTAGAACCTGTCCACCGACTAATCGATAATAATAAAAAATGTTTCCAAGAAATTTGACACGACAGTTTTCCATCGATTGGAGTTGGAATATGTAAGAGAGGTAATCAGCAGACGAAAGCAGTGATATGTTCTAGAGATTTATACTTTGTACCGAATAAAAGTGGACTGTAGGTTGGTGGTATTAACTTGGTCGGTGCGAGGATCTTCAACAAAAGAGAAGAAAAAAATCAGTAGAGGAACACTGTACCATAAAGAATATTTCTCATCAGAGATGTAATGAGCGTTTAGATAATGAAAAGACAAAATATGGTTCAAATTAAATCTCAAATTTATGAGGTTGGGTTAATGCTTGAGAGTGGGTTAATGCTTACCGTTCTAGAGGTTTGATGCAATTGTTTGAATTCAACTTTTAGTACTTGCCAAGAAAATGTTTTCTTAAATATTGACAATTCACAATAGATACCTAAAACTACACAAAAAAGATTTTCACAAAATTTTTTTCAATTCAAGTCTTAATTGAATTGGAAAAAAAAATATTCAATTAAAATTTAATTGATTCAACAAATTTTTTAATTGAAAAAAAAGCAATCACAAAAACGGATAGTATCAATTAATTTTTTATTGGATCAATTAATTTTTTAATTCTGTGATTGCGGACATTTCATTTAAAAAATTTCGTGATTGAATCAGAAACATTTTTTTGTGTGTACTCCTACACACAAGAAATTAGCAATTCTTCAAAACAGTATCGTACAAATGTGAATTGTCTGACCTAAATATTATAAGTCTAAGCTGGTAAGTTTAAACAGGTTGAAATAGGACAATATCCAAACATACACAAAGAGAAAAAAATGTAACAGAAAATACAGCAGAAAGTGTGAATCTAAAATTAAATCAATTTAAATTTTTTTGATACTTTCCACGAAAAAAAAAACCTTTGCAACTCTTAGTCAATTTTCGGCCTTCAGACTTATGTTCCACAAAGTGCTACACATCTCCTCAATGAAAATCATTTTGCTTAGAAACCACAAATAGTAGCCAATTTTATTTCGTTTATTGTGAATAGAGTCTGGCACTTTGATTTTTTGGTGTTCATACATTTCTAAATCAAAAGGATTTTTCTCTCAAATATCCAAATAGATCACATACTACTCCTGCAACTTTCGTCGTTTGTGGTAGCATAACAGGTCAGGTTGTCTATTCAACGGAGGGATAGAAAATATTTCAATATTTGTTTGCTTTTGAAATGTAATGGCATTCATCTGTTCACCGGAAAATATGCAGGGAGTAATTTGAATAGTTTTAAGCCACCAAAATTCCCAATGCCATAGAGCTTTGAGGACCTGTAACTCCGGCACTTTGATGGTGGTTAGTTGAAGACCTGTTTTCTTTCTTTTCAGTTTTGTTTCTTACATCTGAGGATGACCCAGGATTGAATCTATGGAGTGAAGGGGGGGGGGGGGGAGTTTCCTTGAGATTCAGTCTTAGTATTTTTGGTTTTCGCTCCATTATTCTTCTTTTCGCTATGTGAACAAAGTGCTGCACCAAGGACTTTGCTTTGCTATTTGCTTTTGCTGTTCCCAAAAGTTTTTCAAGGCCCAAGGCTACAATTGCTCGCTCTAAAAGTCTACATACTGTCATCCGAAAAGCGAAGGTTTCTGGATATCATCCGTCTGTCTGTCTGCCTGTCTTTTGGTTATTTACGCATCTTATGGCGGATACTCTTTTTCCGGACTTACTTTCGCAATTGCGATTATGGGGCAAAAAGTGTTTGCTTTACTTTTTACATACGCTTATTGGTTTCAATGTGATTTCCTTCTCTGTTACGGCAAATGCAAACAGCGATTATGTAAATGAAAACGACGCCAAAGCTAAAAAGAGGAGAGAAAAGTCCATTAAATTCATTGAATTCCTTTTGTTGGCCTCTTGCTCTTCCTCTCAGCTTGCGTGTTATTGAAAGAGGAAGGGAGGGAGGTAGGGGGAGTTGTGGGATAAAAATCTATCGTTTATCAGCCACTAGCCAATATTCTGGCTATTTATTGGACATTGCTTTTATGATCCTGGCAACGGCATATTTCTTTGGGGCCACTAAAAGCATTGTTCGTCCAAGGAATTTGATTATGGAAATGAAATTTGGCCATAATTTGTCTGATTTTCGCTGAACGATTACCCAGACATGAAGCTTATGGTATGTGGGGCATTTAGGCCATGTTGGGTTATTAATAAAGTCGATCATGACCAATAGATTACAAAAACACACAGACACACACATAACTTTGAGCAGCTACGAAAGGGAGTTTTTCTATAGCGATACATGCTTTCATCCATTCTGTAACCTTTTCCATTCTCGGGTGTTAAGTAATTATAGAGACTTTTTTATGTCATCCTTTCTAGACTTTGATTATCGCTGCACTTTATTAGACACCCAGAGATAGAACTTTATGCCTGGTAAATATTGAATGTATCTCCATCGTATGTGGTAATAGGTGCAAAAGGTTTTGCATGACTGCTTGCCTGTTTTTCCCTCATATCTGCATGATTGCCTACTTAACCTATGGGCCCTATGTAAGCTGGTAGGTAGTGAGTGCTCCAATTTTCTTGCCATTCGGTGTTGTTTTTTTTTTTTTTTTTTGTTATTTTGCAGGCCACTCTAAACGTTGAACTTTTCCGCTTTTGAGTTTTCCCATCTAAGACCAGCTTTTTTGTTGCTTGTGCTGTGTGATATGAAGGCAATTTTCATTGTCTTTGTTTAGAGTTCAGGACGATATTACAGGTACTTGGTGATGGACATAAAGTCTACAATACCATCATCATCATCATCACCACCATCACCAACAACAACAAGGATTGACTCTCAAATGCTCCATTGTCCTTAGGCATTGTTTCCATTCCTGCTGTCACTCCATAAATCCATCATCGAAATCTATTCAATGGCAATTCAATTGATTTAGCCCTTGTTGCTGTGTTATTGTTACCAAGTTTTATGGTTAAACTGTAAAAGTGTATTGGAAACACCTGAAGCGTTTAGAGCAAAGTCTGGCCGCCTTGGATTTTTTTTTGGTTTGTTACTTAAGAGGAGATGGTGGTCCAAAATTGGTCTTTCAAGGAAATAATCACATAAGCACTTATGTCTGTGAATTTATCCTGCTGTGGCAAGGGGGCCTTTAATGGGCGATTGTTAGATATGTGAGGACTTTATTTCGAGAGTTAAGGTTTAAAACTACAAAAAGCTACAATGACTGTAAATTCTTTAAAAATATTTTCTTGAAGATCAACTAAACCCGAATTTATGACAAGCGTTTCAGGGATTATCTCTAACCTTTTTTATTTGTTTTGAAAGGAAAGTTTTTTAGAATTAAAATATTCATTATTGTTGTTTTTGATTTCAGCTTAAAACCATGCATTGACTAAACTACACGTGTAGCTTAACCAACAGAGGAAAAGTATGACTGTCAAATTTATTTGGGCAAAGCCCTATAGACTGCGGAATTACCACATTCCTCATCAGAATCCTCTACTTGCAGCAAAACTATCAACCAATTATCAGAATAAATTCGGGTAATTCACTCAACCCAAAGTGAATTACACTTGAACCTTCCGAAAAAAGGTTTGATAGTCGGCTACTGCCTAAACAAATTTGCAAGCATATCTCTTTTCCTTTGCCAAACTCAAATCATCGATTTGAATGTAGTTGGCTGGGTTTGTTTTTGAGCGTGCTTTCTCTATCAGAATAAATTCGGGTAATTCACTCAACCCAAAGTGAATTATACTTGAACCTTCCGAAAAAAGGTTTGATAGTCGGCTACTGCCTAAACAAATTCGCAAGCATATCTCTTTTCCTTTGCCAAACTCAAATCATCGATTTGAATGTAGTTGGCTGGGTTTGTTTTTTGAGCGTGCTTTCTCTATCAGAATAAATTCGGGTAATTCACTCAACCCAAAGTGAATTACACTTGAACCTTCCGAAAAAAGGTTTGATAGTCGGCTACTGCCTAAACAAATTTGCAAGCATATCTCTTTTCCTTCGCCAAACTCAAAGCATCGATTTGAATGTAGTTGGCTGGGTTTGTTTTTGAGCGTGTTTCCTCTATCTTCATTCGTTTTGTTTGTTATTGTTGGTTTATTCTTCAATCATTATTGTTGTTTTTGATTTCAGCTTAAAACCATGCATTGACTAAACTACAAGTGTAGCTTAACCAACAGAGGAAAAGTATGCTTGTCAAATTTATTTGGGCAAAGCCAATGCATGGTTTTAAGCTGAAATCAAAAAACAACAATAATGATTGAAGAATAAACCAACAATAACCAACAAAACTAATTAAAATATTCGTATTATTATTAGGTTTATTGAAATTAAAATACCAAATACCAATCTCCACAAGCCTACCTAGACTTGTTTCATTGGTGGCTAAGGTAAATTTCCATAGTCTTTATTGTAGATCTGGCGGTGTAAGATGATTCAATTGCGGTCTTATGTGATAATTTTCTATGGAAATTACTTAAGATAATTTTTTCTCCCAAAACTTCGTTTGCCCAAAATTTTTTTCTCCCTAAATTAAATTTATCTACGTTAACGAAATACTTATTTTAAGGCCTTTTGAATAAAAAAATTCTACCTTTTTATAACTCGCAATAATATTTGTGAATATTATCAAAAAATGTTTAACTTTTTTACAAGAGAAAAATGTTGCATGTTCCACAATGAACACTTGCCGAACTGGAGACATGATGTATTCTTCAATCTCAAACACACACACACATATGGAATAGGACCTCGTCTTAACTGAAGTTGAAATCTGTCAATGCTGGTATCCTGTAGCCCCAAATGGCAATTCTCCATTGAGGTGTTAAAGCGTAGATGAGTACGCATGTGCATGTGTGGGGTTTGTGCAACACCACCCTGTATTACTTGAAATGAAATTTTCATAAACGAATTTATTTGCTTGAGGCGTTTTATCAGTTGTTGGATTTTTTGGATGTTTTTTTTTCCTGTAGTACTTTGTCTTCTTGCTTCACGCTTGTTTTGTGGCACATCAAGCATTGTGTGAATATTGATTGGTATTACGTGTAGCAAATAAACGCTTTGTTATTTGCAGATAGCGAGGCAAGCCAGAGGAGGGGGGCTGGCCAGAAGAAAATGGAGCAAATCAACTTCCAGACAGACAATCACTGTTGCTGGGCTCGTTTTTGAGATATTGTTATTGTTAAATACTCAATTATACACTTAAGTAATTTGCCGCAAACACATTGAATACACGAAAACAATTGGATGAACCTAGAATGGTAGAATGGTAGTCCATGGTATCTCATCATCATCGTAGCAGCATCATTCAAATGCTGAACTTCTGACACCCCAACGAAGTTGTATAACAAAAGGTCTTCGAGCAAATATCATGGACTTTAGAAAGTATTTTTGAGTGTCTACTTCAAAATCAATTTCGTCGCCCCCTTTCATCTAGGGAGGGATCAGCAAGGGCTCCGCCTCTGGCCTAGAATTGCTTGGTCGACCTTATAATTCAATTTCCATTCTTATAAATGTTATACTTCATAAACTGTGCCATTGTTCATTAGTCTGGCGCTGCTCTTGATGAAGAGCCCGATGTTAGTGATGCTGATGCCGATGCTGATGATGAGGAGCACAACAACGATGATATTAACTGCAAATCATGGCCTGAATGCCTGACTGCTTGGTTGCTCGATGGCTCATAATCTATAATATAAATCTAGATTAGCCCTGTTTCTTGTTGTTTTGTAATAAATTACAGATGAAAAAGCAGCAGCCAGAGCAGTCATCGTAACAACAATCGCCACATCATTTGTTGGCCCTAAACTGACATCATCTCCATCGTTGAAGCAAGCGGCAGAGAGAGAGCGGGTTGGGTCGAAACAAGTCAAAGGAGCAATTGCATCAAGTCAGCTTTAATGTATTACCATATATAGAATGACAATGTATGTCACATTGTTCATTTTATGATGTATGTATAGATGTCTGTAATTATTGCAAAATAAACATGCAAGCATTTACTCTTGTTATAGTCGTAGGCCGAGGATATTTCATGACTTGAGTACAGTTGACATTACCAAAACATCCGCTTCAAAAAAAAAAACAAAAACCCCATAGCCCTACACCAAATGGGTTAGGTATGGTATGATCTTCTAGTTTAGCAATACAAAACACTCGAGATATTATAGGGAACTGATTTAAGCACTGAATATATATGATTACATATTGTGGATACTAAGATCGCCACAGCTTACAATGACAGGAATCTTGACGTGTCAGTTTGTTTCATAAACTTTTTTTGTCATACTATTTCTACGGCAAAAAAATAGATTTTCAAATAAGGCTATAGATTTCCTATCCTTGTTGCTTTATATTTGCGATTCTAGTTGCTCGAAAGTACAAACGTGAAATTTTTGTCAAATCAAACTTGAAAATATTAACCTCAATTTTGGTTAGAGTAAAGTTAGCTAACCCACTTATAAACTGATATTTAGTAGCTCAGATTATAATTCGTTTAACAAGTTCTGCTAAGAAATGTTCAGTTAAAATGAATCAATAACAAACATTTCTTTAACTTACAGTTAAAGCCTAACAGAGCTACACGAAAAAGGTAGTAAACGATATTTTTATTGATAATTAAAACTGAGTTATAGCAAAGTCATCGTATGACATAATTCATAGCTCAGTCTTTTTTTTTTAATGTATAAACCTACAAATTCCTAAGTAATAAATTAAATTCTAATTAATGTCTAGATTTTAATTCCAAGAGCAGTTCGCCGAACCTTTTGATTATTGTGAGCTCAATTCATCATTGGCGCCCAACACCGGGGTATTAACCAAATACAGAAGTCTCTTGAACAAAACCAGTCATTTGAGATATATTAGTCTTCATTGACATTCCAGGTGACGAAAATGATGATTTTGAGTATTTTTGGCATCACTAACGTGCATGACAATGAACATTTGTTCCCGAAGGTTAAATATCATGATGAGATGAGATTAATCTTACATCGGATACATGTTTCCTTAATTTTTCAATACCAACAGATCACAAGATCAGAGAAGGAATATGATCACCCCAACCATGTTTCAAAAGCAATATGTTACTTTTTTCGCGGAAATCATGTAGCATGTTTGGCAAAACCATGTTCTTTTCTTCGAAATTACAAAACATGCTACATGGTCGCTGTGAAAAAGTAACATGGTGCTCTTGAAACATGTTTGAGGTGATCCTATTCCTTCTCTGGGTGTATCACATTTTGTTAAATCTCCATCTATTGGCGCCCAACCTAGACAGATTAGTTAAATATTCAAATTCTAGTTTTAAGATATCAGACGAAAAATGAATTACTTTCCCATTCGGAATAGCTATGTTGTACCGGTTAGCAAGCCCATCTATATAAAGAGGAACATACTTTTTCAGAAAGTTTTATAACCATCAGTAATGCAGACGATACTCCTGAATTTTTCGGTCGTAGTTAAATTGTTCTAAAGCTAGTATCTAACTTTGTGTGACATATAAACCTGCTACCCTTAACAAAATAAGAACATTCTACCCTTTTTCCCACTGGGATTTTTATATAAGGATGTATGGTGATACCATTGCTGCTAAACCTGGCGACCAAAAGTGGGCCATTTTACTCTGCAAACGATGATAATACTTTAATCGTCCTAGGTTAGGTTATGTGGCAGCCCGATGTATCAGGCTCACTTAGACTATTCAGTCCATTGTGATACCACAGTCGTGAACTTCTCTCTTATCACTGAGTGCTGCCCGATTCCATGTTAAGCTCAATGATTCCATGTTAAGCTCATTTTTATAGCCGAGTCCGAACGGCGTTCCACATTGCAGTGAAACCACTTAGAGAAGCTTTGAAACCCTCAGAAATGTCACCAGCATTACTGAGGTGGGATAATCCACCGCTGAAAAACTTTTTCGTGTTCGGTCGTAGCAGGAATCGAATCCACGACCTTGTATATGCAAGGCGGGCATGCTAACCATTGCACCACGGTGGCTCGTCCTAAATAATTTTCAATTTTAATTTATTAAGACATTAGAATAAGTCAATTATAGTGTAGGTCACTAAAATAAATCTTACATTTGTAGTTAATTTCAATGATAAATGTGGCAAATTCTTATATTAATTTTTATTTTTTTTTTTGGAGAAGCGTACAAGATAAGTCGCTTTATACCCAAAATGGCTCTTTTTACCCCAATTTTTGGGGGGAATTTTTGTTTTTCGTATTTCATTAACCAAAAGACTAAACAAAAAATAAACGGTAATTTGAGCCTATGGGTTAATGTTGAACTACCAAAATTGCTATGTTTTCCTGATCAACATGAATTCTCCCTCCTAGCCCTTTAAAAATATATACACCCCTCTCTTAACCCCTGATGTTTTCATACACCATTCGATATAGGCGTTGTGGCAAACTTTTCAAAATTAGCTGTACTTTTAGTAGTAGTTATGGAAGTTAGGCTCAACAATAGTTGTCGTCCATGTTTTTTTTTTTTTTTGGTTTTTTTTGCTTGATTCTGTTATATAAACATAATTTAAAATAACAGCAACCACTCATCGAAGTGATACAGTGGTGGGAGATTGGAATGAAGTGGAACGAATTATGAAAAGATAACCCTTCATCAAAAGGAAGAATAACGCTAAGGCAAAAAAAAAAAAAACACAGAAAACAAAACCAAACTCAGGAACCAAGAACTGAATGAACGAAAAGACTCCCAAAGAAGAATCAAGGAGAGTTGGAAAACAGCCACTTCAATTAAAGGCATTCACCAAGACAAAAACTGCGACGAAGACAACAACAACAACAACCCACAGCATTCGAAGGAAGGATGGATGATCATCGTCATCACATTAACTTTTCGACTCCAAACAAACTTTATTTTATAGATACTATTTTTGTTCCAAGCCCGTTCAGGCTTTCTTCCATGGCCAACTGGCAAATCCAACTCCAACCAAAACAACAGCGACCCACTCAGTTTGTTCACTTCTGGAATTCTTTTTTGTTTTTGTGCTCTTCCATCGACCGATTCATCTCCATGTCATGTCAACAAGCCCGGCTGTGGCAGTAAAGTCAACGGAATCAGGAAAAGGCGTTCTTCATCCCAAACAAAACAAAAAGGGGGTAGAACTTTATTTTAGGTTTTGTGTGTGGGAATGCGGCCCTTAGTGGCGACGGTGGCAGCGGCAACGGAGTTGATGGTGGTGATGTTGAAGAGATTAATTCAAAACTCGTAAAGATATAGGGCCCCATTGCAATATAAAGAAAATACTGGAATAGCTGTTGCGGCTGCAATCTGCTGATTATGATGAGACATCGTGTCATAATTAAACACTCTAGTGCAGTTAGACACAAAAGTCAAAAGGCTAAGTACATCAAGAGCTAGCCATTGTCGCCCGAACTCTATGCACCACATTGAGTGATTTTTGTTGAATGCTAAGGTAGAGAGTATTCATTGTCCTAGAATTGGGTATCCTTGAATAGCTGCCATAAAAAGGACTGACATTTATTCTGTGTAGCTGTGATGAATGCAGTTCATCAGTGTTGGTTGATGGAAAGGAAGTGATGGAGGCCGATATAGGAAATTACTATGTAAACCTACAATGTATGTGTGTGTTCTCAATAGAGATCATGGCGTCCGTCCTGCTGCCCGACTGTTTGGAAAGCTACGCTAGTTTCTGAGCAAACCGAAATATCGACCTATTTACATACCGGATCTTTTTTTAAGGAGGAGAAATGGGTAAATCTAATGATCACCCATGTCCCTGCTGGTGACATTTCTGATTATTTCTTAGTTTCTCAAAGTATTTCCACCGCATTGTGGAATGCCGTTCGGACTCGGCTATAAAAAGAGGGCCCTTGTCATTGAGCTTAACATAGAATCGGCACTCAGTGATAAGAGAGAAGTTCACCGCTGTGGTATCACAATGGACTGAATAGTCTAAGTGAGCCCGAAATATCGGGCTGCAACAACTCCTAACCTAACCTTTTCTGGTGGTAACTCTAGCTAGCCGGTGGCTCCATGCCTCTAGCTAGCCAGTGGTTCCATGATATCATAAGATCACATTGTGGTACAATGGTTAGACCTGCATAGGAATGGTCATGGCTCATCTCAGTTTCGGCCAGTGTTGGTTTACCTCCTCTCAGTAATTCTGGTGGCATTCCTGAGTGGTTCAAAGCTCTTCTAAGTGGTTTTAGACTAAGTGAGGCTATCGCTATATCTAACCTAGCCTAATCTAAGATCACCTCTCATTTCTATCTAATTCGGATATTGCTCTTTATGTTCCCACATTATTTTTGCAGTTCATATTTTTCATTTGATATCAGATGGACACACAAACACCTTTTGTTATCGAAAATATTTTTTTAGAGTAAAGCATGACTTACATTAGAAAACCATGATCAATCTTCCTATCCAACAAACTAAGTTGTAATCCATTAAGTTTTTGGACTAATCCAACCAAATAAAGCCAAAAGCTTAAAACCGAATCCTATTAATCCGAACAGCCTCTAAGCCTACATAGCTGGCATTACAAACTTGGCCTTCCAATAGATATGCCAGCATTTTGATTAATTCTCCATCTCCGCAAAACTATCCACTTTTTTTGTCATTGATACAAGAGAGAGAGGGAGGGAGAGAGAGAGGGACACATATGCTAGGTATTAGCACAAATGCTTGCCACTTTTCTGTAGAAATGCCCACGCGAAACATGTCAATTGTTCTGGTACTTACTGTAGGTCCTAGGATGAATATGAAATCCGAAGAGGCTCCAATAAAAATCTATCAGACTTTGTGTGTATTTTACCAACAAGCGCATTATCATAGTCAGCATCATCATCATCATCATCGTGGCCATCAAAAGCGGGGCTCATCAGAGCATCCTCTTCATCATCCTCATCAAAGTGTATTGCTTTGATTGCTGTTGTTGCTGTTATTGGGGCTGCTTGACTTTGGCAATAAAACGGATGCTTGGTTGGTGGGTTGCTACTACCATCTTTTTTGTATTTTGATTTATTTACATGACAAGCGGGTTAATTACAACATGTTGCGGTTACACGGCTTGTTATTTGTTCAACTCAAAGTCGATATTGTTCAAGTTTTTGTTGTGGTTGTTGGTGTTGGTATTTTCCTTCCCTTCAAAAGCCATAACAAAAAGTAGAAAACAATTTAAAAAAAAAGTTCCATTTAAAGACGAAAACAACAGAACCCAGGACTATGGTCAGTAAGTAAGTTGTGAGTAGACCTTTGCCTTACATTACATTGTCTTCTTTTAAGTTGGAGCGAATTAATTTTGGTGTTTTTCATGATGGTCAGAACCCCCACAAAAACAAAAATGAACAAAAAATCAAAAAGAAGCTCAAAAAATTATTACAACAAATTCGTGGTTATTTCAGGTTCTTAGCAATGAGCTATTGAAGAATCATTGAATTTTTTTTGGGGGGATGGCCAGCAGGCTATCCGAAACACAATGTTACAAATTGCTTCAAATTAATCATGGCCCTGAAAGACGCCACCACGAACAAATTTCGTTGGAAACAACAAACATAAATTTTCTATCAACCATCAACACTCTAGGATTAGTATAAGCGCACGCAATCAATTACTCCTGGGCCAGCGATTGTTTGACTATGGAATCCTTTTTTTCCTCCCATGGACACTTTGTTCGTGTTGTTTGTTTTATATACAGGCATCAATATTTGGAAGTCTATTATTTGTGGGGTTCAAAAAGGTGGTAGTAACAATTAATTGGATTTAAGTTAAGTACAAATCAGGGGGAGAAAACAAGAAACTTGGCCCAAAAAAAAAAATAAAGCTAGACATAAACTGCTTGAGTTAATGATGTGGCAACAGTTCATTTAAAATAAAATTATATAAAATTATAATTTGAATTATATTGAAATTAATTAAATTTTCGTTGTAATTTAATTTCATAAAATTAAATAAAAATTGATTAGAAAAAAGAAGTTGGTTTCATTCCGATTTTTTTCTCTTAGTGTATCGGTGGTATTTCCTTTTCCCCGTTCTGCTGCAAATTCAGTATCTTTCCCCCCAACAACTATCATGGCGACAAGTTATTTCTAGAATTAATACAAGTTCTTGGCGCACTATTCACAAAAAAGTGTTAATCAGAAAATTGCTCAACAAGAAAACAGGCTTGGCCAGCAAAAAAAAAAACTCTCAAGAAGGGAGATTCATTGAAGTTAATGAAGCGTGCATGTTTAAGCACAAATACTCTGCATATTACAAGCTTGCTTCTCGCCATCCCATGATCTCCAATCAAAGTGATAGGAAGACCATGGAATGTCCCTGTTTAATATGATGATCTTAGTTATTCCCACTCCCCATGTCGAACTGGAGCCATGCCACATGAAATATTCTAGGCCACATGTGTCCTCCATGTAATGCCACCATTGGGAATTGAGAGAAACCGATGATGCGATTGAAATGGAGATGAGATGACATGGAATGCCACTTGGTTTCCGAAAAGCCAACCAAAGTAGGAAGCATGAGAAGAAGACCACAGAAAACAAAACAAGAAACTAAACAAAGCAAAATCATAACAATAAAGTATTTTGAAATATGGTGATTGAACAAAAGAAGTCAGAGTTAAGGCACCACACTTGGTGTGTTGGTTTTGTGATAAGAAAACATAACAACAACAAAATTAATACCTGATTCGAATGATGACGATGACGTCGTCGTCATGATGCTGGGCAAATCAACTAGCCCTAATATTCCCAGAAACACAAAAAGAAAAACCAGAAACCCTATCTACTCTTAGCCAACCCTAAGCTCAATCTCAAGGTAATGCTCCATAAGCACGACACAAGTGTTAAATGCCAATAACAAGGTTGGGCCATGCTTTAATAACATTTCCAACCTACAATAACATCAAAATGAACACCTTAAAAATACAAACAAGAACAGGCCACAATCACAAAAAAGGAACCAAAAAAATCACTAAGTGCCTCTCGGCTTAGGGATGTCAAAAAGAGAAATTTGAAAGGACATGTTTGGTCTTTTTTCTAGAATATTTTTACAGATTTCGAGTGGAGATCATCAATATGATGAGCTGGATGAGGTCGTTGGTTAGGATAGGAATGTGAAGAAAGATGGCAGTCCAATTTCAGGTCTAGTTCAAAAATTATGAGTTTTCGTTTTGTGTGAAATTACACGAATTATCTTTAACCCTCTGTATCATAGTGTAGACTGTAGGCAACATACCGTTCGAATGCCTTAAAATTAATAGAAATAACTTCTTTAGCTCAATCACGCACTGTATCTCGTGGCATACATACTGAGCTAATAAACTTGTAAAAATAGAACAATTAGGTGGCACTACTTGCTGGAAATTGACATTTCTTTATTGACTATTGGTATTTACGAAAAGTGCCGGTTTGCTGTGACTTCAAAAAATAATAAAAAAATGTTGTGCTTGTGTTTTGTGTGTAAATTGGAGAGGTAAGTGTTTGAGCTTTATTGTAGAATGTTCTTTTGAACAATTTTTACTTTTTTTTTTTTTTTTGTTTTTGGTGGCAAATACTGTTTGACAACACACCCGATTTGTGGGAGTTTCTCTTCTAATAAAAATAAATGAAAATTAAAAAATAAGTGTATTTTATTTTTTTTGTTATTATCTCCAATACATACAAATCGGAGTTCATGAGTGATAGAGGGTTAAATTTTACCAGAATTCTTCCGAAAAAATAAATAGTTATAAGACCTTGTGAGGTGAAATAAATCCTTGTATGAATATTGGTTTCAGCTCCATCGTGTTAACATTTTTTGATTATCGAAATTTTAGTTAAGCAAAATTTTCTTTTGATGCTAAAAATTTTAATTCAAAGTAAATAAAAATCATTGAATCGCTTATCATAAATTCGTGTTTTGTTGCTCCAAAAGAAAATACTTTATAATAAAGGAGAATTTCGTTTGTCTAAAATTTCGTTCCGGAGGAAAGTATTTTTTCTTTGAGGGTGTAGGTTTTAGGTTAGGTGGCAGCCCGATATATCAGTCTCACTTAGACTATTCAGTCCATTGTGATACCACATAGGTGAACTTCTCTCTTATCACTGAGTGCTGCCCGATACCATGTTAAGCTCAATGACAAGGGACCTCATTTTTTGAAACCCTCAGAAATGTCACCGGCACTACTGAGGTGGGTGAAAAACTATTTGGTGTTCGGTCGAAGCAGTAATCGAAACCGCGATCTTGTGTATGCAAGGAGGGCATGCTAACCATTGCACCACGGTGGCTCCCTTTGAGGGTGTAGTGGACCCATTTACATCGAGGATATCTCCCACCACTTTTTGGTACACAGAAAAAAATTTCACGAAAATTTTTCCAATTAAAATCTTAATTGAGTTTTAAAAAATATTCAATTAAAAATTTAATTGAATAAACAAATTTTTTAATTGAAATAAAAATCAATCACACAAATTAATAGTATCAATTAAATTTTTAATTGAATCAATTAATTTTTTAATTGACTGCCAATTAATTTTTTAATTGATACTATCATTTCTGTGATTGAAGACACTTCAATTAAAAAATTAATTGGATCAATTAATTTCGTGATTGAATCAGAAAAAAAATTTTTTGTGTGTATATTGCAAATTCCAAACCTATTTCTGTTTTGACCATAGGATGGAGGAGTTAAAAGTCTATTTATCTTGATGCCCACCTTTTGCCAGTTGGCCATATTTTCTTCCGTGAAAAGTATTTTGTACATTCGACATTATTGCTATTGAGATGATTTTTGAAAATCGGTGTTTATAACATTTGTTTAAGTTTGCCACTTTTATTAAGACAATTCTTATGGTGGATTATATCGCTAATTACATATAGATGGCCCTGAAACGCATATTCATATACGCATTTATGCCCTGTTTCTGTATATCGAACGATAGCTTTCATTCATATTTCAATGGAGAGAAAATTGATTTTGGTTTCTCTATGTCGAAAGACAAGTCACTTCATTTCTTTCAAAAATACAGAACCCAAAATTGATTCGAAATCGAGTAACTACTTTTCGACTGGGTCGATTGAAATTGGGGTAGATGCCAATACCGGTGGCTGACTACTACTGGTAAATTTCCAGATAATTGAGATAACGACACTCTGGATAATTCCTACCAAATAAAAAGTGCATCATTTGCGAAATTGTTTTCGAAATATAAGCGACTGTTTTGTAGCTTTTGAATTTCCAATCCCAGACAGTGTTATCAATTAGCAACCTTTTTAGGATGCCTTTTGGCGTACACAGAAAAAAATATCACCAAAATATTTTCAATTAAAAAGTTAATTGAAGTTGAAAATGTTTTCAATTAATAAATTAATTGATACAATTAACTTTTTAATCACGATAGAAACATTAAGTTAATTAAGTCAGTGATTGAAATTTTCAAAATTTTTAATTAAAAAATTAATTGATACAATTAACTTTTTAATCAAATTCGGAAGACTAATTCAGTTAAAAAAAGTGCTGATGTTTTTTAATTTTTATTTAAAAATGTATTTGAAACAATCATTTGTTAATCCAAATAAAAACTCTAAGCCAATTCAGAAAGTAATTAAAAATAGTTACCTTTTTTAATTGATAAATTAATTGAGTTTTGCAATCAACATCAATTAAATTTTTAATTGAATCAATTAAAAAATTAATTGAAATTTGCTGAAAAAATAAATTAATTTTTTAATCAAGAATTTTTTCTATGCCCAATTAAAACTGTGATTGATACTATCATTTTCGTGATTGAAGACATTTCAATTAAAAAATTAATTGGATCAATTAATTAGGTGATTGAATCAGAATAAAATTTTTTTGTGTGTAAGTAAAATTAGGGAAGATTGTACTTTTTCACTGAAACGCAATCGCCTATAGACTCTTAAAAATTTTATTTCATTTTGACTTTAGTATCCCTAATTCAATTTTATTTGATGGATACGTGAGTTTTGGCTCTTTGCGAACAGACATTTGTGTTTGTTCTTGAATTCATACCCAGCAAAAAAATTTGGAAGTTCTTCCAAAGGCACAACTTTAAAAGCACTTCCAGAAGATGCACTCCCAATGATGTTCTCTATTTTAACTACCCAGGAAGTTCTTTTAATTTAATTTTTTATAACTTGATTTATTCATACTTTTAATGGGTAATTTTAACTTTTTTTGTTACAAATTGGATAAAAACAGTTTAAGAATTCAGAAAATGGTACAAATCATTTAAATTTTGTCGAAAAAATGCTAAATTTTATCTGAAAAAATTGTGAATTTTTGAAAATATTTTAGGTCAAACGTTTTCGACAAGCATTAGAATCCATTACAAATTATAAAAAATTATAAACATTATTTATTTGACAAAATATCACAGAATTTTTTAATTTACATCCAAAACATCGAATTCGGATCACACCTAAAGAAGTGATGCAAATTCAGTGCAACGGCTGTTGAAATGGAGGACTTCCGTCCTATGACAAGCCCATGTTAAATTCATCGCTTCTGCGTTAATTTTGCACCACTTCCGGATCCAAAAAGAACATTTTCATTACTTTTTTGGCGACGCTTTTTTTGCTGGGTAATAAATGTATGCTTCATGGCATCCCTAACTTTAGCACTACTTTCAATTGAAGCAAAAGACTCATGAAAATAGGCATTCGAGTATACGATTGTGCGTGTGTGTGTCGATAAGTTGTTTGTTCTTGAAATCATAGTTTCCTCTCTCTCTCGCTCTCGCTTACACCACTCTTTTATAGCTCTAGAAACTATGGCAACTCTCAACTTCAATTCCTGTTGCCAAGAGGTGAAATTGAATCTGAATTTACTTTCAGGTGGGCGTTTGATGTGCCCATATTTAAGCGTGGGCTTTTGTGATATGCCCAGCAATCTGGTGTGACTTAAGTAGGTTGGGTTATTCCTGTTGTAGCTGGGAATTGTGTTTTAATCTTCAAGAAACTGGCTTAATTGTGGGCCTATTCAATGATTCAGTTCAATTGTATATTCAATACAACGCCAAAGGGTGTCAGCCTCATTTCTACCTTTAAGGTTTTCAGGATATGCTTGATAGCTGGTTAAGATGGAATCTTTTGAAATCAAGCTATAACAATAAGTAGGCAAATTTTATTCAAGGAGACCTATTTAATCAAATATAGATTTGGTATGAAAAACCCACATTGATTTTTATACAGAAATGATTTTTTGATTTAATTCCCCGAAAATATTCTTCCTTGATTTCTGGCAACCTTGAACTTACGTATTCTGTGGAAGAAAAATTTTAATTGGATAACGAAAAATATACAAATGAAGCTTGACACATGAGGGCATAATATTTTTACACGTTATATATGAAAAAATCCCCCTCCTCCCATTTGTCAATATCCTTGTATGTACACCAATTTGTTGAAATACAGTTTTTTCACATTTGTCCTAGCAAATTGTTCTACCAAAATAGGCAGAGAACTTATATAAAAAATTTTATTCACGAACGCATAAAAAAACCTTAAACGTCACAATGAAATTTTCAATGAAACTGTTAAGAGCCACTTTCATTCATATCAAAAATTGGGGGTTTTTATGAAATGCTTGAATGGTAGGTAGTTGAAGAATTTATTGAAGGAGTGGTGTTGTGTGGAATATTGCCTCGCTTTAATGGTGGGTCCTAAAGTCCTTTCGTTATTTTTATTTTGAGCCTTTTCGTTATAATAGACATCTAACAATCAATCATTGGGTTCTGTTTCCCAGAGCTCCCTCTCTCTCTCAGGGTTTATAGTCTTAGTTAATAAATTTTATATTTGTTGTATAATTGAAAGTTGTTGGCAATAAACATTCCGTAACATTCTGATATGGCACGAGTTGGTTGATGTTTGACACTCCACAGTTTCAATGTCATAACAGCAATGGCATTTGCTATGGGCCCTATTAACTTCATCCTCTCCATCGCAACCCTCCCTTTGTATCGTATACGTAGCAACGGAAGCTGGCATAAGATGCTATGGGTGTAACCTCTAAAAATTCTTTCCTTTGTATTGAATTCATATCGAATTTCAATTTCTTGTCATTGTTTCGTGAAATTTATGTAGAATCTCCGGGTAATATTTCAAAAAGCCGCCGTACTCCTTCACTGACTGTTGAAAATGCGAAAAGGAGGCAAAAGAGGCGCTTTACCACATGGCTCATGGTTTCAACGAGCATCGATTAAAAAAAATTAAGACTTTATGCGCATAATTTAAATTGTTTCAACTTCAAAAATACGTTGAAGCTGTTGTTGTTGTTGACAATGTTGTTCGGTATTTGGCTGATTTGTATCATGTGACAAAGATAAATGTCACTATGTGGCATTCTGATTCCATTTTGTAGCCTGAGATGTTTTATGGAGCATCAGATAAGATGCAAAAGGAAAGAAGAAAGGCATTTGGGGTGAAGTTATCGCAGAGGCCTTAATTCATTTCGAATGAAGGGAAAATTTAAATATAAGCTTAAAGGCCAAGGCTTTTATATCCCAGCAAAAAAAAAATTGGAAGTTCTTTCAAAGGCACAACTTTGAAAGCATTTCCAGAAGAAGCACTTCCAATGATGTTCTTTATTTTAACTATTAATTCAATTTTTTATAACTTGGTTTTTTCATACTTTTAATGGTTAATTTTAACTTTTTTGTTTCAAATGGGTTAAAAACAGAGCAGGAATTCATAAAATGGTGCAAATCATTTCAATTTTGTCAAGGAAAATGCTAAATCCAATCTGAACAAAATTGTGAATTTTTGAAAACATTTGAGGTCAAACGTTTCCGACAAGGGTTAGAATCCATTAAAAATTATAAAAAAATATAAAAATTATTTATTTGACAAAATATCACAGAATTTTTTAATTTACATCCAAAACATAGAATTCGGATCACACCTAAAGAAGTGATGCAAATTCAGTGCAACGGCTGTTGAAATGGAGGACTTCCGTCCTTTGACAAACCCATGTTAAATTCATCGCTTCTGCGTCAAGTTGGTACAACTTCCGGATCCAAAAAGAACATTTTCATTACATTTTTGGGGATGTTTTTTTTGCTGGGTATTTAAACAAAAAATCAGTAAATATTTAATTATGGCCATGTATTTCGGAGGTGAGGAAAAAGTGAACTTACAAAATAAATAAAGTTGTTTTTTTTTTAATGTACCGAATATTTTGTTCTTCAGTACAACTATACCTATAACAACTCTGCCTATAAGTTAGGTGTGATAGTTGTCTGGTTTTGTACACGTAGACTGTCTGGTAAAAAAAACTATTTTGCATAAAATTTCGTTGTTCTCTAAAGTGTAAAGTGTTTTGCAGTGTAGAGCCCCACAACATTCATTCATAAGATAGAAGTGAAACTGTAAACCTCCTAGATTAATTAAATGGAATTTCTAATAAACATTAAAATTAAATTCTTTCACTTATGAAATTAAAAATATAAGTACACCCACTTATCATTTTACCTTCTTAATATTTCTAAAAATATATTCTCTTGATTTGCAACTCCACTATTTCATATTATATTCCAAAATACCGTTGAAAATCACTTCCCTATCAAAAAGAGCTGACCGATTAGTGGCTCTTTCCAGGATACCTTTCAACATTTTTCATGCAACAGTTTGTCACAGATAATTGCTGACACTTGAACCAAACGAATATGAAGTGCTCCTGGCATGCCCATCAATATGAAACTACTACTTTGCGTGATGAAAGCTAAACATTGCCAAGTAGATATGTTTGAGTCATTGTTTATTTCGACGTGAAACAAACCCCTAAATACACCACAATACTCAAAGGTAACCACCAAAGTAAATAGAACAGTCATTGACTTGATTTAGGCTGTGAATATATTTCAAGTGCTGAATTTTGAATGGGCCATGGCGATAGGCAGAAGGATATTTGATCAACTTTAATGTATTCTCGGAAAAATTTTATGAATATTTTTGTCAATATTTTATGCCTAAAACAATCAACGAAATTTGCAAAATATTGCCCTAATTTGCTAGGATAATAAATAGGCAGTATGTAAAGGGTGATTTGTTAAGAGCTTGATAACTTTTTTTTAAAAAAAACGCATAAAATTTGCAAAATCTCGTCGGTTCTTTATTTGAAACGTTAGATTGGTCCATGACATTTACTTTTTGAAGATAATTTCATTTAAATGTTGACCGCGGCTGCGTCTTAGGTGGTCCATTCGGAAAGTCCAATTTTGGGCAACTTTTTCGAGCATTTCGGCCGGAATAGCCCGAATTTCTTCGGAAATGTTGTCTTCCAAAGCTGGAATAGTTGCTGGCTTATTTCTGTAGACTTTAGACTTGACGTAGCCCCACAAAAAATAGTCTAAAGGCGTCAAATCGCATGATCTTGGTGGCCAACTTACCGGTCCATTTCTTGAGATGAATTGTTCTCCGAAGTTTTCCCTCAAAATGGCCATAGAATCGCGAGCTGTGTGGCATGTAGCGCCATCTTGTTGAAACCACATGTCAACCAAGTTCAGTTCTTCCATTTTTGGCAACAAAAAGTTTGTTAGCATCGAACGATAGCGATCGCCATTCACCGTAACGTTGCGTCCAACAGCATCTTTGAAAAAATACGGTCCAATGATTCCACCAGCGTACAAACCACACCAAACAGTGCATTTTTCGGGATGCATGGGCAGTTCTTGAACGGCTTCTGGTTGCTCTTCACTCCAAATGCGGCAATCTTGCTTATTTACGTAGCCATTCAACCAGAAATGAGCCTCATCGCTGAACAAAATTTGTCGATAAAAAAGCGGATTTTCTGCCAACTTTTCTAGGGCCCATTTACTGAAAATTCGACGTTGTGGCTCGTTAGTAAGTCTATTCATGATGAAATGTCAAAGCATACTGAGCATCTTTCTCTTTGACACCATGTCTGAAATCCCACGTGATCTGTCAAATACTAATGCATGAAAATCCTAACCTCAAAAGAATCACCCTTTATAAGTCATTCCATTTTAAATTAGTCATAGAAACAAAAACTAATTTTTTTGTCTCATTTATTGATTTTACGATTTTTTAAAATTTTATTGAAAATATTTAGTTACGAAATTAATTGTTGAATAGAACTGTCTAATCAAAACAAAATTCAATTACATATGAATTAAGAAATTTACATTTTTATCTGGATGAATAAATGTTTTAATTGCCATGGGTGAAAAATACTATCATTCATTAATAGAAGAGTTGTCATTTGTGAGGAACGCAATTTTAGACAAGCAAAGATTTCTATAGAAGCAATTTGTTTGAAATCAATTAAAGGAGATTAGAGACAAAAGTTTCAATGCTTATCTTAAATTCTAGCTTATTTGCATTTGAAGAAATCATTTTAAAACAAAGGGAAATTTCGTTCTTTAGGAAAGTATTGATTTTTTGGTGTTCCCATTCATCTATTCCAGCACATCCTGTTAGAAATTAATCGACTAATTTTTTAATAATGCATTCGAACCTTCTTATATTGTTTTTTTTTTTGATAGAAGCCAAAAATTATTTTTTTTTTTGGTGTATGTGGTCACTGACTTCATACAAGATCTGTGGTGAATGTTAATACCTTAGGTTGGGTTAGGTACAGCGGTAGCCCGATATTTTAGGTTAGCTTAAACTATTCAGTCCATTGTTATGCCACAGTGTTGAACTTTTATCTTACCACTAAATGCTGCCAGATTCCAAGTTTAGCTCTATGTTTCTTAGAGAAGCTTTGAAACACTCACAAATTTCACCAACATTACCCAGCAAAAAAAGAGCTTCCAAAAAAGTAGTTTGGATCCCCAATCTGTGATCCGGAAGTAGTGCAAACTTGGATCATCTCCAATGAATTTTACATGGGCTTGTCATAGGACGGAAGTACTCCCTTTTTAGATCCTTTGCATTGCTTTAGAAGTTGTGCCCTTGAAGTTCATTTGAATGAAGAAATTTAAAACTATTAAAACTATTAACTATATTAAAAATCAACAAAAAAATTTAAAATCGTCGTAATTTGCAAACCCTTCTCAAAAGAACTTCCATGGAAGCGAAAAAGTCAAACGGCACAGGTTCAAATCCCAGCGGGGATGCAACTTATTTTTTATTATTATTTTTACTTTTTTATTAATTTTCTATTTTTTTGTGAAATTTAGTTGTCCAAAATTTGCACTTAAAATAGCCTGATTTCGTACTTTCTAATACTTGTCCACAATGACTACATCGGAAGTAGAAAAAAATCGTTGGGGGATCCCAAGACGCGCTTTAGAAGAAACGATTGTGGACTTGTCCAAAAGGACTGCATCGGGAGTGGAAAAAAATCATTGGGGGATCCCACGATGCGCTTTAGAAGAAATATTTGTGGACTTGTCCAAAAGGACTGCATCGGAAGTTGAAAAAAATCGATGTGGGATTCTGGGATGGGCTTTAAAAGAAATGTTTGTAGAACAACTTCCAATTTTTTTGCTGGGTACTGATAGGGGATAATCCACCAATAAAAACTTTTTGGTGTTTGGTCCAAACTTGGATTGAACCCATGACCCTTTATATGCAAGGCGGGCATGCTAACCATTGTACGACGGTGGCTGCAATACCTTAAGAGTCACAAATAGGGAATTGATGACTTTTTTTTTGTTTCTCTATTAATTTTCGAATTATTTAATTTATATACTACATTGAAATCGTGGAAGAAAATAGGCAATTTCAAAATTAACTAAATACTTAATTGAAATAATAGGAAACAAAAACGTTGGTTGTTTAAATGTGCTATTAATATAAATACGACGCAGAAATTATTTTCCTTTAGTAGAAATTTTATTGGAATATCAAAATTCTATTAGAATATATGCGTCGTCTATCATTGTTTCGGGAAAAAGGATATCAGGAATATCAACGAAATTTCTCTTCAATCTGTTGGTGAGTGGGTGGGGCAATGCTTTGAAATCACAAATCTAGACTCATATTTCACCTGTCCAGAGAATGATAAAGGCTTTCCATGTTCTTGCCATTTCACACGAAAACACCATTCGCCTGTTATTTGGAATTGGAAGAATTCACTTGAACCAACAATGCTCAAATAAAATGTGAAAACAATTATTTTGGCAGCACATTGAAAACATTCGCATAAGCACCAATCAATTTTTCGAGTTTATTTGGAATGGCATGTATCCGAGAGGGGTTGCGGAGGAGGGTAGAGGGCTTAGTACGAAGAGTATCTCAGTTCACTCGTTTACGCATATAACTGTACATTCCTATGACCATTAAGTGAATATAATGGTAATGGCAATGAATAAATGAATGAAACTCATCCATCGTACACTCATCAGACACTGAGAAAAAGCGAATATTTATTTCTATTTATCATCTTTGGGTTATTATTTTTTTTAATGTATATATATATTTGTGTGTGTACACAAAAAATACAATAATTTTTTTTTTTTTAAATTGAATCAAAATTAGCTAGGTTAGGTCATTGTTATTACAAAGCATTTTCATTAACCCCCTAAAGACCAATCATTAGGGGGTAAAAAGCTTTTAGTGAATCTTACTTTAAGATAACCGATATGATTTAAATGTACGAAAAAAATAAAAAGATACTTTACAGAAGACAAGGGACCTCCTTTTTATAGTCGAGACCGAACGGCGTTCCACATTGCAGTGAAACCACTTAGAGAAACTTTGAAACCCTCAGAAATGTCACCAGCATTACTGAGGTGGGATAATCCACCGCTGAAAAACTTGTTGGTGTTGGTCGAAGCAGGAATCGAACCCACGACCTTGTGTATGCAAGGCGGGCATGCTAACCATTGCACCACGGTGGCTCCATGACATAACATTAATTTAACGAGATCAGTGCCTCCTAACTACTGACTGTATTTATACGAATCTCTTCTAGAGTTTTCACACACAAATACCGCCTGAAAGTATGCAAACATTTTAGCTAGTAGGCAAACTGAGCCAATAAGCTATCAATATCACTGAGTAAGGTTTGGCAATAAAATGATTGTTACCTTAATAAAAATAAAGCAATTGGACAATTCTATATAAACAATTAATATAAATCTATTTGGTATTTGATGTTTTAATAAGAAAGTGTACAACTTTTTTTTGCGTGGTTTTAACAAAAAAGTCAAATATTATTTTCCCCTTTTTTTAAAGCATTTTCGTGTGTGCCTATAAAAGAAAATCCACAAAGACTTTATAATTATGTCTATTCTCGCCAAGAACATAACAATTCTTCGAGTGTATAGAGTAGGGGAACAAGTGCCATTGGAATGTGTATTCCATTCAATGGAGAAATCCATTCGCTAGATTCATTGATAGGCCAGAGGGGTGGATGGTGGGTGGAAAAAATTGGGGATTTTGAAGCAACACATATTGGGACCACACGGGAAGCGGTAAAACGGTATGTGGCACATCCATACATATGACCGTCTGTCCTTCAGCCCAAATGTCTGACTATAGTTATGGTGATACCATAACGAGAGTGGGTGGGTAGATAGCAGCTAGTGGTGTTGCTAGTTGCTGGAAATTTGACGTCAATCTTTATTTGGCACTGCGAATGTCATGGAAGCAATCAAATCGGCCAAATAAAATCAAACATGCCACTTCCCGCTCACGCACGCACGCATACTGGGCATGAGTATTTTCCCATATGAGTTCGGGTTACGGGTCGTACTGCGGGTATACATTTTGTTGGTCGTTTGAGCGGAAACTACCGGCCATAAACTCAAATGGCATTAAACCTTTTTGGTATTTCGAAGATAATGGCACTTTGACTACAAAATTTTGCAAAGAAGAAATGCGATTTTTGTTTTTTGCAAAATTGTATAAAGTTATTAACCTAAAAGGCCTACAGGCATGATTTTTGTCGTTTGACAACAAGTTCAGTGTCTTGTATTGGGGGAAAGAAGAGATTGCTATTTTTAATTTAAAGACTAGTAGTTACCATACCAATAGAAGAAGGTTTTCATTCAAGGAAATATATCTAAGCTTCTTTTTATGCCTATATTGACGGGGGTGGTTGTATAGGGAAAGAAACAATCATGTCACACTATATGTGACACCATTTTGAGATATATCACCAGTTTTACTGATATGACATAAACCTCTTCTGAGAGTGGGATAGAATCCATGACCCACAATATGGAAATATTATAGTTTAGTTTATACTTATTGTAAGTATATTTCAGTATACTTTCCATACGACCATCATAGTATCTATCCCACAGTATAGCCTTAACTATGACATCGCTTCTCCTATTTACCCTCAAAAACTATATGTTTTGCGTTTGTTTAATGATGTTGCATTGCGGTTTTCCTTCTCCATACCCCTGGCAATCTGACCATTTGGCTTTCTCGCCCTCTCCGACCGACCGACGGACTACAATCGATAAAGATTTGTTTAAATAACACTTGCAATTGGAGACTTCCGTGTTACGCACAAAATACAAAATGAAGCTGTCACTTCAAATGTCAATTTGTCTGTTTGCCAGAGAATGCTGCTGTTGAACGCAACAAATTTCGTATTTATTGTTAGCGTAAATGTGGTTTTTGTTGTTTTATTTTCTGTTGTTGTTGTTGTTGTTGTCGTCGGCTAGTCGTCGTCTTCAATTTCTCTCTGATTCTTCCTTTTGCACTTTCTACCATGATGAAATAATGTTGTCGGCAATTGTGTTCACATATTTAATAGGCATCACATTTAGACGAATAATAAATTTGAATTATCTGAAGCTATTAATCTAAGTGCAAAACAAAAAGAAAACCACACGAGTAGAAATGAAAACATGGCACTTGTGAATCAAGGTTGTCACATCACCGAAACGAAGACAACATAATGGAGACTTGATGATATTTTGCAAGGGTTTGAAGTGTCCTCCAGCAGCTGGAATACTTAGGGGATATTGTTAATGATTTTCCAGAATTTTGGATTAAGAAGGAATTCAATCACCTTGAAATTATTGGTGCTCTCGTTGGCATTAAATCTGATGTAGTACGAGGGCAGTTCGGAAACTTCTTAGCCTAGCACAAAAAGCGCGGTATAAACAGAAAAAAGTTAAGTGTTTTGGAAACTTCCACCTCTGTTATGAACACATGTTAAATTTAAAGACCTTGAGGAAAACTATTTTAATCAAGGGATAGAATTGCTAGAAAAGCGTTAGACTAAGTGTATTGAATTTTCAGAAGATTATATTGAAAAATAAAAATATTTTTGAAAAACTAACTATTCCCTTTCATTGATAGGCTAAGAAGTTTCCGAACTCGTACGTTTATGATTTAAGTTGATCACCTTGTTTAATTTAAGTTAGGTTAAAATTGTGATTCGAATCTTCTACTGAATGAAGATAACACAGATACAAGGGAAATTATCCAAGGCTTTGTCGTCGTCGCCATATGTCCTATATCGGCTGTATAGATCGTCTTGTCTTACTCTCTTTCAGTCGTATATTGTAGAGGTTGGACCGAAACTCTGAATGGCCCATTTGAGTTCTCTTGATCGTATGCGAATATCAAACAGTTTTTTTGTGATTTATCTCCTCTTGGCAAATTTAGTCCCATTTCTGAGCTTCTCTAAGTGATGTAGGGTAACTAACAGTCCCGGCTCTAAAAAGGAGCTCTAAAAAGGAGCCCTTATCAGCCAATGAATGATAAGGGACAACACTCAAAGAGTGGTGTAAAGCATCTACCTACCACCTAAAAATACCCATGGTCACTTCCAGTTAATGCCCTTTCAATCCTCTTGGTCGTCCGCATTCGTATATGTGCGCCATGGACCCTGACTGACGCCGAAAGGTTTTTGTTTTATTTCTTTCCCCTTAGTCCGAAACTGCCATGCCTTTAAAATTCTACCGCGTACCGAGCGTTTTATTACTACACGAAATTTTACCGTGTTTTTGCAATTCCTTCCATCCCATCAAAAACTAATTTTAACCCTCTAATGCCCCAATTTTTTTGTCAGCTGATTAAATGTTCTATGTTAACGACACAAAAGCAAGAGAACTAAACAAGAAAAATTTGTACGGTAAAATTTAGCATATGCTCGCCTCGTGAATTGTTTCAAAAAAGTTTTCTATTTATTTTTCCCATTTTTGTTGTCTTAAAGTGTGTTATACTAAAAGCTTCCTTATTAAATGAAGACCGCCTAAAGGCGGGCTTGGGCATTAGAGGGTTAAGGAATAATCTTGTAAGTAATCTGGTTTACTTTCGAAAGGACCTATGGGGAGAGTACTTCTGTGCAGTAGAATTACAAAGAGGTAAAATATCTCTACCAAACTATGCATTGAAAATGTTGCAATTGATTTTGTTCAATCGCATAAGAATTTGGGAATAATATTTAATTCAAAACTTACATGGTCAGATCATATTCTTAGCGCAGTCGGAAATGTTCACGGAATGCTACGTAATCTATGGGCTGTTCGGACAAGTACGCCGCAACCCATTCGAATGTTGTTAGCAAAAACATATCTAATTCCAAAACTTTTGTATGGATGTGAAATCTTTGCAAGCTCAAACTATTCAGACTCCCAAAAATTAAAAATTGCCTACAACAACATTGCTCGATATATTTTTAACAAGCGACGCTATGACCGAATATCAGAGTATGCTTATAAAATATTCAATATTACATTCGAAAACCTGTTGGAAGTAAAATGTCTGGTTCAACTTCATAAAATAGTTTATACTAAAAGCCCACCAAACCTCTATAACTGTATCCAGTTTGCCCGTTCGAACAGAGGACTGAAAATAATACATCCTATGATACGATCACAAGTATCCGAAAGGCAATTCTTCATATACACTACTCGTCTTTGGAACTCCTTACCCTTCAAACTGCAAACTACAAGCAATGCTATCCGCTTTAAAAATGAATTATTTAAAATATTTTCTTAACTGTTTAACAATCTTGTTCACAATATAAAATATTGCTAACTTAACGAAATATTCAATTAAAAAAAAAAATTGTTATATTAAATAATTTTTCATATTTATATTTATATTAATATTTATATGTTTCCTCCTACACCAACACATTTACACATTATTTCTGATAAAACATGAATCTAGTACTGTAATTTATAAGATGTATCATCTTGTTGTACTAGTTTTACAAATTATTAAATAAGTAAATAAATAAAAAATAAATAATTTGTGAGCATGGGTGAGATATGAGCAACTAATATAGTTAGCGAGAAATGAACAATAAATTTTTTGTATGAAAATCTGATGAATAGTAACCGAACTCTTTCGGTTATGGTAAGTCATTATTTTCGAGCATATGATCTTGCTGGGACCATATCTTTGTAAGCAGTTTTTCACCTCAACTGCTTGTCCAAGTTTTGCTGAGATATTCAGCTCCATGTTCGTGCCGAACCCCGCATCACTATAATTTATTAGGACACCCTTTGCACTACGAACTACACGGGTTAACGTAACTGCTTTGCAGTTTTCTGTTATATCTTAGTGACACATTTAAGTGAATAGTGAACTGAAGAGTGAGGAATTTTCTACAGGTGTTGAAGTCGGTCATAGGTCTTGATATATTTTCCTGTGGTGTCTCTGCCGAACCAATATTTCCGTCATAAATGAAAGTACACTCATAGAAAAAATTATGCACGGCTTGCTCATTTCAAAACGAATCGTTCATGAAAGTGAATCAACACACATGTGTTGTCAAACTGTTAACAGGCGGTATCAATCTGACTACGATAAAATGACACCATGCGTTGTCAAAACAATGTTGTCAAAAACTGCAAGTTGAAACGTGTAGTACTCCGAACACCAAAAAGTTTTTCAGCGGTGGATTATCCCACCTCAGTAATGCTGGTGACATTTGTGATGGTTTCAAAGCTTCTCTAAGTGGTTTCACTGCAATGTGGAACGCCGTTCGGACTCGGCTATAAAAAGGAGGTCCCTTGTCATTGAGCTTAACATGGAATCGGGCAGCACTCAGTGATAAGAGAGAAGTTCACCAATGTGGTATCACAATGGACTGAATAGTCTAAGTGAGCCTGATACATCGGGCTGCCACCTAACCTAACATAACCCATAGGTATTCGGTGAATGACCATAGTTTGATTTAGACTTACTTCTTTTAACTCGCATGTGATAATTTTTTGTTTTTAGAGAAAGATTGAAGACTCTATTTCTCAGTTGAGTCCTCTTCAACAGAATCCCCTGCTGCCAAATATAAAGTTCTCTCTCTCTCTCTCTTTCTAATAAAATTGAACTACCCCCGCCTTGATTAATATTTTTTTGTTATCCTCATTTCCATAAATATTTCACTAGAATAATCAAACCAATCACCAATTAATTTTTATTTTATCAAAATCCCTTATCCCCATGAGGACTCGTTCAATGTCCTTTCATTTGTAATTTTTGAAAATGAAGCCTATGCATGGGACATTCACTTTATTACTACAATACAAACATTTTACGCCAACCAACTCTTTCCCAAAACTAAAGTCTAGAGTCCCTTAGCGTCCTCAAAAAAAAAGTATAATAAATTCAAGAGAAACATAAAGTAGACAATAATAACAAATAACTCTGGTAGTCAGTAACAAAAACAAAAGTATCAACGAGAAAAACAAAAGCTAACTGAAAAGCGGAAAATGGAAAATAAAATGGAAAACTGAAAGAAAAAAAAAATAGCAAAACCCTTAACAGTTACTACTGGCTAGAATATACGACAATGACTGTGATAGGAGTATGGATATGGACTCTTGGCAGTTACAACTAAAAGAATCGAAACAATCGGACAAAAACAAAAAATGAAAACAAGTACAAATGTGGCGGCGTGTACTAACTGCCATACTATGACTATTCTGTTCCATTTGCTTTCACATGGCCAACTCATTCACTCATCCAGTGATGAGCCAGGAGGGGTTATTGCTTGGATGCAGGGTGTTTTTGTTTTTGTCATTGGTGGGTGGTTATTTGGTTGGGTTGTAATTTCACTGACTTCTTTCCAAATGACAATATGATGGTGCTCCTCTCGGTTACTTCTGGTTCCATCTCATCTAGCCAGCCTGATGATCTCCGTTATCCCCGAAGCCCGAAGTGCTCAGCTATGTCATCCTTTCAATGGAAAGCTTCTCTGTTTTGGTTTGCTTTGTTTTCTACTTTACTGTTGTGACAAAAACAACAGAATATGACAACAATAATAAGAGTGGCAGCAGAAGAACGCGAAATAGCAGCACCGGCGTCAATGGCCATGGTGCAGTGATGTCAACTAAAAGAGTTTAATAAAAACGCTAAAGGAGAATAGTTTTACTATCGCAATTGATAGAATCTCGTAATGTAATGCAATATCCTACCGAAGCGTATAGGTCAACATATTCGCTTCTATGGAGATATTCTTTGCTTCAACTCCAAACACTGATTTGTAGGTAAACTATAGACGAATTTCGTTAATTGTTGGTGTAAAAATATAACTTCCACCTCATACATACAGTAATGTTCCGCATTGTCTTCTCCTATTGGTCTTATCAATCCAGAAATATGAAAAGTTTTCGTATAACCTTTTGTCCAATTTTTCCATCATTATTCTATCTTCTTCTTATATACATTTCGGCAAAAAATTAGGATAACTCTAAATATAATTTACCATTTGGTTGCACGCAGAGAAGGAATATGATCACCCCAACCATGTTCCATGAGCAAAATGTTACTTTTTCACGGAAAACATGTAGCGTGTTTGTCGAAACCATATTCTTTTCTCGGAAATTATTTATCTGATTTCGGAAAACATGTTATGTTTGACGATAAACGAATATTTTTGCGATAAAAATGCTACAGGATCACTGTGAAAAAGTAACATGGTGCTCTTGAAACATGTTTGAGTTAATCATATTTCTTCTCAGGGTGTACTATTAACGGCTAGTGAAGAACTTTTTAAAATAAAGATAAGGAGTTGCACTTGGCAGTTGGTTGTAATAAGCTTGAAAATGTGATGTCAACTGTTAGACGTTTACAAAAACGCTAAAAAAAAAACGGAAATATAATTTGACAAAATTTAAAATTTATTTTAAAGGAATTTTCCAAACACATCAACCACCTAGATACGACAAGCAGCATATCCATCTTGTCTACGATACATAAGGTATCGTAATATGAATTAAAAGCAATTTCTTGCCAATGGCATTTAAACATGACGCTTGGTGTCATCAAAAATAAAGGTGCTCCCTATCACATATCATCATCCCTACACCATCAAACCTACACGCTTTTCAAATGCAAAGTAAAACCCTCTAAGTTGACATCACTGACCAACAGAAGCAAACAGCAGTAGCAGAACTTGAATTGTCGTTGGCGACAGTTCGTGCTAAAAGGTCTTTGGCCTTAAAAATGTGCGCCCAGAGAAAGGGAAATGACATAATTTCGTTATGTACATTTTGCCATAACGATTTCTTTAAAGTAAAAGAGAAAAAAAAGCCCCGCAAATACTGAAAAATAAACGAAGAAACAGTGAAATCATGTCTCTGTCTTTCATTACAATTAGTTTTTATTAAGACCCCCTCCCACCCCTTCCTTACCCACAAACAAGTTGGATGAGGCGCAACGAATCGAATCGAATTGACTTGTATCGACTCTAAAAAGGACATCTTTTACAAATTGAAATTGTATCCAATATGGATAACGATGGAGAAGATGCCAATGCCATCCATAGCTCTATTGATACTCATGATAGTAGAAATAATAATAAAATATTTATGTACTTTTACACGTTGAGCCCATATGAGAATGGGAATTGAATGTTGTTTTTGTATTTCAAGAGACCAATAATTTTCCATAAATTGTTGGTTTGCTTCTAGAGACGATTACAGTATTGTCCTCCCCAACAACTAAAACATTTGGTAGTGAGGGGCGGGGAAGACACAGGTGGTGTGTGAGCTAAACCCAAAACACCCTGTTTGCCCCTGATGGAATTGGAAAAGCCTAAGCAAATGGATTTTACCATTTAATTTACCAAAAATACTCAAGAAGTTTGCAATGTTTTTCCATTCTATTCTCTAAAAGAAATGTACTCGAGACAAAGTTCTTGGGAAAATTATAAGTATATTCCAAATAAAATCATTTTAAGACCAATTATTATAAAACTTTTATGGAAAAAAACCTAAAGTTTTCTTTTATATTGAAAACCTGAAGTTAAAACACTGAGTTTATAGCATTTAATGTCAAAAAGATGATTGTGGGCTTATAAGGCCTAGCAATGAAATATAAAATAAAATTGAAGAAAAAATTATTATTGTATGTAAATGTAAAAGATGTTTATTTGCAACTTTAGCAACAAACAGCTTAAGACCGAAACATATAAAGAAGTTTTTATGACTTTGCAACTTGAAATTCATAGTTTGAGTAGAACTGAAACACAAACAAGCTCTCTCTGCCTTTCCCTCGCTCTCTCTGGGTAGGAGTTGAGATTTGTTTAAATAGCAGTTATGTTAGATGAGACAAAGGCATTTGCCATTCAAGAGGGATTTATGTTAGTGAGAAATCTCTCTCTCTCTCCCCCCGAGATTATAACTAACTTTCTTTCTAGCGTTGTCTCTTTTATTAACCCACATGCATTTCTTTGTTTAATGAAATCTCTTAGCATATTTAAAAAAAAATATATATATAAAATAAAATTCCATTGATCTCTCATATAAAAATCATGGTTAGGTCAAATTCAATTAAATTTTCAAGATGCTAATTTAAAATTCTCTCGAATAAAAGTAAATCGAGCAAACGTTAATTGACAAGAAAAGCCACCAAGCTGAGAAGGTACAAACAGGTCATTGAGATAACCCACAATATAACACTAAATACTTTGCGTGTTTTGTTATTTTTGTTTTATTGTTGTTGTTGTTGTAACTTACCGGCACAATTAATAACAAAAAAATTCTAAATAAAAACCTAGTATCATTAGAAGCTTATCACATTCAACTTAATGTTGAAATCAAAAGTTAGTCATGAAAGAGAGAAAACAAAAAACAAAACATATGGGCACCGTCATTGCTACTGACGCAATACCAAATGAATTTAACTGCTTCAAAGAATGACTTTTTTCCCCGCTAGGCCAGATAACTTTCGATTTTTTAGTTTTTCTTATCTTATCATGGTATTAATTTTTTGTTTACTCCTTTTGAGCTATTATTGTCTTCAGTCTATAATGCTAAGGTGTAATTAAGTGAATTTTTTTTTTTCTCAAGTATCTACAATTCAAAGTTAAGGCAATACGATATAGTGATCGGAATTGCACAACAATCTCTACAGATTCTGAAGGAGAATTGAAGAAACAATCAACAAAAAACCTAATTTTATATTCTAATTTTATTTGTAAGATGAATCATAATCATTATGGTGTTTGTGAAGGCTGGCTAGTAGCCAATAAATCCTAGACCCAGTTGTATCTTGATCATCATCTCAAGTTCATTGTCGTACCATGCCGTCTACCCATTTCTGATTTATGTTTGAATGCATTCACGATGGCTGCATGAGAATTTGGTGCATGGAAGCAAAAACGAAATCTAATACAAGTTTCCCATTTTTTTTTTTGCTTCTTTTATAGAGCAATAACGATAACAAGGGATCTAAGAAATGTGCATATTTTGAAAATTAGGAAAATAATTTCATTATCACGAAACATTTTTCCTTATACAGATATACAGTGAGAAACCAGCCAACACACAAAAATAAATATATTAAAGATTTCAATTATTATTTATTTTTAAACCTTTCTTTATTTATTTTTTATTTTTTTTTTATAGCAGACCTACCTCAATTAGTTAAAAAACTATATGAGTTTGATCTGAAAACTTGATTCTTGAATTGGGACCTAATGATCTTACTATTTAGTCTATAAAATCTAGCGAAGTGTGAAGAAAAATACAAAAAAAAAATAATACCAGCTATTATTTTTGTATGAATGTCCATATACTAGGTTAAAGTGGCAGCCCGATTAAGATTCAGGCTCACTTAGACTATTCAGTCCATTGTGATAGTCCATATACTAGAGGCGGGTAGAAGAAAAATGGTCGCAATAATGATATTGCGTCTTATTCGTTGATAGCTAAAGAACTTTATAAAAATGCAGCAATATGGAAAATATTTATAGCGTATTTAGATTACAGCGTCTAATTTAAAATAACATCGAGAAATAAATCGAAACTAAGTGGGGAGTTAGAGTTTGGTGTCTTTTTGGAATGTCCTCTTTAGGGCACATCGGCACTCAAAGGGTTAAACTATTATCAAATTCCTTAATTTAATTATTTTATATAATTTTTTAATTTAATTTTTTTTTTTAATTTAATTTTTATATATGATCAAAAATCCTAAATCCTACATTTTAACATCAAAATATTTGCATTGTCTTCTCCCTGAAATAATCAATAACGAACTATGTATGCGGAAAATGTTCTCCTCCCTGATAGGGTATATCCCTAAATAGCCTATCACTGCCTTTCACATTCGTTTGATCTTCGCCACTAGAATCGAATCACATAAAGGCCAACACGTTCCATTTTACCCCTGGTCTAAAGTGCAATGCTTTTTGAAAGTTTGTTCCCATTTCCCACTTTGTGATATGGCGGCAATTGCCAGCTAGGCTCCGCTCTTGCCATCCAAATTGCACACGATCAAATTTAGCTGGCAAATAACTCATGACCAACAATGAAAGTGTGCTCCATGCGATTTTAATCGGTCTGTATATTCTGGCTTCTTGGCCACCATTGTTGCAGCCGTTGATATTGACTGCTCGGTGGCAAAGTGTGTTGCGTGCCGTTCCTGATCTTGTGGAGGCACGTTCAACATTTTTTTTTTTGGCATTTGTACAAAACAAATTTGTTGAGAATAGATTTGAACTTTCCACAAAGAGAAATGAAACTACAACGAGGAAAATTGAAATGAGGCATTAAGAAAACGTAAACATTTTCCTTCCTCAAATGAAGTCGGTGGTATGCCAAATTGTTTTCCTTGTTCTTTCTCTTTCTGCTTCTACTTAAGCATAATTTGTGATTATTTACTTATCTCTTATTCACAAGACCTTGGTGATTGTTTAAGGGAAATTTCTACAAATTTTTGTTTTATGACTAAAAGTGTGAAATTAAATTTATGTTCAATTTGACTATACAAACTAATATGGGTCATGCAAAGTTTATTGTAACAAATTTATGATTTTCTTTTTACGATCGACCTTAAGTATGGGGGGGGGGCTATGATGTGTTTGCCAATGGTTTTAGAGCATACTAATTTGTTATTATTCCAGCGATGATATCATTTTTGTTTTAAAGATAGTATTTTCAAGACTTTTTCCTATGAAATGAATTGAAGGAGGTTTACGTAACATAACACATTGATCCTTGCATATTTTTATGGAAATATTGAATTATTTGTATATTCATATAATACCACAAAAAATAGAATATCATACAAAACTAATTACCTGCTATGGTAGTTTTAGAGAATTGCCTATAGTTTGCTTGCGAATGAGGTCTAGGTCTAGTGTAGGTCTTGTGTCTTAACCCTTTGAGGAAAACAAATTCACCGCTCGATGAAAGTAATATATGAATTAATTTTGCCAAGCACCCATTTTGGCGAACCCATCTTGTTTAAAGGTTCGTGATTTTTATATTAGGCAATATATATGGGGCCTTAATTTAAATCTGAACCGATATTGCAGGTTACCACTGTAGAAACAAAATGGACTTAATAGTCTAAATGAGCGTGATATAAAGCTTGCCACTATACGAGTATCTAAGCTAAACCAACAGATTATTTGTCCGTTTATCAAAGAAAATAAACTTTAAAGGCGAACCTTGGCGTGTTTATTGAATGAGAATAAAATATATAGGGCATCCCATAAGACATCACCGCATGCAGAATATGATCACACCCTACAATCAAAGAAAAAAAGTTTACTTGGATCCTTAAGGATTTTGGTATGGATTTCGAGCCAAAGATGCGGCTTCTTTAAAATAGAGATAATTATTAGCAACCTATCTGGCTTTAAATCTAGGATCCATAAAATTAAAATTGGTATGCAGAACTCATTTATCGAATTTTCATTCTCCTTTCGCAGTATATTAATAAAGCAATTCACGTACAAACAAATGCCAGTTTTAAAATCCAAATTATAACAGATACTTCAAAGTAAACAGCGATTTCTTAATTCCAAAACAACTTTAAACCGAAGATGCTAAATCCTCAAAATAAATCTTAGCCTATATTCGAAGCGTTTTTATCTTAAATTTAAAGATTCAATATTTCAGTTAATTTAAGGAGGATTTCTTTAAATCAAAAATGTGTTTCTTTACATTAAGAAAAATTAAGAAAAATTTTGCCTTGGTTTAAAGACATGCGACTTTAACGGAGGAACGCAAATTTCCAAAATTTGTGTACTAAATTTAAACCTCTAATGGCCAATCCCGCCTTTAGGCGGTCTTCATTTAATAAGGAAGCTTTTAGTAAAACCCACCTTAAGACAACAAAAATGGATAAAATAAAAAGAAAACATAGTTGAAACTGTTCAAGAGGCTTCGCAGCATATACTGAATTTTATCGTATAAATTTTTCTTGTTTAGTTTTTTTTGCTTTTGTGTCGTTAACATTGAAAATTTAAAAAAGAAAAAAAATTGGGGCATTAGGGGGTTAATGAAACAAATATTTTTGAGACAAAGATTATAAACTTTATTTTTAATTAAATTTGCATTATTTTAAATAAATTTTTCCTTAATATTTTGTAAATTGCACGTCCTAAAATTTAGGTTGCATAATTTTTAATATCAGGTAAATATTTTTTTCAGTGTAGAGCAGTGTTAATTTTGTATGGAGAATATGGAACATTTTGAAAATGTTTGCCGAAATCAGATATTTTATGTCCGAGAAAATAGCATCGTTGCGACAAACATGTTACATGTTCACAGTCCAAAAAGAATATTTTGCTCTAAGAGGTGTTTATATTACTTCTCTGGGTACAGGGATAATTTCACTGATATCAAATCAGTACGAAAAGGTGTGTTTGAGAAATGAGAGTAGCAAATATATACTGGATATTGATGTGAAAGTGGTCCGATTTTTTTACAAATTCAGTTTTTTTTTCGCCAAGGAGTTTTGTTTGCCTAATACGAAATTTTCTTGTTTCTTTGTAATCTAATTACCCAGCTTAGTTTTAAATTTCATTTTATTCCGAAATAGCACTAGACATTCTCATATTGATTTCAAATTTCAAACGCATCCTGTATTCTCATGATATATAGCTGTCGACTAGAATATTCCTTCAAATATTTCCTAGAAAATCTTATTGATGCTCCAGAGTCAGTCATTTAATTTTCCTACGAAAGGAAATTTTCCTATTGTGAAATTGGCAAATTCCGTGCGTTTTTTTTTCCTTTTGAATGACTGGCAGGATTCAAAATATGCAGATATTAAACGATTTCCAGGCGTACACGAAAATCAGACGGACAGACAGACGCATGTACTGCTGAAGTATGTGGGTGAGTGAGTGTGTCAGGCGTAAATGATTTTTATGGGATTTCAATGGCGAACAATGAACGTGGTTTAATGTGTAGACATTGTCATCAACAGCATTCGCAAGCAGCAGCCTCACCAACATGAATCCATGGGCGAATGGCTGGGCTTGGGGGGCATCCATCGCCTTTTCGAAATACAAGGTTCTTTCTTCTCTCTCTGTTATTGTTAGTCGACGCCGGTTGAATTTCTGATTGAAAGAGCGTAAGTGAATAACTGTGTGAATGGCTACGTAAGCATGTGTGAGGGTTTCTATGATGCCGAGTAGAGAGGCAACAATCAATGAAATCATTCATTCATTCATCCATTGGTCCATACTCACATACATACACACAAATACAAATTCAATTTAAACACATACCGCCACTAATTGAATTTTTCACTGTCGCGCTCAATTATAATGATTATTATTAAAATTCTTTTCAATATCATCAGGCAGTCAGACACTCAGTCATTCAGCGATTGAGCTCGAAGCCAAAAAAATGGCCGCAGTTGAATACCAGCGGCAGTAGAAACTGTCGCACTTGTGAAACTGCAATACAATGGAATAGCAGCAATAGCATGCCACTGATACTTAAAACTTGGGGTACCAAGTACGTACCACATGCCAGTCAACAATGTAGCAACACAAACAACAACAACAAATGGGCAACCAGAAAGCTATAACAAAACAAACAATGAAGCAACAATAACAATAATCCATGCTGGTCAACAACCGTCAGGCCGCCGGTAGGCACACGCGACAATAGGGAGATATTGAAGGAAGGGTCTGAGGGAGAATAACTTGACATTGGTCACCCCAGTGGTCACCATATCAGTCATGGGAATGACAAAAATTTTGATAAGAAAGAATCCCAAACAAAAAAAATATTTTCTGAATTAGTTGATGCATTTTTCTGTTCTGTTCTGTTTTTTTTTTTTTTGCTTTGGTGTGATATCTTTGTCATTCAAATTGGACATTTTTGCAGTCTCTGTCGTTTTTTTGTAGATTAAGTACAATATGCTATTTTTTCTTGTTGTTGGTGGTGGTGCTGTTAATTCTATTTGTGGCCATTGTAGAGCGAATGATGGCGGCCGTAGGCAAAATGACTTAAAGTATTAAAAAAAGCAACGACACACCAACACCTCCAAGTATCCATTCAACCGTCTATCCATCCATCCATGAATCCATTCTTCATTCATTCATCCAGCTCCGACACAGAAACCGAGATGAGACTTGGTCATAGTCATCTGAAAATTGACATCCACTCGACTATTCAAGCGGAAATGAAATAATGGATGATGTACTTACTCATATGTATGGTCGCATCTGTGTGTGAGAGAGTGAGTGTGAGAGAGGCTCAAAGATATTCTATAGCATAACGTGGGTAGTTCCCCAAATGATTAATGCCATTAAAAGGTGGAGAGGAACAGCCATGATATACGATTTTACTGGTAGGTGGAAGGTGGAAAACATTCTCAGGCACATATGTATGTGTGGGTGGTTTGATATTCAAAACTGACGACTGAAATTTATAGAGATCATTTAGTTGTATTACTCTTAATTACCTTCCTCACATGATCCAACAATGAAGAAAAGATACGCGAAAGTAGTTTGCAAATTTAACAAGATCCTCTGTATTCATGGAGGGCACAGGGTAATCGATCATAAATGAGGACTGAAGTATGTACATTCAAAATACCACCCATGTTAAAATTGAAAAATTATATTAATTTATATTAGACTGAATTTAACTAAACTAAAATAAAAATAACTATTTTTATGTTAGCCTGATATCAACGCTGGTTTTTCGTCCAAATCAATTATTGTAATTAATCTAAAATAAAAATAATAAACTTCCAATTAAATAGATTTCTATAATTGCCTTTGTCCAAAAAAATTCGAATATGTTTGTGTTCCTATCATGTATAGGGTTGTAATATAACTTCATATTAAATTAATCAAAAACGATTCTCGGTTGGCGTTTACGACGTTCTCGATCAATTGGCTGAAGTTGATGAACCAGATTTTAAAATCCTCTTCGCCATTGAAGGAAATATCCGGAGAGTATGGTTGATACTGAAGAACCTCCCATTTGACCTCTTGGATTGCAGTAGGGCATCATGGTTTTCATACAACAGACATGGCCTTGTCTATCGGGTCTTTTCAGCTGAAAAGCCTCATTTACATGGTTCAGTTCGGCTTGTTCGATCATTTCCCAATGCATCAGACATTCCCATTCTCATCAAGATCACAATTTTTTTTGGACGAAGATCTTATCTGGGGCTACCCAGATTGTTTAACCTCTTCGCCATCGAAGGAAATATCCGGAGAGTATGGTTGATACTGAAGAACCTCCCATTTGACCTCTTGGATTGCAGTAGAGCATCATGGTTGTCGTACAACAGACTTGACCTTGTCTATCGGATATTTTCAGTTGAAAAGCTTCATTTACATGGTTCAGTTCGGCTTGTTCGATCATTTCCCAATGCATGAGACATTCCCATTCTCATCAAGATCACAAATTGTTTGGACGAAGATCTTATCTGGGGCTACCCAGATTGTTGAACCAGATTTTAAAATCCTCTTCACCATCGAAGGAAATATCCGGAAATATCCCTCTCCTTTCTTTGCTTCACATACAAAATGGGCTTATTGTGTCCACGTGTTGTCCGGTGGCGGGCAGTCATTTCAAAGACTTTCCCGTGTTTTCTTCTTTACGCTCTGGAGTCACCATGCTCCTCTTCTTCTTTTTTAGTAAAACCAATTGATTGTAGCTGGCGAGATATTATCATTGCATTGATGTTCATGTTTTCGGCCAATTCACGAGGCCGCCTTCAATCACGCAGAGATCAGTTTTTATTTTTTGATGGGGAAGATGGAACATTTTTGCGCAAAAACCTCGCCAAACAAAAAATAGTTGTCGAAATCAGATACACAATGTCCGTGAAAATATCATGGTCGCGACAATCATATTTCATGGTCACCATCCAAAAATAAGGCGATGATCATATTTCTTCTCTGAGTGATAGTGCCTACCGATGTTTTTCGTCGAATTCTGTAGTTCGTTCTCTTAGGCATCTTTTCCAGGTCAAAGTCGCAATTTTTTAACTTCGCGAACTATACAGTAGATACATGGCTTTGACTGTTCTTCGATCTTGATGAAAAGCAAAGAAAAAATATGTCAAATATGCTAACCCTTTCCTCCTGGATATTTCACTTATGGGAAAATGATTCTCGTATGTAATTTTCATAGGAAATTAACCTAGCCCGATCTTACTAGAGACCATGGAAATGTGGATCGGCCGACACTAAAACATATGTATAGTCAGGCTTGTAAGATGGGTATGTGGCATTTTCTTTTCAATAGCTTAATAATACCAATTCCTTAATCTTCATGTCCAATTAGCACACATTAAAATTGTAATCATATGTAAAGTAATTGATTCGGACGACGAGAAACCAGACTTCCTTGATATCAGGCTAACATAAAAAAAAATATTGTAAACTAAACATAAAGCCAATCTCTACGAAACAATTATAAATATAAATTTACTTGGTATCCTTATAAGAGAGAAGTTCACCAATGTGGTATCACAATGGACTGAATAGTCTAAGTGAGCCTGATACATCGGGCTGCCACCTAACCTAACCTAACCTACTTGGTATCCTTACACAAACCTTAACTTACTCTTTTCGATTTATACAGAAGCAAGATTTAATTTAACCGATTTAACACTTCCTGTACATTCTATTCAAATCATCTGCATGTAATACAAAATGTAACACAATTTTCTTTACAATTTTCTTCATATCTCATAATTGCCGAAATCCATTTTTTGCTTTTTTGTACTCCAATACTAAGAACAATGACTGTATGTTAAAGTCTGTCTGAAAGCAAATGCATGACAAGAACACCCGAGGTCGAACACCCGAGGTAACATTAGCCACATGTGGTTGTCAGAGATGATTGCAAAAATAAATTAAAGCAATTTATTGTAGCCCTGTTCCACACCCCGAATCGATTTCATTTGTCTTCAACCGATGAGAGAAAGAAACAACATGAATAACAAAAAACAACAACAAAAACAACAAGAAATATTCTATATCCTGTTCAGGATTTTTTTGAAGGCAACCTATGAAATTACTTTGGGGAAATGTTTCTGGGCAAATCTTTTCAGATTTTTATAATTTCTTTTAGAGAAATTCAAATAATTCATGGTGCTTACTTTCATATGTTTCACATATGAGATTATAAAACAACAAGCCAACCAAGAAAAATTCTCAACATTGCCCCCATCATCGTCATCATCATGAACAACTGGAATAACACCATCTACGTCCTTGCCATCATTATAACATAAATGGCAATTTCTTCTCCACCCCAGCCTCTGCCCATTTGAAGGCGGTGTAAAACTTTTTAATATTCAAAAATTTAAGCTTTTAACTTTTGACTGGCTGTGGCAATGAGTGAAGAAGTAGCAGCAAATATGATTTACTGGAATGTTTGTTCCTGGATCGCTTAGTGAAATTTTCTTCATCTAGCCGATGTTTGCCGTTTGTGTTTTCTTTTGTGCGTCTTAGCCTGTGGAACACTAACAATCGGTGTTTGGCATAAGCTGAAAGGATAAGAGCATATTGCTGTTGAAAGCAAATGCTGGCAAGAAAATGCGATTTGAACTAAGCTTTTTTTTCGAACAACAAAGTTTCTGGTGAATCTGTATGCAGGGAAATGGCATTTCGAAACTTAAAGGACTACCCAATTTCAGTGGAATAGAAATTTTGATTTTTTTCTTGTGCTTCCTGAGAAATTCTCCTGTGCTACAGATTTTTATATAAGGCAAATAGTCTTTGCAAATTAGGATTTTTATTTATGCAATATCTTTTGCTTTGAGTTTTCTACCAACTACCTTTGTTTTTGTATATGATCCTCCCATTCGGCAAGATGTGCTGTAAAGCAATTAGCTTAAGACTCCATTGGCTTGCTATATATGTCGCCAAAATCAGCTTTGGTGCAATTAAGGTTGCTTTCATTTCCTGCCCATATTCTTGGGTGTCACCACCTCCAACAACTTTCCACATTACATTGATCACTTTGACAAGCAAAACCCAATTTCCGCTTTAAGCTCAGTATTCTTAAAGCGTTCACATGGAAACTTCCGAACGTAGTCATCTACGGTGGCATGTTTGTGTGTGAGAGTTGGTTCGATCGGAAATGCAACGCCGACATCAGCCAATATGGTTACGACAAAAACGCAGTCAGCCAACCCTTCCTTCTCGGTTAGAAATGTTGGTGGCATACATAACCACGGCGACGACAATGAGGACACACACACACATACACACTCGTAGTCGATGAAGTCTATGTGGCATTTATGCATTGCCTGCACGAGGGCATAATTATCGAAATGAGTACTGACATGGTAAATTATGGCGTGGAAAACTTTGTAGGAATCCATGATTGGGCTATGAAAGAAGGCCTCGTGAAATGAGGGCTCATGGGGAGATTGTGATATCAATTTTGGGTTAATTTTTTTGAGAGGGTATGGAAATTCGAAGCAGCTGTTTTTCATTTTAGCTTTTCGAGAAAAATCAATTTTCGCACGAGATAGTTCATTTTTCCTATAACGTAGTTCACTTTTTTTTGTCCTTAAAGGGTTTAAAAAAAAATTAAAAAAGTTTGTATTTATTTAATTTTGTATTTTATTTGAAGTCATGAATAAAGTGACTAGGCTTAGTATTCATCTTAGGAATCGCTTGCTGCAATAGTCTTAAAACTTTCTTCCTGTTGTTAGCCTTCTGGTGACTTTGTTCTTTCATTTTCGAGCAGAATTAAAGTATGTAATCTAGAGTATTTAATGATGAGATCTCTCAATGCATTTTGCATAGTGATTGGTTAAGTGAGTATTGGAGAGTAGCATAAGATAATAGAAATGAGAGCAAGAGAACAGTTGTCATCATATACAATTTAACTACAATTGAGATTTTAAGTGATTACTATAACTAATGAGAGCAAGAGATTTAAAGCTTTTGTTATTGTAATTGATCACTAGCATAGCAATGACTACTTAACACTGTAATGAGTAAATAACATAAAAGATATCTGTTAATGCAATTTAACATCACAATGGACTGAATAGTCTAAGTGAGCCTGAATCTTAATCGGGCTGCCACTTTAACCTAACATTAGAAACAGGTTAACATAAATGGGTAAATGCAAACGAATATATGCGACAAATAATGAATGTGTAGATGAAAATGATGGAATGGTATTGATTGGTCTGCTCCAAGGTTAGGTATGATGGTAGTCGACTATTTTAGGCTTAGGTTACACTTTTAAATTCAATGTGGCACCACCACATTGAATTCCAATTGAATTGAATTTAATATAAAAGTTATAAGTTAATTTTTTCCATGACCATGTAAACTTTCCACAAGAAGGTCTATTGAAAGATCTTTAAAAATCTATTTAAATTTATAAAATTGGAATTATTTAAATCATCTTATTTAAATATCTAGAATTTAAATTACATGTCCTTATAAACCTTCCCAAAAAAAAAATAATTTGAAGGTATTTTTAAACTTCCACAGTAGCACTCTACATGAGTCTATAGTTAATATATATTAACTATTACTATTATTTTCCAAAAGGCCCTCTCTTGGGCCTTCTTTGGGCTTCTCCACATATCCCTTTAAGCACTACAAAACCCACATAAGTAATTTTCTAGATATGTAAGTGTAGTTTGGTATCTAAATATATGGTGTAATTATTGTCATTATTATTATTGTTATTGTTTTATTTTCGTTATTGTTATCATTACTACTGCTGAGCAAGATCCCTTTATACACAAAAGATGTAGGAAAAATACACAACAACAACACAAATGAAGAACACAGGCTAAATATAAATAACAAAAAAAAAAAAAAGATAAATGAAGCCCCCCAAACGACACAAGAAATTGCAATGAGGTAAATACAAAATTGCAAAGCAATTATAATTGTCATTACAACAACTACAACAGAAATGACAACGGCAACAACAAAAGATATTACCAGCATAATTACTTACTCATCGATGATATCCACCAACATGTCGTGTTGGTTATTTTGGTTTGATGATTCAAACAGAATTGGCAATGCCCTCGAATCATAACGTGCAATGGCGGGCGGCATGCAACGAAGGCATCCAATTCAGGCAGCCACTCCGTGGTGGAAGTATTGAGTGAGAACCACAGTCATGCTCATCATCACCAGTGTCATTGTCTTGGACTTGGAACAAACGGTTTTCATGCCATAGAAAGGTCTAAAGGAGAACGAAAAAGAAAAAGCAATTAATAATTATAGATATGAATAAACTGACGGGCTGTCCGTCCATCCGTCTCTCCTCGGCATCCATTGGTGTGGTGGATTGGGAAAAACAAAAACTGAAAAGAAAATTCGAATAAAAATGCTTGATTGTTGTTAATAATTGACCGACAAATCGTACAAAATTAACCATGGACATAAATAATATCAAACCTTTGGCCGAACAGTGGTTCATAAGTAAATTATAATATTGAAGGGACGTCATTTACATCATAATTTCATCTTTAAGAATTGATACCTCTTGGGGGTAAGAGTAAAGAGTTACTGCTAGGATGTTACACGTGTTGGTCTCTAAAGCGAATTAAATACAGAATAATGGAGCAGAATTTTCAAAATTAAAGAACGCGGAAAAATATTGTCCTGCAAAGAGTATTTGCATTCTTAACCCTTTAATGGGAACCACCGTGGTCTAATGGTTAGCATGAGCGCTTAGCATATAAAGGGTCATGGGTTCGATGCTAGCCAAACAAATTTTCAGCGGTGGATTATCCCCTGCCAGTAATGCTGGTGACCGTTCGCCCTAGGCTATAAAATGGAGGTCCCTTATCATGAAGCTAAACATAGAATCGAAACGCACTCACTGATCAGAGAGAATTTCACCACTTATAGTATCACAATGGACTGAATATTCTAAATGAGCGGAATATAAGGGGCAGCCACCATTCCTAACCTAACTTAACCCTCTATTGGTCTATAGTTTTTTCAGCTGATAAAATGATTCAGGGTTTATCACACATGCTGTGAAAGGAAACAAGAAACAAACACGTTTACAGTTTCAGCAAAGTTTTCTGTTATCATAAGACGGATTCCGTAAAGAATCCCGCCTTAATGAAAATCGTCCATAAGGCAGGCTCGGTCATTAGAGGTATAAATTTTTCACCACATTGAACCCGTGGTCATCTGAGAGAAACATTATTATTGCACCACTGTGGCTGCTGTGAGAAAATCATTAGACCCTTTTCTGAGGAATGAAATCTCAGACAAACAGAGTTTTCTTTCGAGGCTAAAAATTTTTATTTGCAAGCAAATAAAATAGTCTAGAGACAATCGTTAAATCATTTATCGTAAATTCATGTCTATTTGCTCTATAAGAAAATACTTTATAAAATTTCTTTATTGAGGAAAGTATTTTTTCTTTGGGCGTTGTATTGGATTAATCTTTTTCTCTTTTTTTTGTTGAAAGTCTCATTTCGAAAAGAGAATGATAATCTGATTTTGTATAACAATCTAAACCTAAAAAATCACCGTATAGTTTTCATAAAGTTTCAAAATAGGAAGCGTAATAATCTCTCCAATCAGAGATATCTTTTTTTTTTGCGACACTGAAGATTATTCTCCATCTGTGCTATCCCACTGTTCCCTCATATAGCCCTCACAATAAAAAGCCTTGCCCTAGGTCTTGTTCATTTGAGCTGATCAACACAATTGAAACATAATTTGCGGACAAAATAGAATAACAAAGGGAAAAAAGGGTCCACTGTTGGCATCCTCAACTAAGATTGTGATACCTCTTGGTTTTATGGTAGTAACCGAAACGGGTGAAAAAACGAAGATAATCAAGAAACACCAACCAACCAACCACATTCATTATATTCCGGAAAGATAGATTAATGAGATTCTTCTTTGTGGTGGTGTCAATGACTGATGACTGGTCTATATTCCTGGTCTGCTTTCCCAGGGCTTTTTTGCCCCTATGTCATCTGGCTGCCGAACACTGTAACCCCACATTTGCGGTTTAAACGTAAGCAGTAAGCAAGATGAAGGGAATGCTGCTGAATCCTTCGATAATATTAACTAAAGATGTCTTTCTTTGGCTTTGCCATTGAACTTTTTTAATGACACCAAAGCAAGAGCAGGGAATATTATTCACCTAAGTGAGAAGAGAAGATGAAGCTGGCCCGGGGGCTGTGGAGTTCTTGGGGGAATAAAAACTTTGTCGTCTTAGTTTGCTCAGCGGAAAAAGATGACGGATGCAAGCGACACAAATGCTGCAAGCACTCATTGGTGGGGGATGTCAATAACAAATGCAGTGGCAAATCGATTTGGAATATTTTCAATTTGTTGGAGCATTCTTTGGGTTATCGGTTTTCTTTTTCTGTTTCTTGTTAAAGTGAATTTCATCTTGGTGGTGGTGGAGTATGGTGGATGGCGGTCGACATTTCCCCCGCCATTAGCAAAAAGGACTGCATTCAAGTGTTTGAACAAACCGCAGTCATGATGGTTCCATACGCCCTCACAATCGCTCTAATTTCTCAATGCTTGGCTTGATGGAGATGGCTCCTTCCCGGCAAATGTCTATGGATGTTTCGTACAGATGCTAGTCCGTCCTATCGTCCGTCTGTCCGCTTGTCTGTTTCTAGTTTTTGTCATTGCAAAACGATTTGTCGCCATATCGAATAAAATGCTAGTGGCAAATGATGCCAGAATAATCACAATCATAACCATGATGATGATAATGATGCTGCCAATGATGATGACGATGATGGAGCTGATATTCCTGCTCCACTGATAACGATTATATGAAAATGAAAATAACGACAATATGCTTTTTCCAGCTGGGAGGTAGTAAAAAATCAGAAGAGCCAAGGGAACCAGCTCTAGCTGGGATTGGGAGACACAACTGTACCCTAAAGCAGACATCATAGCGGAAAATATGACACCACTGCCTCCGACTCGCAAATACCCTCGCCCAGACGAGGAGAGGGTGTGTGGCGAAAGCCCAAGAAAATTATGATGAAGAATAAAAAAAGTAATCAGAAGGATGCATGCAACAATGCAGCAGCACCCAACTACAAGAACCAGTCAGCTATCCAGCCATTCAACAGCAACCAGATTGTGGTCGTCGAAGTTGCGACATCTGGAAGTCGTTGGTACGGGTATTACCAAATGCAGATAGCATCGAATGCAATCTAACTTTTAATGCTGTCTGCCACAAGAGTAAGCGTTTGGAAAATTTACTTGAATGCTAGGCTGGATGCTTGTCTCATGGTTTCATTGTAGTTGTAGTTGATGCCGCTGCCACTGTAGCCTCAGCAGTGCGGCTGATGATGATGATGCAATGGATGCAAAATGCCGGCATTTGGCATTCGCTCTCTTTCCTATTGCCCACAGATGTTGCTGCATAACGAGCTCCCCAAAAAGATCTTGACAACTTGGAAACATACATCTGTGGCCACCATCAAAGCCATTCCACTCACCGGCTTCAACAACCAATCACTTGGTGGCGACCACAAGAACCAACAGAAGAACTTGCCAGACAACAAAAGCCGCTGATGCTTCTGCATCTTGTTGGTCTCCCATGCTTTTGGAACACCAAAAACATTTGGAGTTGGCGTTTGCTATCCTAGTGAGATACATGAGAGTGGGAACGGGAGAGAGAGAGAGAACGAAAGATTATAAGAGCTAGACTTTGTCTGCAATTCCTGCCAAGGTTTTAGGTGCTGATGTTCTTCTTGTTTTTTTTTTTTTTCACGTTGTTTTTTCTTTGTTTAGCTTTGGGTAATGGTGGTGTTAGTGGTTGTAGATGGCGTTGATGGCTTTGTTGTTTAGAGAATTTTGCAACTGGAAGCGAATTGAAACCGCATTGGTGACATGTTTAAGTATTTGCTAAGCGAACATCTGTTCCTGGATGCTTCTGTTACACCCCATAATCATTTATCACAGATAATTAAAAGCAAATAACTATAATTTTTCAAGAGTTTAAAATGACACCATTTTCAGAGAGAAGATGGAAGATAAGGACCATTTTGTTGTGGGAAGGTAGTAAAAGTGGCGCCAAAGTTGGGTCAGGCCCAAACCATGGTCTCCCTGTGAGATCTTGCAAAAACTTTGCTCATTTAAAAATCCGAATTTAGAAGAAGAATTTCCACGACTATGTTTGAACTGTCACCATAGTTGAAAAATATTTTGCTATAATGTCCGAGCTGGGGAATGAACTCATATCCAATTGCGTGGAGAAAGATCATTCTACATCGATGTCTTTCAACGTTCTACATATTTTTGGAAGCGATTGTGACCTATTATTCTTTGAATTGAGTTTCATATTTTCCAAAGAAAATCTTGGGCTCAAGGTTCACACCACCAATCCAGTACTATGTACAACAGTATCAATCACTGAAAATTGATTTGGAAGTTCTCCTCCACCACTGCAGTCTTCCGTTTAATCGAGTCATTAGTATGCTGAGAGCTTACAACCCGCATAACATATCAGTTGTAGTAACAAGTAATCCATAATTTTTGCAATAGATGACGTTATTTATCTGGACCAAATATTTAAGGGCGATATGCAAATCGGAACAAAATCGCCCCATTTCTCAATCAGTTCAATAATGTCAAGTGAAAAAACTAAAGTTGTCGAAATAGGATGAGTGGTAGTGAACGCCAGTTGAACAAGGATTGGCGGCCAAGAAAAAGAAAATTTCCAGGATTTGTAGCGATCTATCTACTATAAGCCGTTCCCTTATGGGCAAAATGTTAAACTTAAAACTTTTTTGTCAACAATTGGACTTTCTGAAGGAAGCATTCGCCCAGAAGCGAGCGGAGAGGAATTGTATTATATCAGGACAAGGCCATGCGCTACATATTGATAGTAACTCCCTATTAGTTCCGGGATTTCTTTTGGGAAGTTCCTTTGCATTCACCTTATAGTCTGAACCTGCCTCTAAGTGATTATGTTCCTGTCCATGGCAAATAATTTGCTTCAAGAGATACTTGAAAAACCGTATGTCTTAAATTTTTGCTACCTTGCGAGAGGGAGAGAGAGAAGGGGTAATTAAATTATCTTTGAAATTTGCAACAACCAAAGATTTGATCTCAATTTACACATGGATTTCTTTTCACCCATTTCCTATTTCATGGCTATGGATTATTACTCATGATATTTTCTTCTATTTAATCCGTGGACAAAAGGAATATCGAATTGAAAAATTTGTAAATTATTTATGAAAACTTAAATTTAAATTAACATGCATTTTATATTCAATCTTTTTGTTTTATTTATTTTTCTCTTTTATATAAATGCAAATACAAAGTTGCTTTCGATTCTCATCATGCCTTGCCTTCAATACTCACTAGCCACATAAATGGATAGACATCTCCTATAGGAAAAATCAATTAATTTTCATACTTGCAATTGATTCACACACTCAGAAAAGCAATTCATTTATTATGGTTGCGGTCCAAGGTTTTACTGGCTAGCCCCTAAACTTCTGACAACTTTCTTGTCTGCCATATTACCTGCGCTGCCCCTGTCCCTGGACGCTGCTCTTGTAAACATTCTCTTATTGATTTGGTCTTCGTTTGAGTTGAATGTGTTTATGGCTATGGATCTGATGATGGTCATTCGTGGTCAGCCAATACAAGATTCAGAGACAGGCAGAAGACAGACAGGCAATAAGTCCATGAACTGACTGACTGACTGCGATAAGAAATGTCTTTAGTTTATTTCTCTACTTTTTCCCCCATTGAAGTTTCAAGTACATATTGGGTATTGATACAAATACAAAAAATCTTTTTTTCTATTGCCGGTTTATTGCAAAAAATGGTTATGTAAAGAAATTGCAAAACAAAATGTGGTTACCTATACATTTCCTATATTGTCGACTTCAGACTTCCTGTATTGTCGACTTTGAATAATTGAAGGCCTAATTTCGTCCGATTTACAGAAATCCAAATCTTTTTGGAATATCAACTGGAATTCATTTAAAAAGGATTAACAATTAGATTTTCGACTTGCTCTCCTGTCCTTCCATAGTTCCTTTTTTATTTAAAATCTCGTTCCACTTTGGTACCCGTTTGATACTATCAGATACAAATATACTCTCTGAGAGAAAGTTCAAGAGAAAACAAATGTGAAAAAAGCTGAATTTTTATAAATTAAAAAAATTAATTCAATTGATGAACCAGAGTTTAGGGGTTTGCTACCAAAATGGTGGAATTTTTACGTTAGTTGCGGAGGCAATTTGAGGCTGTGTCTGTTGAAAAGCTAAAGAGTTTTGAAGGTCTGAGCCTTCTCTTCCAGGATTTTCTTCAGTCATAGTGTTCTTATCTCAGGGTCACCAAATGTAGGTGGTTCGTTTAAAACGCACTATTTATCAAAAATGTAAAATTATTTATTTTAAGAAAAATGGTTTAAATAATTTGAAAAAGTCAAACTGAAGCGAAGAAAAATAATTTGACATAAAAAACAAAACAAATTAGATTTTTAAAATGAAATTTAAAATCGAGTGTCGCCACAGTCTATCGAATAATTGTATAATCTACTTTACATTGTTGTGGCTGATTTTTATAATCGGGGCGTAGGGTTCCTCTCTTACTGAAGGTTAGGTTATGTACAATGTCAAGTCGTTATTTTGGCCTCACTATTGATTGCATTTCTCCCTTACCAATGAGTACTGAAAGATTTTATTTTTTGTTCAATGAGTAGAGACCCTGTTTCCATAAAGCCGAGGAACGCTCTGAAATGTCACCAGCTGACTTCAAGGAATTGATCTGCTTGGTTCACATACCCGAGTACTGTAAAACCGATGACATCATGGACTTCTTAGGATAGACTTCCGGACTTCCTTGGACCTATGTACCATCTCAAGTCCTTATACTAGATCAATTTTGTTTAGCAGCATTCTCTCCACTTTGCCTTGCAATTTCAGGGGCAATTTTATTCAAAGATCACTGGCGAAAAAGGAGACAATTTTGATGCTGTTTTTAAACTATTCAAAATTCGTTTAGTATAATATTATAAAACTTCCTTTTATGTTTTATTTAGCTAGTTGGACCTAAATTCATTGATGTAAAGAAGAAAACCTTTTTACATTTTTATCCCAACGTTTCGTCAATACTTGTTGACTTCTTCCAGGGGATTTCGTCTATTTGAAAAATAATAAATTTAAAGATTACACTTTTTTTTTAATTGAGATTGTTAAACATTTCAACTTACAAATTATTTTCTCAAAATTTACATTTAAGGACTTATATTACTTATATCACAGTTTTTAAACATAAATTTTAAACAAACGATATGAATATAAAATTAATATAAAATGAAAACAAAACACAGCTTAGATTTAGTATCACAGTCAATTAAGATATTGCAACTCTGTAACTAACGCTTAAATTGTCAGTGTCCTCTTTAACATTCATTGTTCTGTCAATCTTTTGTTGTATTCGTAAACTTTCTAAGGTTAGTCTCTTTCTCTCTTTATTTTCCCTCTCTAGTATGCGTACGTTTTCAAAATCAGCTGTGTGTCCATGGCGCAATATATGTTGTGATAAAGCTGTACTCTCCTTTTTCTTTTCTATGTCCATTCGATGTTCATGTACCCTTGTGTGTAAATTGCGTTTTGTTGTACCTATGTATAAGAGATCGCAGGGTTCATTGTTGTTGCCTTGTTTACGTATTTATCGCTACTTAACTATTGCTCTGTCTACCTAAACTTATATAAATTGTTTTTTGATAAACATTTTAAATACCTCCAAATGGGAGATAAGCACTTTTACCATTGCAGCGCCAAGCAATCGTTTTGTATGACTGTGAAAGGCATCATCCATAGATGCAAATAGAAAGTTCCCTCAGTCATCTCTATTTTTTTTTTTTATTTGTCGTGTTTTATTTTATTGGGATTTTGTTAGTTAAGTGGTTTGTTAGCTCTGTCAGTTAGTCTATTTCTCCGTCCCTCCGTTCATTCGTCTGTACTTCTTTTCTGAAAAGCTCGTTCACATTTTGCATTCTGCATTTGCACATTCACAATCACACCTAGGGTAAAGTCAGTGTAAGGAAATGCAGACAGCAGCGAAATGCTGCAATTTTTGCTGCTGCGGCTGGTGATGATATTGCTGTTGTTGTTGCTACGGTTGTTGCTTGCTTTTGGCATCATTTGTATGAGATATACCTTAGATGTCAATGGCATACAACATTGACAATAAAATGCAGTCTTTCGTTTTTTTCATTCAGATACTTTCGGTCTTCTTTTTGGGTTTATTTATTCTCTTCATCCTTCATTTGGTGTTTGTTTCCCTGTTTTTGTGTTTATTATTTGTTGTTGTTGTTGCTCTCGTTTGTATTTCTATTTCACCATCTATTGTTTTGTATAGTGAGTTACTTTTCTAGATTTGTGTGGAAAATTATTTGTCGGTGGAGTTATTTTGTGACACTGCACTTGGCAAATGTTTTAATAAAACAATCATTTCCCATAATCTAAGGAGACGATAAGCAAGAACAGAACGAATGAGAGAGTGTGTTTGGATAAGAGAGAGAAAGTTGAGCTCTATAACCATTTAAGTGTAGCAATGCAATGTGTCTTGTGATTGACAAATTAAAATTGAACTTTTTAAATATATGTTATATGTAATATCTTTCAAATAAAAATCATATTGCTAATTGTTTTGTTTTCTATTCTTTCTATTTTAGGTAAGAGCACATTGAAGCTTATATAAATATCAATATGACAAAGCTATGACATAGTTCTGAAGGACTTAAGAATAAAAGAGATTGGTGAGTTCAATTAAAAGTTTTATTCAGCATCTTCAATAAGTTTGAATTAAATTGAACTATTCCAAATTAATTTATCTCATTAATTACATTATATTAAATTTAATTAAATAATATAATGTTCGCTAAGATCTAATGTATTCCCATAATATATGGTTGATCCAATAAATGAATCATCTCTGATGAGGCCAGCGAATAATTGGATGAAAATAATGGAATATTTCAATACTGTTTTATTCGAATTAAAAAATAAAAAAAAAATATTAAAATTTTATCAAAAATAAAAGCTAATAAATTAACTTGCAGTAACCAACGAAATATAGGGACTATGAATGACTTTGCGTTTAGAAATAGTTCTGTCTGGGAATGGCATTTCATATATGTATGCTTTCTCTAGTAGAAGTTTACATAAAACCCCCAGTAAGCAATATTAACCGGGACAAATTTTTAATAAAGACAATATACTTTTGCGACTCTTGATATATGTATACCCCCAAAGAAAATACTTTCCTCAGGAACGAAATTTTAGACAAGCGAAATTTCCCTTTCTTATAGAGTATTTTCATTTACACCAAACAAACCCAAATTTATGATATGCGATTCATCGATTGTCTCTAGTTCTTTTTATTTGCCTTTAAAGAAAAATCTTTAGAGTCAAGAGAAAACTTTACTTGTCTTAAACCTCGTTCCTCAGAAAAGAAAACTCTTCTTTTAGTGTAGCGAGGCATTTATAGATTTGATTACGGATTTTTCTTCTTTTTGAAAACTCCAAAAATTAAATTCTTTCATCTTCTTTCGTCGAAGAAAGCAGGAACGGATAGATGGAATTTAAGTCAATTAAACCAAACTGTACTATTGTAGATGTTAAAAAAAAACATGATCATAAACATTTATTGTAAATAAACAATCATTAAATTCAAACAAAACCATGTTATATTGTCATTCCCATACTAAAATCATAATGTTCTTTCTAAAGAATCATTTCGAATTTATCAGCATATGAAATATTTCCAATTATTAAAAAATAAAAAAAAGAGTCATTTTGTATAAACCATAAACTATTTCCGAACAATTCATTTAACCCTTAAATAAATATATATATATGTATGGTTGTTGTATATTTAATGTTGTGTATCAGCATTTAAGCTTCATAGTCCAATGTAGCAAATCTACTATGGAATCCTAACTAACCACACACACTGGTCAATGGTCAGTGACATTTTGATTAATCCCACACCATAAATTGTTGGCTTTAATGACTTTGTCTACAGTTTTAAGTGGTAACTCTAAAGTACACTCCAACCCGTTACGCAAACATCATCGCCATCATTGTCCTCGTCATGCCGGCATTCGTATACGCATCATTGTCAGCTTCAGTATCAGCAGCTAGCTCAGCATACTCCTTACCCACTGATTTCCATCGGATGGCCATCATCACAATACAATCGCTATTATTGGCGTCGTCAGTATTATTATCACGTTTGTTTTGTTTTGCAATGTACGCGCTAGTATTTGTGTGTGTGTCTGTGTTTATGTGTATATATGTTCATATCCTTATTCATATCAACGTCAGCATATAGAAGGTAGTATTTGTGATTAAAGTTAGACATGGTAGATAACAAACCAAAAAAAAAGGATAACAATTTATAGTGAAAACTCAACAAAATAGATGGGATTTTTTTTTTCATAGAACAATATGTGGTCCCTATATATGAATGGAAAATACTTTATGCATATAATCAATAGATCTCCCCAAGAATGTATAGTGGTTTATGCTCATAGGTCTTTCTGATAACTTCTTGAATCAAATCGAGTATGTGTGCCTGTCAATCTGTTTAAATTCGGACCTCTATTTATAGTGGTCAAAATTCTCTATTAGCAATATTGAAGAAAATAACACTTTAATGGCAATTGATTATTTGCTACTGGATTTAAATAACCTAACCTAATCTAAGTTTAATTAATACGCATTAAAAAATCAATATAAATTTAATTGGGTTTATTGCTAAAAATATATATTAATTACTAAATCAAATAAATTAAAGTTATATTAAATAAATTTTTATTGTTTATTTAGAGTAAATTAATTTACAAAAACTGTTAAAAATATTAATAATGAAAATAAAAAACAATACTAATATTATAAAAAATTATTTCTAATAATTTGCTTATTGGAATATTGAAATTTTTGAAACATTGTATTTTTCTAAGAATTCTAGCTGGTAAGAGAGATGTCAGTTGGGAGCAGTCGATTTCCTGAATGGACATTGTAAAAATAAATAATTTTATTTTACAATAAATTTATTAGATTTCTATTATTTAATTCGCTGTAAATTAAAATAATTCTGACGTAATTTAAAATAACTTATAAATAAATTTATCTTAATTCAATTTAATAAATTAAATGAAATTTTTATTATTATTTTTAATTTCTATCAAATAAATTAACTTGTTTCATACCACAAAATTTTCCTATTGTTGAATTGGAAATGAAATCAATTAAAGACTAACAAAATATTAATTACAATGCAATTTCATTATATTTTAATTTAGGTGTAATAGTTGTATTTCTAATCTAACTTTAAACTATTTGTTTAACCCCTTATGAACCTAAACTGAAACAAGTATATACGGCTGTAAGTTCGGCCAGGTCGAATCTTATGTACCCTCCGCCATGGATTGCGTAGAAACTTCTACTAAAGACTGTCATCCGCAATTAAATTACTTGGGTTGCGGCCGATGGCAAGGCATCTTAAAACTTCCTAACATCATCTTCTAAATTGTAAGTTAGTCCATGCTGGATATATAGTAGACAAAAAATGTCGATTAAATACACATATATTCAGTTCTTGACCGGTATATAGACCGAAGAAATAATTACGAACCGATATGAACTTTTGTGCGGTAATTATAGAGCCACAATTGAAATGTGGGGGTCGTTTTATATGGGGGCTATATATAATTATGAACACGAGTCTACCAAAAATGGCAGATTTTTTTACTAATTGGTAGATTGGTAGAATTCTTTATATTTTTGAAGATTTTCCAAAATATTCCTCTCCAACTATGAAATGTTGTCGTTTCTGTGTCAATTTAGCACCACTTCCGGATCCAAAAAGAACATTTTCATTACTTTTTTGGCGAAGCTTTTTTTGCTGGGGAGTGATCGTTTTTAGGTGAAAGTCTCAAATAACTCATATTTAGAATCCTTATTTCAAAGATGTACCCTGCATTATTGAGGAGGGTTATCCGGTGGCTGACAACTATGTTAGCTCTTTAGGGTTTTATCTTTAACGAAAAATTATTTATTTGTGTTGGGGTTATTTTGTTTTATAATGGCATAACGTTTTTTCTAATTATTTCTATTCATAGTGTATGAATTGCAACATTTAAATTTCAATTTTTTCCCGTTTACACAAATCACTCGAAAACCATTTTGATAATTGCATCGACTGTATTGAAAATCCATTATTTATAATTCATTTATATATCTAAAAGTCCCAAAGTGTAAGCATATTCCCTCTCCCAGGACACTTGTAAACATTTTCACTTTATAAAACTTTAAATAAGTTCTGCTCATATAAAAACACAAAAAAAAACTGAAAACTAAAAACAAACTTTAGTACATTTCAATTCATTTTTATGAACTACCAATAGCACTTGACACTCTGTTATTTTGCGAGCACATAAAAAAAACGCTACTTCCATTCATTTGAAACATCATCTATTAAGTGGTTTTAATTACCATTTATCAAAGCTCAACGATCTTATACGGAGTAGTAGTGGGTAGAGGACAACAAAATATACAAAACTCCAGGCAGTCATGGCACAAATACCCGTAGTAATTAAAGTATGTAATAAAATTTATGGAATATTTGTGCTTTTTCATTTTTTTTTTTTCAATCCAATGTTTCTAAGAGCCAACTATGCTGCGGAGGGGACCAGTCAAAGGCGAATTCACTTGAAGAAGTTTCCAATGGGTCGATTGGGTTCTTTTCGAAATTCTTCTATCAATTACTGACTCTAGCTTGACTAGGGTCAATTTGACACATTCTGCTGGCCAACTAACAATACAATTTTCAAGTTTTTAGTGCAACTTTTGATGCCATCTGTTGAATGGGGGAATAGTGCAATTGCAGTAGGGACACTGAAAATAAATTGGCAAATATTTATGGCTTTAGAAAAACCTTATTAATGTTTGAAAATCAATTTCGTTAATAAAGATTATTTTAGTGGAGACCAACAGGATTTATACCATAGTGGCAGTCTTTTATTATTAGGCTCACTTAGCCCATTCAGTGAAGCCACTAAGAGAAGCCTTGAAATCGTTGGAAATATCACCATCATTACTGAAAAGAGCTAAACCGGTGTTGGATCGAAACTTGGATTGGGCCCATCACCACATATATACAAGGCGGGCATACAATTGTAGTTTTCGGATCCATTTATCTTAGGTTGACATTAAACACTAACTCACTTACTTAGGGTCGATTTTCTCTCAGTGTGCATTTGTCTATATGTGTGGGAATTTCCTGCTTGCACTCAAATTGAGAAATTGCTGCGATAGCGTCACTCATTTATACCAATACCCAGTAACTCTATAAAACATCGTAGTGCTGTCATGCCAAATAGCTCGAGGAAGTTCAAACTAAACTAAGAGTATAGCATAACAATTGCATTTGCCATAGTGGAAGGCAGGAAATTGAGAAGAAGTTCGTTAGCAACCAAATCGAACTGAACAGAACACAACAAAATCGTAAGAAGGAAAAATAAATGAACCTTTCTTCGCCTTGGGCCAACAATTCTTTTGTAATTGCACATTTTGTTTTTCTTACATCTGCTAATTAGAAAATTGTCAATTTGCAAACAACAAAAAAAAAGGAAAACAGAAAAAATATGGCTGGCATTATTAGCCTCAAAGAAAATTTCAAATTCAACCAATATTTGTATGCAGTAACCGCAAACTTATTAGACAAATGTTGGATAAGTTCGACGAGAGGAAAATGACCATAAAAATCTTTTGAATTGCTGGCAAGTCTGGAAGGGACTACAAAGGGGTTGCACATTGAATTTACAACAAATGAATTTAAATACAAATGGAATTTTAATAATTCTAAGTAGTTTTCATGTTGCTGTGGTTGGTCTACGAGTATGATTTGCTATTATGACGTATTGAAGCTTAAACTTGATGATGGATGTCTTCCTTATTCTCAATGCTTCTGCAACCAAAGCAAATTTCCGTATATCTGTTTATATATATTAGGGTGAGTGGTAAAATTAAGCAAATGTGTATGTCCAATAGGGATATATAATTATATTAAATCACATATAATAATTTATTATATGTGATTTTTTATAAAATATTGTCGCTTATATTTATTTAATTTAATTTATTTTGATTTTGATATCATTTAATGTAATTATACCCTGCGCCACACTGTGGAACCGGGTATTATAAGTTAGTGCATATGTTTGTAACACCCAGAAGAGGACGAGATAGACACATGGTGTCTTTGGCAATAATGCTCAGGGTGGGTCCCTGAGTCGATATAACCATGTCCGTCTGTCCGTCCGTCCGACCGTCTGCCTGTGAACACATTTTTGTGATCAAAGTCTAGGTTGCAATTTAAGTCCAATCGCCTTCAAATTTGGCACATGTTCCTAATTTGGGTCAGAATGGAACCCTACTGATTTTGGAAGAAATCGGTTCAGATTTAGATATATATCTTTCGCCCGATATGCACTAAAATAGACCCAGCAGCCAGAGTTTTATACCGATTTGCTTGAAATTTTGTACAAACATAGCACTTAGTCGTATAGTCAAGTGTGCAAAAGTGTGATTGAAATCGGTTTAGATATAGCTTTCGCCCGATTTACACTCGTATGACCACAGAGGCCAATTTTTAACTCCGATTTAGTTGACATTTGGCACAGGGAGTAGAATCAGCATTGTGGCTATGCGTGCCAAATTTGGTTGGAATCGGTTCAGATTTAAATATATCTCCCATATATAGCTTTCGCCCGATTTACACTCGTATGACCACAGAGGCCAATTTTTAACTCCGATTTAGTTAAAATTTTGCACAGGGAGTAGAATTAGCATTGTGGCTATGCGTGCCAAATTTCTGATGTTTTTCTGATTTCGACAAAAATGGCCAAAATACCAACATTTTCCTTGTAAAATCGCCACTGCTTAGTCGAAAAGTTGTAAAAGTGAGTCTAATTTTCCTAAACTTATAATACATATATATCGAGCTATAAATCATAAATAAACTTTTGCGAAGTTTCCTTAAAATTGCTTCAGATTTAAATGTTTCCCATATATTTTACTAACATTGTGTTCCACCCTAGTGCATCAGCCGACTTAAATTTTGAGTCTATAGATTTTGTAGAAGTCTATCAAATTCTGTCCAGATCGAGTGATATTTAAATGTATGTATTTGGGACAAACCTTTATATATAGCACCCAACGGATGTGATATGGTATCGAAAATTTAGATCTACAATGTGGTGCAGGGTATAATATAGTCGGCCCCGCCCGACTTTAGACTTTCGTTACTTGTTATATTTAATATAGCCTAATTTTATTTGATTTGTTAAAAATTAATTTATTTTAAATTAATTTGGTTCAATTTAATTAAGCGCAAATTAATTTGCTTCTATTTTTTAATTTACACAGATTAAATTTAAGTTAATTTAATTCACATCTGACACTCAAATTATGGGGTATAATCTTTTTTAATCTTTTCGCAAGAAATCGACATCTCCTAATATTCAGTGGGGTAAAAAAGTCAATAACTTTGACTTTCCACACCCAACATATGCAATTTAGTAAGTCTGCTTTCGCACACACATTCGAATACACTCTTGTCGTACTATCTCTTATTGCAATTTAGAATATATTCAACTTCACACACACACACACTCCCACATATTCTCCATAAGTACTTATAACACTCAACAACGATAGATTCAATTCCTGTCCCCCCAGATAAGATATCTAAGACGTCTTCGATTTGGTTATGAGTTGGAATGAGAATGTCATTCATGAATGCAACCACATGTGGCCAACATCATCATCAGTATCAATCGCATCATCATTATCATCATCATCACTATTGCAATCAGTAGCAGCCCCACTCCAATCGTTAACTTCTGGGGTTTGTGTATTGTACTATTGCAGATATCACATCTGTCGGATACCATACATTCCTTTTCACAGTTGTAGAAATATATTTGACAATGAGTATATGTATATAAATTGTGTATGTGTTTATGCAAATGCATTCGATTGTAATGATGAAATGTCTATCTTCTATCTTCAGATTTAAGTTAATATCTACGGGATGCTACCGATATTGGAATCCTTACTGATCTTTATTTCAATTTCATTGGTAGTTTCAGTTGTTTTCCCTCCTTTTTTACAAACTTCATAATGGGTGCAATTTTTGTCAATGAATTCAGGATTTTTTTTTGCTTCTTGAATGAAGTTAAATTTATCAACTTTCCCATACGTAGCTCCAGAGATAGACGACATCAACGACATCTATTAACATAATACAAAACCACTTTTTCTACAACCCATCAACAGGAGAGTGCTACCGATTTTTAAACCCTCGCTGAAGTTATACGAACATAAATTGTAACATCTATAAGGAATGTCATGAAAACACCAATTATGCTCCAATAAAATTTGTTTCATGATCTATTGTGTCGGATAGATAATTGTCCGTCCGCCTGTCTTAAAGTTAGGCCAAATGGGACATCTCCTTCTGGTATATGTCTTCATAATAATTACCTTTTATAACCCCATTTATATTAAGTCGGCTTAGGTATAAGATATATTGCAGATATCGATAAACCCAAAATATTTGCTTTGCTCTTAGAAATGGACTCTCAGAATTAGGAACGTGTAATGTTTAGAAATAAAAAAAAAAATAACATGGAAGATGACCCTTATGAACCCAGCAAACAAATTTTGGAAGTTCTTCTCAAGGCACAACTTTAAAAGAACTTCCAAAAATGTCCTCCCAAAGATGTTCTTTATTTTAAATGCACAGGAAGTTAATCTGAGTCAATTTTTTTTATAACACGCTTTTCCCATATTTTTAATGGGAAATTTTTTGTTTTTTTTTTTTTGTGTTTTTGAATAGGTTAAAAACAGATTAAGAATTAATAAAATGGTACAAAATATTTAAATTTAGACGAAAAAATGTTAAATCCTTTCTAGAAATATTTTATTGAAAATTTTTGATGACAACACTGAAAAAAAAACATACTCGGTTCCAAAGATTTTGTCTTTACTTTAAACAATTTGGTATTGATTCCGAGCCAAAGAAGCCGAGAATACAAGTAAGGATACTTTTAAGACACAATTCTCTTTTAAATTTAGGTTTTGTGTACTTGCTTCTAGGAAGCAAATTTTAATTTTTCGCTTTCTCAGCTTTTTTTCTTCATATGCTATCAAAGTCCTTTAAAAACGAGTTAACGGTAACTTTATTTTCCAAATTAGGCCCCGACTTCCAGTAGAAATTATGCTATGTTTGAAGTAAAAAACTTCTTTAAAATAAAGTTTTGAAAAACATGTCCTATATTTGAACGATTTTTTGCTTTGTAGTCAAGATACAAAAAGACAACTAATTTAAAGACAATTTCATTAAATTTAAAGAATTTTTCTGAAATATTATAGTCAAGTTGACCTTAGCCTATAAATTTTTTCTTTCATGTTAAGATAACCATTTTTAAGTCAAATCACTTAATTATAAGGACAATACGACTTCATTGAAAAGTTTATCGACTTTTTGACAAGGAAAATAACTCCATTTTAGAGAAATGCGTCTTCTATGCTAAGCAAAATTTGTATTCGTACACTGAAAAAACAGTGAACCCACCAGGAAAGATAACTTTCGATTAATTTTAGAAAATTTGGAACTTTTTTAGAAAATTTTAACTAAACGGTATTACAAGCCCTGGCATCACTCCGATATGGCAAAAATAAGTAAATATTTTTCGACAAATTCAAGAAAATTTATTAGACATAGCTACATTTTTTCAGTAGTTAAAGAAGATTTTGTAGTTTTAAGAGAAATCTTGGAGTTCAAAATTGCAAGAATGTCTTTAGTGACATACGAAGTTCACGATGGACACATTTTTAGTAAAATTTACAAATTTAAAGAAATAATGAACTATTTTGTAAGAAATACGAAATTAGGAAATCTTTATGCTTTATTTGTGTATAACCTTTTCCCGTTTTTTAGTTCATTTAACTAACATACGCAAAAAATTATTTGACTAAAATAAACTTTTTCCAAACATAATGATTCTATGAACTAATATAAAGTTAATATGGCTTTAGTGAAATAGAGAGTTCACTTTTTTTTGAGTGTATTTTAAAGACATGAAATCTTTGACCTCACGACAATATTTTTTTCAGTGTAAACGTTCCAGACTAGCGTTGTAATGCAATTAAAAATCGTAAAAATTTTTAAACAATTTTTATTTGTCAAAATATCACAAAATTTCTTAATTCACATCCAAAACACGGAATTCACTTCACAACTTAAGAAGTGATGCAATTGTTGTGCAGCGGCTGTTTGAAATGGTGGACATCCGTCCTATGACAAGCCCATGTTAAATTCATCGCTTCTGCGCCAATTTGGCACCACTTCCGAATCCAAAAAGAACATTTTTACTACTTTTTTGGCGACGCTTTTTTTGCTGGGAAGTTATGCCATTTATAACCAATGCTTAACGTTGGCTATTATGACCGGCTTGAAATCCTGAGCATACTTGTGGCTATGATATAAACAAACCGGAACTATTAAATTTTCCTCTCCCTATCCTATCTCCTAAATGAATGAATGAAATGCACAAATAGAAATACTTGATAATTTCGGCCATCATTTTTCCACAAGGCCAACAACTAAACTCAAACTGCAAACTACCGTCATCTGCCTGTTTAGTCAATGAATTGCCCAAAACCTCATGGGCTGTTATCTTGTTAGTAGATAGATATTCAAGTTATTTGCTCGGGTGCAATGGATTTGTTAAAAATACAGAAGCATACTAAGGGGAGACATAACCGGATTTTTGTTTTTTTTTGTGAATTTTCAAAGAAAGCTGATGAGAGGAAGTTGATAGGCCTGCAAGAGATTGATATTTTGTAGGCTTCACCCAGAGAGATATACATGTCGGTTGGAATCTTGTCCACATTTTGATGGTGTTATGGTCTTAACTCTGCATGAGAAAAATTCTCCAATTCTAAATATCAGTGTGGACTACAAATAACACCATGCGATAATAGCTTTGCATATATGTGGGAAAACTCCAGCAGATAGAGTTTTCTTGTACACACAGATTACATGAAATGCAATATAGCATAAAAAATGTTTCGAAAATTATAATTCCTATTCTCTACACAGAAAAAACTATGACCAAATTTTTTCCAAGTAAATGAAATTTTTACAAATATTCAATTCAATATTTAAATGATTGAAATAATCTAAAGGTTTTTCCTCGATTATTGATTAATTCAACAAAAGATTATAATATAAAACTCGTTTGAAAAGTCACTAAGAGTAATCTCTTTAAATTTTTATATATCCTAGTAGTCTATTGTACACAAGCTTATATTAATTAAAACAAAACTTTATCGCAGAATGTTATTGTATCAATTATTTTATTAATTGGATCAATTCATTTTATTGACATTGGATATTGGTACAATGTGTGATTGAAGAGCTACAATTAAAAATTAGCTGGATCAATTGATTGCCTGATTTGTTGTAAAAATATATATTTTTGGTGAATTTTCGTAATTACTTTTTGTTCTAAAACATACAAATGTCAAATTTGTTTTTATTATAAAATACAATATTGTATACAACTTCATCTTTATTTGATATTTGTTTGTCCGTGTGTTCAGTTGCAATTCTTGTAATATTTTTGATTTTTGTCCATTCTGGTTTTCTAAAGAAATTTTATATAAAATCATATAGACCAAGAATTTTTCAAATAAAACAATTCTTATATTCTTTTGCTTACGACTTTAAAACCTTGACAAGGAAAAAAGCACAATTTTCCATGACTACCACCAATCGAATTGGTGATGATGATGAGAATTTCAAATGGTTGTTCAAGCAGCTCTAGTTTTTTTTTTTTTTTTTTAATTTTTTCTTCACCAAACCCCCCATTCAAGTCACATTCATTTCATTTGTTAGCCATTTGTTTTTGTTTTTTGTGTTCTTTCATTTCATGAACACTGCTTTGAAAACGTTCTCCTTAAACTTGAGTATGATATGGTACCAAGTTGGATGAATGAGATATTTGCATATTATCCAAACATTGCCAAAATTTGTTAGAAATATGCAAAAGCATGGGACACAATTAGTAATCACAAGCCAGAGAAATTGGAAAAACTAATACGAATATTTGTGGCGTTAAGATAAGCAACAAAAGAATGATAACAAGCAAATTATCCTAGAGCCAAACCATGATCATTTCCATAAAAATAGAATTTGTTTTTGCATACCCTATGGAAATTCCATTGCTATGATGGTGTTCATGCAATGTCTGAAAATCATAGAAGTGATAATTTATTATGAGATTTTGAGATTGATTGGTATTCAAATTCGGTAGATTAAATCAATAGTGCTAGAATGCATCAAATATTTAGAGTTTTTTTTTTGTTTTTTGGTCAAATGAAATATTTTATGGTAAAGGGAAATATGTTCCAATGTTCAATTTTTTTTAATTGTAAAAGAGAAAGTTATTTAATTTTAAATTCTAAAAAATATTGTACAAGAAAAATTAAAGCAACCACAAAATTTAAATTAAATGAAGTAGAAATAATTATATTAAATATTTTTAAAATCAATAAAAAATATATTTAATTCAATTTACCTAAAACCTTTAATTAAAAAAATAAATTTACTTAGGTCAAATTAAGCTTTAGGGAGACAAATTGTAAGAGAAGGTTATTGGCCCAACTACAAAATATATATTTTCTTTATTTATTTCGAAAACACCACTAATAAAATGTAGTAAAAAATTAAGTATATTGAGCGGACAATTTGTTAGAAATTTTAAACCCAACCCGTGTCGCAGTTTCCCATGGGGCAAAATAGAATGACAACTACGATATGCTAAATGCTGACTTAGTTTTACTGAATATTGTTAAAGTAACACCGAAATTTCTTTCATATCAGACGTTATACCAGACACGCTATTTACCTCTTTCCTCCTAAGAAGTCCAAAACTCTGAATCTACGTACATATGCAAATTTGTTTGTCACACCACATCAAATTCCTTCAATTAAAGACAAAAGACGTGGACAACGCACCTCATGTCTCATGCGTTTGACAATACCGTCAAACCGAAAATAAACTAAATTTCAAATTTGTAACTTCCGCCGCTCGTTATACATTCGTCTGTTCGCTGGCTATTTTTTTTTTTTTTTTTGTTCTCGCAAAAAATATGAAACTAAATTATGTAAATTTTCATTTGGTCCCCACTCCTTCTCTCTCTCTCTCGGATACCTCTTTTACGTGGCATCTATATGCGCTATGTGGTTGTTCAGTGCAGAGTTAAATTATGTTGTATTATTCACAGAGTGGGGAGCTAACGACAACCAAACACCGAAAACAAAAAAATCTACGTAGTTGGATAATTTAGAACGTGTCCGATTTACTATTTATGCATAGACCGACCATCTCGGTGTGATTGTGCCTGGACATGGTGGGGGAAAATCTGGGCCGGAAAAACGTGTTTTGCACGTTGAATATGAAAATGAAAATTGGGTTTACTATGGCCACGACACAACAGCAACAACGACAACACCAACAATCATCGCCAACTAAAGAGGTGAAATGGACATACACACCACGATAAACTAGTTACTCACTCTAGTTATTGGGAGAGCGTGTTGTTGTGGTTGGTAGATGATTGTGTTATTCATGACGATGAATGTTGTTGTTATTGCTCTTTTTTTGGGGATACTTTGGTGTTGTTGTTGTTGCATAATAAAAACAATCTATATTAACATTAAAACAAGCATTGTTGTTTGCAGCATATGGAATTTGACAAGAAACAAATGAACTCGTAGATCTACTGAATATAGGAATACACTCAAAGAAAATATTTATTTGTGGATCATTTTTGTGAAAGATGGAAAAGTGAATAAAAACAAATATACATTTGTTGCACTTTTTGATCTTTGACAATACAAAGTTAAATTCAGTTCTGCCTTATGAGTTCATTACATGTAATTGTACATAGTTTAAATAAAGTAAATTCGATTTATTATTAATACCATGTTATTTAAAGTAATTTAAATTAACAATAACAAATTTATTTATTTTAATATAAAATACAATTTTACTTTCGTTTAATTAAATAATTTTTGTTTTATTTTAATAGAATTTCATTTATCAAAATTCAATATAAATTGCAGCCAATGTTACAGTCAAAGAAAGTGAAACCACCAGGAAAGAAAATATTTGTACATTTTAGAAAATTTTAACTAAATTGTATTTTAAACAGGGATATCACAAAACTAAATATATATTTGTGGGGGTTTTGCAAATTTATTAAGCCAAAGTCGATTTTTAAAAAAACATTTTAGGGAGGCTCAAGTGAATTATCCGAATTTTTTCTAAAAATGTTTTGATAGTTTCGCTGTAAGTAGAAGATGCTGATGAGGGACGTGGTACACTCAAAAAAAAAAGTGAACTCTCTATTTCACTAAAGCCAATTTAACTTTATTTTAGTTCATGGAATTATTATGTTTGGAGAAAGTTTCCTTTACTCTAATCATTTTTTGTGTACGTCAGTTAAATTAACTAAAACCGAGGAACAATATGTACTCAAAAGAAGCATAAAGATTAACTAAATTCGTGTCTTCCACAAAATAGTTCAGAATTTCTTTAAATTTGTAAATTTTACCAAAAATGCGTCCATCATGAACTTCGTATGTCACTAAAGACATTCTTGCAATTTTGAACTCCAAGTTTTTCCTTCAAATTACAAAATTTTCTTTAACAAGTGAAAAAACTTAGTTATGTCTAATAAATTTTCTTGAATTTGTCGAAACGTTTGTAATACTGTTTAGTTAAAATTTTCTACAAATATTCAAAATTTTCTAAAATTAACCGAAAGTTTTCTTCCTGGTTGGTTCACTGTTTTTTCAGTGTAGTTTCGAAACGGCTGTCCATCGAAAAGCAACTGAAATTTCATTTGGAAGGAAAGCATTATTTTTTTGCGTGCATTAATGAAAATCTTTTTAGAATTGGATCATACCTCTTTTCTTGCCAGGAGAAATATATTTCGCGATTTTTTCTTTTATGCTATAATCGTATTATTTTTCTTCAAATTTATTATCATTTTAATGTCAATAAGGTTTCTTGTATTGCACACATTTTTCTCTTATTTCACTCTTTTCCATGTGTACTCACATCTCGATTATAGCCATATCACGGATTCATCGATATAAACAATCTAAAGTCACACTATAAACCCAAAATTGCTATTGCCTGCAATGTTGTTGTTATTGCTGATGTTGCTACCACTGCCACCGTCGTTGACAGAAGCCACAACATGTTATCGGCAAATTGGGGGGGGAGGGGGGGAGACAAGCTATAAGCCATTTGGTATAGTCTTTTCAAAATAAACACACAATACAAACAAATCATACAAATGATCTGCATTCACACAAACACACACACATTACTTCAATCCATTATACAATACACACAACAGACAATTAATTGATATCGAACTGTAGTAGAGTAGAGTTGTAGCCGTAGCATCTGTTGTATCGCTGCCTTACCTCCACAGTGTAGGACCTTTGTGAGTGCAATTGTGAATTGGAAACACAAATCCATGATTCTCTTTTTTTTTTTGTTCAAAATCAGAAAACAAGTCAAGAGCAGTCATCGACAGCAATAGTGGCAGCAGCATCACCAGCTTCAACACCATCAATCGTAGACAGTATTCCAATTGAATCGGCGGCATCAGCATTTAGAAATATAGTCTCTGAATGGCCTAGACATATTTTGTTCGTCTTGTTTACCTCGGTTAGGGATTGTAGGATAAAACTACTCTTGGCATGTGTAAGAAAATTTGCATGATGACTGAGACTACTTTGGACGTGGCCACAAGCAAATGTTCTATGATTAAATAAACATTTTGCCAAATTGAATTTTGTATAGATATATGAATAAAATAAAATATATCTTTTATATGATTCTAATCCATTAAGAAATTTCGTATTAAAAATTTCCATTAAATGCTGTTTCTATTCACTTTGATAAATAATAGTATGAGGAGAGGATAGGCAAGAATGAGGTTTAACATTTTATATGACTATAATGTATTTCATGTCTTTGTATTGTAGTATCAACCTCTTTAATATTAGTTGAAATTTTTAGTTTAGTTTCATGGAACTTGTAATACTGTGCGTAAATCTGTTGATGGTAGACCATTTGCAACCAGAAGCAAATCACATAGAGTCAATAAATGTTTGTTAATAGAAAATAATTCCGACCAACAACAAATGGAAATTGATTTGTATAAGGAATAAAAACAAGCAGCAGCAGCAGTGACCACTTCATAGGTAAATACACTGCCGATCATTAATTTAAGTACAACAGTTTCTAAAATGCCTAACTAAGACTGTATTTATATGTGGGACAAGATTTTTTTCTTGATTTAAAAGAAATTAATTTAAAGGAAATTGAAGAATAAACCTAAAACAAAAAAACACAAATGAAGAAAGAAGAAGCACACTCAAAATAAACCCAGCCAACTGCACTCAAGTCGATTTCGGCAAAGGAAAAGTGTAATATATGTACAAAATATATTTAGGCAAAGCCGACTAGCGAAAACCTTTTTTCGGGAGGTTCGAGTGTAATTCACTTTGGTTTACTGAATTACCCGAATTTATTCTGATAATTGGTTGATAATTTTGCTGCAAATAGAGGATGCTGATGAGGACAGTTGAGTCAACGCATGGTTTTCAAGCTGAAATCAAAACAACAAATAAGATTGTTTGTTTGTTTTTAACAATATTGATTTTGTTGGGAATTTAGAGACACCATTTATTAAAATCATTTTTATACCATGCGCCACACTGTGGAACAGGGTATTATAAGTTAGTGCATATGTTTGTAACACCCAGAAGGAGACGAGATAGACACATGGTGCCTTTGGCAATAATGCTCAGGGTGGGTCCCTGAGTCGATATAACCATGTCCGTCTGTCCGTCCGTCCGTCTGTCTGTGAACACATTTTTGTGATCAAAGTCTAGGTCGCAATTTAAGTCCAATCGCCTTCAAATTTGGCACATGTTCCTAATTTGGGTCAGAATAGAACCCTATTGATTTTGGAAGAAATCGGTTCAGATTTTGATATAGCTCCCATATATATCTTTCGCCCGATATGCACTAATATGGACCCAGCAGCCAGAGTTGTATACCGATTTGCTTGAAATTTTGCGCAGGGAGTAGATTTAGCATTGTAACTGTGCGTGCCAAATTTGGTTGAAATCGGTTCAGATTTAGATATAGCTTCCATATATATCTTTCGCCTGATATGGATTTATATGGTCCCAGAAGCCAGAGTTTTGGCCCAATTTGGTTGAAATTTTGCACTAGGAGTACAATTAGTAATATAGTCATGTGTGCAAAATTTGATTGAAATCGGTTCAGATTTAGATATAGCTCCCATATATATCTTTCGCCCGATATGGACTAATATGGTCCTAAAAGCCAGAGTTTTGGCCCAATTTGGTTGATATTTTGCACAGGGAGTAGATTTAGCATTGTAGCTATGCGTGCCAAATTTTGTTGAAATCGATTCAGATTTATATATAGCTCCCACATATATCTTTCGCCCGACATGCACTTATATGGACCCAGAAGCCAGAGTTTTGGCCCAATTTGGTTGAAATTTTGCATTAGGAGTACAATTAGTAATATAGTAATGTGTGCCAAATTTGATTGAAATCGGTTCAGATTTATATATAGCTCTCATATATAGGTTTTTCTGATTTTGACAAAAATGTCAAAATACCAACATTTTCCTTGTTAAATCGCCACTGCTTAGTCGAAAAGGTGTAAAAATGACTCTAATTTTCCTAATTGCGAAGTTTCCTTAAAATTGCTTCAGATTTAAATATTTCCCATATGTTTTACTAAAATTGTGTTCCACCCTAGTGCATTAGCCAACATACATTTTGAGTCTATAGATTTTGTAGAAGTCTATCAAATTCTGTCCAGATCGAGTGATATTTAAATGTATGTATTTGGGACAAACCTTTATATATAGCCCCCAACACATTTGACGGATGTGATATGGTATCGAAAATTTAGATCTACAAAGTGGTGCAGGGTATAATATAGTCGGCCCCGCCCGACTTTAGACTTTCCTTACTTGTTTAATAGAGATTTTTTTAGGTTAGGTTGACACGGTGTGTTGTCTTGGTGGAACAACACTTTTTTCTTCTTCATATGGGGCCGTTTTGCCGCGACTTCGACCTTCAAACGCTCCAATAACGCCATATAATAGTCACTGTTGAAGGTTTTCCCTTCTCAAGATAATCGATAAAAATTATTCCATGCGCATCCCAAAAAACAGAGGCCATTACTTTGCCAGCGGACTTTTGAGTCTTTCCACGCTTCGGAGACGGTTCACCGATCGATGTCCACTCAGCCGACTGTCGATTGGACTCAGGACTCATCCATTGTCACATATCGACGGAAAAACTCGGGTGTATTACGAGTTAACAGCTGCAAACACCGCTCAGATACATCAACACGTTGTTGTTTTTGGTCAAATTTGAGCTCGCGCGGCACCCATTTTGCACAGAGCTTCCGCATATCCAAATATTGATGAATGATATGACCAACACGTTCCTTTGATATCTTTAAGGCCTCTGCTATCTCGATCAACTTCATTTTACGGTCATTCAAAATCATTTTGTGGATTTTTTTGATGTTTTCGTCGGTAACCACCTCTTTCGGGCTTCCACTGCGTTTACCGTCCTCCGTGCTCACTTCACCACGCTTGAATTTTGCATACCAATCAATTATTGTTGACTTCCCTGAGGCAGAGTCCGGAAACTCATTATCAAGCCAAGTTTTTGCTTCCAGCGTATTTTTCCCCTTCAGAAAACAGTATTTTATCAAAACACGAAATTACTTTTTTTCAATTTTTTTCACAATAACAAAAGTTGTTTCACAAAAGACGCTCTATCTCACAAACTAATTGAATTACAGACGTCAAATTTTGACACGAATCATTTGAAGGTTGGTACTATATAAAAATAATATGCATTTAATACTAGCGACGCCATCTATGTATCAGACCGGGGACTTATCAGCCAACCTGTTATTTAGTTCAGGGAGAGAAGATATCCGCAATTTAATTTCTGTTTACTGCACCCTCAAAAAAATCGCTTCTTTAACATATGTTCCAAACATATTTTGCAGGAAGCACATATATTATTGCATACTGCCGAAACATTAATATGTTTGTTTTATGTGAACATATTATATGTTTGGAAGCATTTTGAGCCAAAAATATTATATGCTTGGAAGAATTTTTCCCAAACACGATTGTGCTCATTCCCTAACATACTCGTAATTTTCACTTCCACGAAATTTTTTAGTTATTGGCACCTTTTTCTGTAATACAAATAATGTTGAAGAAATTATTCACTTTTATAAATTTTTTAAATTTTACCTTTCGCCTGCACGGAGAATCGAACCGAGGACCATACAGTTTGTAAGCCAACACACTATCCACTGGGCTACGTAGCTGTTATAGTCACCAGCAGATAATTATCGTTTTAAGTTACATTTATATAGCATAGTTTGCAGCGCCCACGAGCCCATGCAAACATAACATTATTTAACAGAAACATACATTTGTTTGCCACGTGGAGCAGTGGTTAGCATGTCTGCCTTGCATACAAAGGGTCGTGGGTTCAATCCCTGCTCCGACCGAACATTTTTTTTTTTTTTTTGTTTAATTTACACATTTATATTTATACTATATTAATTTTTTTTAAATGAAACTTCAAAATATGCGTTATTAAAGATTTATAGTCAGTAACAGTGCTTGATATAAACGAAATTGACTGATTTTTGGATAAAATATTATTTTTTATTGCAAAAATAACAATTTTTTAATAAAAAACTGTTTATGTACAAAACTTTAAAATTTGGAAGGAATTCAAAAACTAACAAAAGAACGTGGAGTCGAGTATAAACATACATACATAATTTTATAATATAAACATCAATTTATTTAGGAGTGAATAGTTTTTTACTAGCATTTAACACCATTGCTCTAAAATTCCTTTTATTTTTCTTTAATAATTCATTTTAAAGAAAATAAACTTTTTAAATTGTTTTAGCTGTAAAACTCGAACTTAATGCCCGGTTTTATATTTGATGGTGTCCGTCAACTCCTCGTGGACTACTTTTTAATAAAGAGGAACTAAAGTTTGTTTTTTTACATTTTACTGTGTAATTTTTCACTATTTCCTCCTTATTTCATTTTACTGTCCCAACTCTAAAAAGAGTATAGTGCCCTTTCGTTATTTTTATGAAGACCCCTGATTTATTTTAACGAAAAATTGTGCCCATAATGCCAAAATGATAAACAAAACACATGTTCACACATGCATAAAATGCTGCTCTCAAGGCGAAAACATATGCAGTTTGTTTTTCAAATGTCTATTCTCTTGGTTCCGAATGTCTATTCTCTTTATTCAAATTAAATAATATTTAGACTTAAGCATATCAAATTTTTAGCCTTATCATAAAACAGGTTTCCGAAACAACATACAAGCGGTTTCACAGAAATTGTTCTTTTTTCATTCTCTCGCTTTGTTATGTTGATATCTTTCGTCAACCCTCCCGGTTTCCATCTCTATTTCTTTCTCTATACTCTCTTTTTGTCGCTCTCTGAATAAAATATCACAACATATATATGTTTACTCGAAATTTGTTAATGTTTACATTCACACATATTATTTTTATGAAACATTCATGCCCCAAACATAATATATTCTAACATATTAACATAGATGTCCCAAACATTTAGTGTTAGTGTAGGAACATTACATGTTCGCACTTAAATATATTGTGGTTTAAAATCGTGCCCGAAACACATTTTGTTTATATCGGAACATATGAAAAACATATTTTTCTAACAGTGTGGCTGTAAAAGTCTAACCGATTTACATGAAAATTACCATCAGTTCTTTAATTTTTATTACAAATTCTATATTTACCCAAAAGTTTTCTCATAACTTCTTCTTATTCCATATCCCCAGAGTGTAAATGGGCTATCGATATTGTGGCATCTATGAAATGCATTGCATACAATTTAAGCGCCCCCTAGATGTGCCCGCTGAACCATTCTCCGTAACCTGCATTTGTTTATAGCTTTGTTTATTTTTTTGTTGATGTTTTTTTTTTCATACCAGTTCGTTGCTAATTGCATGCATACCAACAACACACATACACAAGCAATATGCATTCACCAACATTGCAAATATTACACACACCACCATACCATCCATAGTAGAGACAACTACAAAGTGTAACTCAAATATGACTATAGGGGGACCGTCATCTATATTGGATAGTTCATTGCTTAAGCTTTGGGGCTAGAGGCTTTGTTTTGTTGTTGTTGTTGTTGTTCTGGTGGGGTAAATTCTCATAGTTCAGCTTTTGCTTTGCGCGGTCTAGCAGAGCAGATAGAAAACTGAAAATTGTAAAAATTTTTATGAATGAATGCGCGCATAATGTCTGTCCAGCCTTTAGTCTTTGACTATGGCCAAAGGTTGTGGTGGGACAGATGGAGGGGTGGGGCGCGAACAGTACATTCATAAACAATTTCATTTGCAAAAAACGGCAACAACTTGGCCGCTATTACCATCACTACAACCAGCATAGTAATTGTTGTTGCATTTTTTTTTTTGTTTTTTTTTTTGCTACTGCCACCGGTATGTCGGGGTTAGTGGTTGTTATTATTGTTTTTGTCGTTATTGTGCTGGCTATTTGCTTAGTAGTTTTTAAGTTTTTTTTTCATTTAGTTTTGTTTTTGTGTTTTTTTTATTTTTTGTTGTTGGCAGTGGTCTTTCTTTCTCTTGTCGCTGACTGTTGGCTTAGCTTAGCTGTGTTGCCGCAACAAAAGCATAGAAGCTTTACAGTTCATTGATCGCTGGCATAAATCGCATAGACCATTAAGGCAGCAAAACGCATACATATATGCACGCATTTAGTATAACGCATAAAGTTTGCTATTTACCCCGCTTATTTTGTTCGTTGTTGTTGCTAATGGTCAGTGCTATTTATGAGCTGCGATTGTTGGTCATAGATGGCGACCAAGTCTACGACAAAAACGATGGATGATATGACGATGATGATGATGATGATATGAAAAAACTTTTGTTTTACCCCAACCAGCATTGTAAGCAGTGTGCTTGCAGCCAACACTTTCAATATTGAGATTTATTATTTTTCATTTTTTATCCTAAATTACCTATCTACTGCTATAATAGTTATGGGGATAAATACTGGCTAGAAAGCAAATGGATAAAATGTGATTGGAATACAAAATGTGGCGAATGAATGAATGTAGATGAGATGCAATAATTTAGTAGGCTTTTGATATGCGTAAGTGTTTATTAAAAAAAAAAAAACAGAAGTATAGGGTATATATAGAAATTAAATTAAATAAGATTAAATTCAGTTTTATGTTTAATTTAATTAATTAATCTAAATTGAATAATAGTAAACAAAATTAATTAAATTTAACAATATTAAATTCGAATATTACATTAAGGTACACTAAAAATAAATTTAAATGAATTCTATAGAAATTAAATTATCTTATTTGAAATAAATTTAAGGATATTTAATATGCTAAAAATATATTTAATAACTTAAATACAAAAATGTTTCTTAAATACAAAAATAATAAATTATTTTAATAAAATTAATATAAACAAAATTAAAGTAATTCAAGATATTAACATATATCAATGTTTATTAAAAATCGATATGTAGAGTACACTAATAGAAAAAGTTACGTTATATTAAGGAAATGTGTCGTTAAAAGTCAGCCAATGAAACAAATTCGTTAATACAACGATTTTTTTTTTCGTTAATATAACGAATTTTCTGCAAATCAACGTAAAGTTTCGTACAATTAACGAATATTTCCATTGCATTAGTGAAAATGTTTCGTTATATCAATGAACATTTTTCGTTGACTGACTATTGATGAAATTTTCTTTATGTGTATACATCATTATAGGAATAGCAATTATAGTAAATTAAATAATATAACGTTAAGTTTTTTATTTAATTTATTTATTAATTAGCATTTAATTAAAATTACATTAAAGAAAAAAGAATGAATTAAATTTAACAATATTAAAATAGTATATTACATTAATGTACACTTAAAATAAATATAAATAAATTTTTAAACAATGACAACAAAATAATACCATAAATCATGGAGTTGCAATACAATTATACATTATTAACATATTATATTTTATTCATATTTATTCATATTTATTCATATTATATTTTAATCTTAAGTAATTTACAATCGTTTCAAAAACATAAAAAAGTTTAAACTATTGGAACACAAAAAGGCTCAGTAAAAATATATGTCTTAAAAATATAAATAAATTATTTTATTTGTATTAGATTTAATTATATTTAATTTAATAAACTAAAATCTAAATGTATTCCATATAAATTAAATTATTTTATTTGAATTTGTGTTAAATCCAATAAAAATTATTTTAAAATAAAAAAATTTTAGGGTAACTTAAAGATACCCAGTAAAAAGCGTCGCCAAAAAAGAAGTGAAAATGTTCTTTTTTGATCCAGAAGTGGTGCAAAATTGACGCAGAAGCGATGAATTTAAAATGGGTTTGTCATACACACAAAAAATTTTTTCTCTGATTCAATCACCAAATTAATTGATCCAATTAATTTTTTAATTGAAATGTCTTCAATCACGAAAATGATAGTATCAATCACAGTTTTAATTGGGCATAGAAAAAATTCTTGATTAAAAAATTAATTGATTTTTTCAGCAAAATTCAATTAATTTTTTAATTGATTCAATTAAAAATTTAATTGATGTTGATTGCAAAACGCAATTAATTTATTGATTAAAAAATGTAACTATTTTTAATTACTTAGTTAGATTGGCTTAGAGTTTTTATTTGGATTAACAAATGATTGTTTGAAATACATTTTTAATTAAAAAAGTAAAAAAAAATCAGCACTTTTTTTAACTGAATTAGTCTTCCGAATTTGATTAAAAAGTTAATTGTATAAATTAATTTTTTAATTAAACATTTTAAAAATTTCAATCATTGACTTAATTAACTTAATGTTTCTATCATGATTAAAAAGTTAATTGTATCAATTAATTTATTAATTGAAAAAATTTTCAACTTCAATTAACTTTTTAATTGGAAATATTTTGGTGATATTTTTTTCTGTGTAGAACGGATTTCCACCATCTCAACAGCCTTTGCACTACAATTGCATCACTTATTAAGGTGTGATGCGAATTCAGTGATTTGGATGTGATACTTTGAGAAATAAATATTTTTTTTTAAATTTTTTAAGATTTTTAATTGCGTTATAACGCTTGTCTGGAATGTTTGAAATCATTTCAAATTTTCAAAAATTCTAAAAATTCTCTACAATGGATTTAGCACTTTTTCCGGCAAAATTTAAATAATTTGTACTATTTTATTAATTCTTAATCTGTTTTTAACCAATTTGAAACAAAAAAATTTTAAATTTCCCATTGAAAAAAATGAAAAAATTGAGTTCTAAAAAATTGACTCAAATGAACTTCCTGTGCAGTTCAAATACAGAACATCTTTGGCAGGACATTTTTGGAAGTGTTTTTAAAGTTGTGCCTTTGGAAGAACTTCCAAATTTTTTAGTGGGTATTTAAAGCAATTTTAATAGAAGTTTCTTAACTAAAAAATAATAATAAGTTGTTTAAATAACATTAATATTATCAAAATTAGAATAATTTAAGTCAACTTTAAGACAACTGATATTTTAAGTCCAAATTATTTATTCGGTATATTATTAAAATTTACATACGAACTTATTGGACTTGAATATTAAGTAATTGGTATTATTTATACAAGCCTGGCTATACATGTTTTATTGCTGGCTAAATCGAATTTCCGTAGCCTTCATTATAGATCTGGCAGGAGGCAAGATGATTCGTTTTGGATCTTATAGACTTGATTCTTTTAATTATTAAATTATAATAAAATCATATGATATTAAATTAAAATGAATACATAAAATTATATTTATTTTAATAAATAAAAAAATGAATAATAATCGGCTACACTCAAAAAAAGTGAACCCTCTATGGTACTTAAGCCAATTTAACCCTATTTTTTGTTCATGGAATTATTATGTTTTAAGACGGTTTCCTTGACTTTAATTATTTTTTGGGTATGTTAGTTAAATTAACTACAAAAAGGAGGAAATTATACACGAATGAAACATAAGGATGTTTAGTTAAAATTTTCAAAAATAAACTTAAATTTCTTTTACTTGGGGTTCACTGTTTCCCCGAGTCACAATTCTTATTAGAATTTTGACCACAATCCATTGTGGTGGTGGGTATATAAAATTCGGCCCAACCGAATTTGCAAATACATATATTTATTTTTAAGTATTTTACCATTGCTACCCTTTTAGGCATGCATATTTGCAAACACGTGCCTGTATCATACATTCTGTATTTTTCTATATTTACACATATATATATATAGACAAGCATATATGCATATTTATATACTATGTAACTACTTACATATGTACATGTCTTCCTTATGTGTGTAGAGCCAGTTTCAAATAGTTGGACAACTATGAGCAAGTGCATATGTATTTCTATCTATCTGCAGCAAAACGTTTAGATATGAGTAGCAATCCTTATTGTATACGAAAACTCCAATGTATGTAAGTGTGACTGTGAGTGTGTGTGTGTGTTGTAAGGATATGGAAAAAGTGCAGATAGTTGATATAGATGTGTGTTTTCGCATGAGCTGCTTCCAAAAAAGAAACGAAAGCTTATGAATAATTTATACCTCAAGTTCGTGTTGATCAAAAGCATCGTCGCTTTGTCCGTTACATTTCTGGTATGCCATGGCAAAAAAAACCCCACCAACCAAAACACATGGCAACACTGTTACGGTTGTTCCTTTTTTCCAGCTTTTTAACTCCCTTTTTGGGCTTGCTTAGTTTCTTGTTTTTTTTTTTTTTTTTTTTTTTGTGTTTGACTGTTAGCACGTCCCTGTGACTGTGATGAGGCATTGCATGCATGCAAATGAAAGATACTACCTAGAATAACGCATCCACATTGTGTGGTTAATGTTGGCGGCAGTGGTCTTTGCCTTTTGCATCCATCTAAAATTAGCCTCTCCGAAAATCATAAGGCACATTGCCTTTTTAAAGCTCTCCAACGATTTGTGGTGCATTTACTCACATTTTGGTTGGTTTCGTTGCCAGACAAGAGGTATGTCAGCCACAGAAATGTGGTGCTCTTAACTTTTTTCCCCCATTCTTTTTGGGGGTAATGGTAAAGGTCTTGTCGAGCATGTATTCTGTAAGGCTCTCACTTTGATTACTAGACTGGCAGAAAAATTTACATTTTAATTTGTTTAAGTTCAGTTGATTGTCCTTGAAACTTGGTTCCGGGACTGAATTCATTCTCTATACTCTTGTTGGCTTTAAGGGAATATTTTTAGCTATCATATTTAGGTGTTTTAGGGGTTTCAATCGAAACCTATGTCTGTAAGGGAGGTTGGAGTTGATGTTAGAGAGTTATGTTGAAAATTTAAAATGAATGAATTTTTCTATAAAAGGATATAAGGCTAAAGTCTGTTGGTATGACTGTATGATACCCTTAACCAAATTAAATTTAATTTGAAGAAGATTTTGGTCAAATTATTTCTAAAGTCAACTGATAGCTATGAATGAAAGTTACATCAATAGGACTGATAGTTTCAACAGCAAGAGCATTTTCAAAATTAAAGATATATTGATTCCTAGAATTTTTCAAAGAGGCACATATACTCCGAGTTTTTTACCAAAACCAATTGATTGAATTGGGTGATTTTTTCGAGTTCTTGGTGATTATCTCCTTCAGTTGTTGAATCATTTTTGTGTAGTAGACATACCTCCGTACATTCTGGATATGTCGGCTGCTGTTTGACCTCGATGAAAAGTGTTAAAAATACTGATTTCCCCCCTGGAAAAATCTGTTTGACCTCGATGAAAAGTGTTAAAAATGCTGATTTTTTCCCCCTGGACTTTCCATTTATGAACCTCAGAAATGACAAACAATTAAATAATAGAAAAAGCTTATTCCAATAAAACAAAACGATGCTATACAATAAAATAAATACTTGTAAACCAACTCTTAGATGACTGGAACACGATCAATCATCTAGTCATTTATTGCAAGGAATGTATAATTTTTATTGTTAAACCAATTTTGTATGGCAATAAAATACCATTGGGTGGTGAGTGTCCGAAATTTGATAGAGGTTTGAATAGAATGCTGGAATTTTTGATACCGACTCCAGGAGTTTGTTTCAACATAAAGTCGAAAGTCGGCTCTGATCCCTCGCCCCTCTACTATCAAATTTGCCTTTGGGAAAATTAAGAAAGAAAAGAAAAAAATGCAAAGTTTTCCTTATCTTGTCCTTAAAGCGTCCAATTTAAGTCGTCGTCTTTTACGTTTCGTCAATCATTAAATGAACTATAAAATTCCACATTTCTATAGTATTTCTTATTTTTCTTTGATGAAGCAAATAACTGACTCAATATTGCCACAATATTTGTGACAAAAGATTCCAAGAATTGGGTCACTGTTTCGAAATAAATTGGAAATGTCAAAGCTTGTGATATGGAATGAGAATTGGGAAGTGCTTGTCTTAGTTTGTCCTGCATTTATGCAGTAAATGATGCATACATTTGGTTGCGTTTCATTTATATAACAGTAGCAACAACAACAATAACGACAACAACCAACAAACAATGTTATTCACACATAAAACTCCTGCCTGTCACACATGTCCCATCACAAAGAGCGAGAAAGAGGGGGAGGAAGAAGGAGTCTGTAATGCCTCAGTGGATATGTTTTAAATTGGTTTTCAAATACGGTTTGCAAATTTCCAAACAAATCAAAGGAATACTCACACTAGAGTGGATGTGTGCGTACAGTTGGAAATTTGAAAACTAAAAACTTCACAAAAATAAAAACTGTCTTGGAGAACATTTTTTTCTACAGTGTCGGCAAAAAAAATTGGTTTCACGATTTTCACATTTGTGGTAAGGCGGTTGTTGCAAAGCCATATCTAGGTGGCCCTAAAATAACTACTAAAGCGATATAAATCCCAAATTGAGTGTCCTGCTTTTTGTGTAAGGCGTAAGCGAATTTTAGGAGCATATAGATTACTGGCGGACCTGAAAAACATCAACTTAAGAAGTTTGTTAATGTTTTTGGAGCAATCTGGTTGGTTCAACAAAAGTAAATAATAGAGAAGGTTCAGTAGTTAAGACTAGAAGTGCCCATATGTAATAGGTACTTTTAGTTAAATGTGTTAATACAATGGACTGAATAGTCTAAGTGAGCCTGAAATTTAATCGGGCTGCCACTTTAACCTAACCTAGATGGCCCTAAAATAACTACTAAAGCGATATAAATCCCAAATTTTGTATTGACATGCCGCCGATAGCAGATACAGGAGGTATTTCAAAAGATTGCTTAGTGTAATATCCTACATAAATTGAAAATGAGGAAACAGTCGGCTCAATCCAGGTAAAATATTAAGCACCACTGTGAGACTGTGAGGTTTAACACCTGTATTTGTTGCTATTTAAGGCAAAACTGAAAGAGTTTCGACTCTTCTCCGGATCGAAATGTTAGACAACCGAAATTCACATTTCTTCCAAAGTATTTCTAAGAACAAATAAACCAGAATTTATTACAAGCGATGCACGATCTTTTTTATTTGCTTCAAAAGAAAAGAAAACTCTTCTTTCAGTGTACGTTATCACTTGACAGTGATTGAACTATGAATCCATTGGTGGACACCAAAGACCAAGAATCAGTGTACGTCATCACTTGACGACACTGTGAAGTGTCCTCGGTAAATGGAATTCAAAGAAGGTGAAGTTCAACCGAAAATCTTCACTTGTCAAATATATTCGATTTTTTGTTCGTTATGAGTGGATGGATGTGTGCGTACAGTTGGAAATTTGAAAACTAACAACTTCATAAAAATAAAAACTGTCTTAGAGAACATTTTTTTCTACAGTGTCGGCAAAAATTGGTTTCACGATATTTGTGGTAAGGCGGTTGTTGAAAAGCCATATCTAGGTGGCCCTAAAATAACTACTAAAGCGATATAAATCCCAAATTTTGTATTAGCATGCCGCCGATAGTAGATACGGGAGGTATTTCAAAAGATTGCTTGGGGTAATATCCTACATAAATGGAGAATGAGGAAACAGTCCGCTCAATCCGGGTATTAAGCGCAACTGTGAGACTGTGAGGTTTGTCACCTGTATTTGTTGCTATTTAAGGGAAAATAGAAAGAGTTTCGATCAAAGTGTCCTCGGTAAATGGAATTCAAAGAAGGTGAAGTTCAACCGAAAATCTTCACTTGTCAAATATATTCGATTTTTTGTTTTTTTATGTTTATTGATCCAATCCATTGCTATCGATTTGCCTTCCAAAAAAATATTTCAAATTTCCAAATATGCTACCATACACTCTAATATTCCCCACAGCCCATTTGTGAAATGTGAGAAAAGTTTTGTATTTCTTTTGTTGCACATTGCATACATTCTGCAAATTGAGCTTTTTTATGCGGGATCCAAGGGGATCCGGCTGGGCGGGGGAATGCTTACTTTCTTTTGACAATTTAATAAAACGACGGTTATAATTTTCCTCTCGGTTATGCATTTCCCTCTTAAATTAAAACGATTTTCTGCCAGTGATTAAAACGGAAATTCTGAAATTAAAATGACGGCCAAGTCATGTGGTTCCCACACAATGTACATCACTCACACACACACATCCACCTATGTTGTGGGGGGGGGGGGGGAGAAAGAAATACACACACAACTGAACACTTTTGGAATTGGACAAAAACATTCCAGATGATGATCATCGTCATCAACATGCCAGTGAAAGAATGAATGACCGAGTGTGATGTGATGAAGCAATGGTCTTCAACTGACCATCACACCATGTTCTCATGTCCAGCCATTCCCAGATTCAGTTGTCCAATGTTCATACGGCTAAGCGCTTAGCATAAAACATAACGATCCAGCCGACCAGTCATGCAGACACCAGACCATTTACTTGGACAAGCTTTTCTCGGTTTTGTAACATTCGAGCAAAGAATTTTCGGTGTTATATGAGCTCGCTTTGTGTGCCATAGTGTGGGTAATCCACACACAAAGTCACTTGATGTTTTACAAGTGAGAAGATACACAGAGAACCATTCATCATAGTCGTTGGAAAAGTATGCATGTCAATGGTAGCATAACAAGCATCACACACACACTCACACATGAACTTTGAACCGTTATTTGCATAGTATGTTAAGTCGACATGTTAGGTTATTAGAGAAAATGTAAATTTTGACAATCTAAAAAATTTTTATATAAAAATTAGTCCTGGTTGTATTCAAATGTAAAGGGATTTTAAATTATAAAGGAATTCCCTCAAATTAAATTGACCGAATTTTTGCGATTTGACTTACAATGGCTTGGAGTTGTACGACTTGTCCAAACACTTAAAGCAACATCTGTTCATATGTACGATGTTGTTATTACAACAGAGTCGGCATCTCTCAATGCAATACTTGGGGATGCACTCTCAATCAGTGCGTGTATGTTTTGGAATTTCTGATTGTAAAAGTGTGTGTGTGTGCATCAGCACTTCTACGAATTTTTCATATGCATTTCAAACTCTCGGCATTCCAAGTAGACAAAGAGTGCTGGTGCTGGGAGGGGGGGACATAATCAAACACAATGTATTCAAGCTTGGACAACGATTTTTTTTCTCTCGCCTTTCAGACTTTCTGCTCTCAATCTGCAACATTACACTTATACTGTTTTTACTTTGGGGAAAAAAGTGAGCGAATGTGCGTGTCTGTCGTGCTTTGGTAATTGTAATTCACGCTGACGTTTTTTTGTGCACTTGGTTATATACTCATAGCTCTCCACTTCCTTTAATTCGTCTCGTCCTGGTCACAGTCATCCAGCTGTACATCCATCTCCGTGGACACTTAAATATCTCATATGGCCATAGCTTTTGCTTTGCAGTGCTCTTCAACATTCATGCATGCATCCATCCATCCATCCATCCACCGTTGCCGTTGTCGTCGTCGTGTGTGAAAGTAATACCACTCGTACAAGTGAAATTTGATTTTTAACGAGAAAAGTCCATTGTCATAGTTTTTTTTTTTTTTTTTGTTACTTACTTACATTGTATCTCGTGTACTATGTGGGGATATTTCAGATGTAATTTTAATACAATACTTGTGCCGTCACCGTCGTTGCCACTCCAAGCCAGCCACAAAGAAAAAATTCACAAATATCATTCATATGTATGAGTTGGAGCATCCGCCGCCTGCTGGTCCTGGCTGGACACAAGCAAAAAATCGACAAAAAAGAAGGGAAACAAGAGAAAAAAAGACAGTTATGCGGCTGGTATCTTCTTAATTTAATTCCGACAAAGAATAGCCCTCGAGAACCAACCTGCTATTGTGAAACCTATATCCGTTACAAAAGTCATGTGAGCTTAAAAATTTGTTTTTATGCAATATGATGAGGGCGTGTGTGTGGTTGTCTATAGGGGTTGGAGATATAGCCCACATCAATGGGTATTTGTTTAGTGGTTAGGAAGAATAACAGTTGGGACAATATATTGGTATTTTGTTGTTATAAATTGAGGCTTTATTTTCATTAGTCATGAGCATTCATCACATGACTTGAGCTAATTTTATCCAGATAGGACCACGTTTGCCAGAGTTGGTAGAATTCATCCAAAAATGGTACATTTATTACTGTTTGGTAGAATTCTTGATATTGTGGTAGATTTTGCAAAACATTCTTCCCCAAATTTTTCTGAAATTTAAAAAAAAATCTATAGAAATAACATTTTGATAAAATTGCCTATGGAAAAAAATTTTGACAAAATTTTCAATGGAAAAAATTTGTTGACTAAATTTTCTATGGAAATAAAATTTGTACACAATTTTCTATAGAAATAAAATTTTGCAAAATAAGATTTTTGTGGTTTGGCAGTTTTTTGGTAGAATTTTCTACAAATTTTGGTAGATTATTTTTGGCTCGAGTGGCAACCGTAGATAGAGCTCGAATTTTTGTATTTATTCCATGTGAAAGCGGTTGTGTCTGCGGACTCTATAAAAACGGAAAAATAAGAAAGTCGATCGGTGATTCGATTCTTTTTTTGACAGATTTATTGTGCTCTTATGTTGAAGATCTTTTGGATTTGGTGACCCTTCTTCTTCGATGGCTATCATCAAAAATTTGTTTAATGAGTTTTAACGGGGCTGCAGATTATGATCCACGGCGAGATGTCCCGATAAAGTGACCGAATTCGGTCACTTTTGATTGATTGAATTTAATCGTCGCGACGATTGGCTGATCGCCGATCTGAAGGAGAAGGTTTGGGAGCAATTAATACTGTGTTAATGCGAGCAATAAGTTCAACTATGGATTAAGCGAACTACACATGTTACTGCACCCAGAGAAAAGGAGGAAATGTTATTTTTTTCACGGGAAATTTAACATTTTGGTTACAAAAATATTATTATATTTTTGCCAAACATAACACGTTTATCAAAATCAGAGACATAATTTTCGAGGAAATAACATGGTTGCGGCAAAAATGTTCGCCGTGAAAAATTATCCTCTTGAAAATTATTTGGGGTTACCATATTCCTTTTCTGCGTGTGGGAGTTCTTTATTTCGGTGTTTGACTGTAATAAATAATTACGGGTCGTCTCATCTTCAGTTTTTCCACGAAGTTTACAAACTTGTAGAAAAAACAACAAATGTGGGATACAATTCCATCAAAATTATCGAAATAACCATTGACACTGCAATATGCTAAAATTTTATTTTTAGTAAAATTCACAAAATCTTTATGTTTCAATAGAAACATCTCGAAAATAAAAAAGGTCAACAACTGCAAAAAGGGGCAATGAAAAAAGGTTAAATCTAAATGCATTTTTAACCCGCTAAAATAAAAAAATATTTAAGGGAGAAAAAGCCAAATTGGTAACGCTGCAAAACAGGGATTATGGCTATGGCAACGATCTAACACAAGGATCCCAGGCTGAATTAGAAGCTCCGATAATTCAATATAAGACACAAATAGCTTGGCATTACCTGATAGCAAAACAGGCAACAGTAGATTGTCTGCTGCGCCACCAGAAGGTTGAGTGGATCGGTTTCTGTGTCAATGGCCCACACTGCGGATCCTTAATGGGTCGCATGTCCCAGGACTGTTTGTACCATGTGAGTGCACTCACTCAGTCTCATTCTCTTATTCATTTACGCAATCTGCATATTTGTGGCGTTATTTCCTACCTACTTTTCGAAGGTGGTTGCGATGATGGTGTTTACAACATATTCCGGATATGTGCGTTCCTGTGATGCGCTTTCATGCTTTCTTCCATTCTTTTGGTTTCGCTTCTCTTCTTCTGATTTAACCACAAGCGTTGTTATTATTATGCAACCACTTTTATTTCCGTTTCTGAGTGTGTATGTGTGTGGTAGAAGACATACAACACACATACTCATTCACATATGATCAGTGCGTAACTCTACAAGGAGGATGCAATGGGGAAAGGATATATGGAACGGATGTCACAGGAGCAGCCCCATGCAATGGACGATGGGGTAGAAGTCGAAAATGGTGTTATGGGATATGTTGGCTTTAGTCATATGAATATGGACGACCGCTTTTGTTGTTTCAGCGATAATTATGATTGCATGCATCTGTGTGTGTGTTTGTGTAAATGGCATTGAGGCTACAGTGTGTGTGTGTGTGGTAGCTGGATAGAATGCCTGCAATTGTGCAATTGTTTGTTACACTTGTGAATTTATTAAATTCGTCTTTTCCATATGCCATTCTTCAATGTTTGCATTCTATTATCCCTGTTTCCGTTTCTCTTTGCTTGTTGTGCTGAGCCATTGTGTGTATGGGTCGTAATGAACCAATTTATATATCCTTGAGCATTTATGGATATGGGTCCTAAGTTGACACACACACACACAGCGTACACACTATTCCTTCTGTGACACAGTGACAGTGTGCTATTGTTTTGTAAATAAACATCCATGATTAAGTATGGGTGTGTGGGTATTTGGATTGATGAATGCGATGAGAGGATGACAAAAAAAAGTTTGGAATACTTCAACGAATGAAGTTTTCTTTTTCTTCATTGGCATTCATTTGGATTCCAGTTGTCTTTGTTTTTTTAGCCATAGTCAGGGAGCCTTGTATGGCTCGTGCTGAATGTGTGGCGTTATTTCGCGTGATTACCAGCAAAACTTGCCACGCGCCATACAATTTTACGTTGTTGGTATCGTTGTTGCGTCTTTTTTTTTGTTTTTGTTCTCAAGCTCAGGTATGAAGCCGGAATGCTTTGGGTAACTGGGGAAAATACCCCGTATTTTTACGCAGCAGACCCAGCTGATATGAGAACATCTACTGCTGCTGTTCTATAAGCTGTGAGCTGAAACAATTCGCCTGCAAAAGAAGCCAACTCATGCATGGCATAGTTGGCATAATTTACGGCAACAAATACAACAACAATACCATTCACCACAGAGTGGCTGAGGGATAGCAAGATAGAGCCAAGGTACGTCGTGTGGTTTGTTTGTTGCACATTTTCGCCACTGCCACTCTTCACCAGCGATCACCATCATCAGACACCAACATCAGGGGTATAATCAGCATCATCTACATCATCCACATTAGTATGGTCCGTTTTGGGCTTGAACGAATGGAGTAATGGTGAACCACATTTCCTTTGTGGCCAAGTCCAGCAAGTCGTACTCACATCACCCTCACGTGACCACTTTGACATACAATTCAGCATTCGTGCGTGTTTGCTTTGTGACACGGTTTTGTTTCTTTTCCAAGCCTTTTTTGTTTTGTTGCTGAATGGGACTCGTCTGTGTTTTTTTATTTTTCCGCTGGAATCTCCACTCATACCCACTTGCAGCCACATGTACTTAGTTTGTTCACTTTTTATGGTGTGATTATTGTGTTGTGTTATTATGTCTCTTTGTCTATGTGTCTGCCTGTCTGTCCGTCCGTTCGTACATAGTTTGGTTGGGGCCATATATCTGTCTGCAAGTCTGCATATCTTCATGCTGCTGCTCATCCAGGTAGAAAGTAAACATAGTTGTGTGAGTGTGGCAAGACAACGCCGTAACTGTTTTGCCAGCTACTGGCTGCCAACCAACACAACACAATGGCATCACAATAATCATGCAAATTTTAATTTTCTGCTTAGTTTTTTGTGCAATTTGTAATTTTCTTTAAATGTTTTTGTAGTTGAGAGTTTTTTTGTTTTTTTTTTTTTTTTTTTAGCAATTAGCTATAGCGAAATAAGCATATTTACCATGCCATGCACACGGATGATTTGGGGTGATTTCATTTCCCATTGACATTGGGGTTTGCCAGAGCTCAATGTTTAATGTGCAAAATTAATTTAATAATTACACAGAGATATTTTTTCCAAATTCTATCATTTTTATAAATAAAATCTGGTCTGTATGAGGCTTTTGTGGTACATGGAGAGGACATTAAATAAAATTCAATTGAAGTAATTTAAATAAAATTCTCGTGCATTTGCTTACACATCGTATGATCTGTAGTTTGATTTTCCGGACAAAAATCATGTAAATTGAACAAAATATCGATGAAGATACAATGAGCCAGAAAATAAAAAAACATACCTGGAGTCATTGTACATGAAATTGTTGTCACTTTCTGTAAAAGACGTTCACGTTTATTACGAAAACTCGCAACTTTGCTTACAAGCAACCTTCTTACAGCCAAAAGAAAATGGAAAACGATATTCGCTTGTCTAGAATTTACTTTGGAACGAAAGAATTTTTTTGCTTGTATATAATGAAGCAATTTTCTTAATTTCTTTCTTTTACCTTGAATGGGTTCAATGGTAATATTGAATTAACTTTTCAATTTTATTTAAAGAGAATTGACTTTTCTTCTTTTTCACAAACGAGGTCCTCTGGAGTAGCAATTTTTCCATTGTCAATGGTTTTGAAAATCAACAAAATGTATCGATGTAGAAAACTAAGAATATCGTGGTGGGCCCATAATAGACCCATTAGAATAGTTTTCCCGGCATATAACAGACACTTTGTCTTCATACAGTGTGACCAATTTGTGACTTGTAATCGACTACTGAATAGGGTCTTTAATAAACGATAGACATAAAATAATGCCAAATAAAGACCATATTCATTGGAAAAGTAGCACATTGCTCTCTGCCATTTTTGAGTGTGGCCTTCTAAAAGCGTGGGCTGTGTTAAGCTGAGAAATTGTCATTCTATTTTAGATTAGAAAACTTAAAATGAAACTTACTTGTTCGTCGTCGTCTTCTTCTTGGTATTTTATCATAATTTAAAAAAATATAATTTTTAATTAAAAATTCTTCTTCCATGTTTTTTTGTTAAATAATACAAAATTTAAATTCATAATATGCGACGACGTCTACACAGCATAGTAGATAAATATTCTCACAAATAAGCTAGTGGCTGGGATCGTAGCCAATAGAGCTATTAATAAATTTGAATAACAACAAAAACAAAACAATAGCTGAGAAGACCATCCACCGAAAACAAAATCCAATCGTGATACACCCACGCATTCAACAACAAGCTTGACGTTTTTGTAAAGAATGTTCGTTGCTGATGAAGCCCGATTTTGAGTCGAACCACTAAAGAAGCTTCCAATAAGGCACCCTCAATTGTATAAAAAAAAACAAAAATATGTGAATACTATTACACATACTCGGAGAGGTGATTAAGCACAAATAGCTTTGGAATGTCAATTAAATTAGTAATCAACAACAACAAAAACGTCAGAATTTATTGTTATAAACATGATCATGATCACGTTAATGTCGTAGTAGTGACTCGTTGTACAAATCCAACACTCTGGACGATAATGATTGGAATAATTACGATCGACACAATATCTGAATCTCTTTGCACTTGGCATTCTTGTAATCCCCTTCGTCCATATGCTGACTCCTCTCTCATTCAATCTTAATCACCTACGACAACACTTGGCTGGCTCGAGTAGAAAATAATCCATGTAAGGAAATCCATTGGTGGATAGGGTATTTGCGGTGAAGTGTGCTATCAAAAAAGAAAAAAAAAACAACAACAACAACAACAACAAACACAAAAACAACGTTGCCTGAATACTAATGAGTGGCTAGTAATATTTTTATTATTATCCCCTTAACCACAAATTGTTGCAAACAAAAACATTTGGCTAAAAATACATGCCAATATAGTACTGTCATCGTTCTTAAGGGGGCTATGTCAGAGCCATGTTTGCAGTAGATTTAACAAAAAAAAATTCAATGATCATGAAGTTCTACTTCAATTCAAGATCAAATCTAACCCAGCAAAATCTCTCATTCCAATATATTCATGGTGGTAAAAATCAAATTTTAATAATTTTTAGCCTGATCTATGGATATGAACTTAAAATTAAAAAAATAAAAGAAAAAGTTATACTCGCATGAGAGAAGTACACAATTTTCCTAAATTTGAACTTCGAACAAAATATTTTCATTATTTTCTAAAATTAGTTTTTCTATATAAATTGCGTTATAGACATTTTAAGAAAAGTTCACACAAATTTTTGTTTTAAGCAACAACAACAAAAACTTAATTGTTTAATTGAATATTTTATTTTTTTTATTTTTATTTTTATTTTTTGAATAATACCCGCACAACAAGAATACAAAATTCTTATAATTATAGTACGGGAAGAAAATCCTACATGTATTTAAAATCTTATAACTAATACAATTATATAAAACAAATTCAAATTTAGAGTTGAGACAACAAATTACAAATCACAACATGGAAAATATTCTTCAAACTAAAACTGTTAATTTATTGTATTTTTATGATGCCGACACTGTCAATGTATTTTAGTTAATATTTTCTAAAAGAAACTTCTCTCTAGTGATGGGAGCCTCCATGGGAGCCACCGTGGTGCAATGGTTAGCATGCCCGCCTTGCATACACAAGGTCGTGGGTTCGATTCCTGCTTCCACCGAACACCAATAAATTTTTCAGCGGTAGATTATCCCACCTCAGTAATGCTGGTGACATTTTTGAGGGTTTCAAAGCTTTTCTAAGTGGTTCCACTGCAATGTGGAACGCCGTTCGGACTCGGCTATAAAAAGGAGGTCCCTTGTCCTTGAGCTTAACATGGAATGGGGCAGCACTCAGTGATAAGAGAGAAGTTCACCAATGTGGTATCACATTGGACTGAATAGTCTAAGTGAGCCGATACATCGGGCTGCCACCTAACCTAACCTTCTCTCTAGTGATATTTTCATATTTTTAATGTTGAACTATATCAATGAAATTATAGTAAATTAGTTTAATTTAATTTAAACAAAATAAAAATTCAATGTAAAGGGTGATTTGTTAAGAGCTTGATAACTTTTTTTTTTAAAAAAACGCATAAAATTTGCAAAATCTCATCGGTTCTTTATTTGAAACGTTAGATTGGTCCATGACATTTACTTTTTGAAGATAATTTCATTTAAATGTTGACCGCGGCTGCGTCTTAGGTGGTCCATTCGGAAAGTCCAATTTTGGGCAACTTTTTCGAGCATTTCGGCCGGAATAGCCCGAATTTCTTCGGAAATGTTGTCTTCCAAAGCTGGAATAGTTGCTGGCTTATTTCTGTAGACTTTAGACTTGACGTAGCCCCACAAAAAATAGTCTAAAGGCGTCAAATCGCATGATCTTGGTGGCCAACTTACCGGTCCATTTCTTGAGATGAATTGTTCTCCGAAGTTTTCCCTCAAAATGGCCATAGAATCGCGAGCTGTGTGGCATGTAGCGCCATCTTGTTGAAACCACATGTCAACCAAGTTCAGTTCTTCCATTTTTGGCAACAAAAAGTTTGTTAGCATCGAACGATAGCGATCGCCATTCACCGTAACGTTGCGTCCAACAGCATCTTTGAAAAAATACGGTCCAATGATTCCACCAGCGTACAAACCACACCAAACAGTGCATTTTTCGGGATGCATGGGCAGTTCTTGAACGGCTTCTGGTTGCTCTTCACTCCAAATGCGGCAATTTTGCTTATTTACGTAGCCATTCAACCAGAAATGAGCCTCATCGCTGAACAAAATTTGTCGATAAAAAAGCGGTTTTCTGCCAACTTTTCTAGGGCCCATTCACTGAAAATTCGACGTTGTGGCAGATCGTTCGGCTTCAGTTCTTGCACGAGCTGTATTTTATACGGTTTTACACCAAGATCTTTGCGTAAAATCTTCCTTGTGGTCGAATAACACAAACCCAATTGCTGCGAACGGCGACGAATCGACATTTCACGGTCTTCAGCAACACTCTCAGAAACAGACGCAATATTCTCTTCTGTACGCACTGTACGCATTCGTGTGGTTGGTTTAATGTCCAATAAAGTAAACTGAGTGCGAAACTTGGTCACAATCGCATTAATTGTTTGCTCACTTGGTCGATTATGTAGACCATAAATCGGACGTAAAGCGCGAAACACATTTCGAACCGAACACTGATTTTGGTAATAAAATTCAATGATTTGCAAGCGTTGCTCGTTAGTAAGTCTATTCATGATGAAATGTCAAAGCATACTGAGCATCTTTCTCTTTGACACCATGTCTGAAATCCCACGTGATCTGTCAAATACTAATGCATGAAAATCCTAACCTCAAAAGAATCACCCTTTACAAGTAAAAATAGAAGAAACATAAAAGTTTTTAACATTAGGTTTATTTCGGTAGTGAAAGGGTTAAACAAAAATTCGTTGGGAACAAAAGTGGATATAGCTGCAATAAACAAAGATATGTTTGCCTTTAAGAAGACATTTTTACCAATAATAAAAACCTTCGTTGATCTAAAATTTCATTTCGTAGGAATGACTTATATTTTTATGTGGGTGCAGAACTATGAAAAATAATTAAATTTTTTGTTGGAAACATATAATTTTCCGGGCATAAAACCCTAATTGCAACAATTGCTATCATTACCATGCTACACGTAAAGAGAAAATACTTTCCTCTGAAACGAAATTTTAGATAAACGAAATTCTCCTTTGGCTTTTTCAAATTAATTCGAATTTATGGCAATAGTTGTAATGATTGTTTCTAAATTTGTTTACGAATATTTTTTTTTTTTATTGTCTTTAAAATTTCGTTAATCCGAAAAGAAAACTCTTTTTTTCGTAGTCGTCGACATTATTTTAAATATTTTTCTCTCTTCGTTGGTATAGAATTTTTCTAAATATTTCCAATTGCTTTCTTCCAATCATATATCGACTGACTTAAATTGTTTTGCCTTCGCTTCATCCTCTGTTGAGATCAGATTTCAAGAAAATGCATTTGCCAGCACAGCACTTGCTTACCTGTATACAAAAGTATTTTCATTTTATTTTATTGTTGTTGTCACCTATTGTTTATTAATAATTTTGCAATTTATCCATTAAACACGTTCACCTGAACAATTTTAGATTTATGCTGTATGTGTGTGCCTGGTACTGTTTTACAACGATATCGTTTGGCATTTCGCTGTTTTCAGAATTTCGAATGCGTTATTGAAACCAGGCAAACAAAGTGAAATCATCTTCTCAGTGAATAGTTTAAAATTACCACAAACAAAATAAATTGAAATAAATACAAAATAAATAAATACAAAAAAAAATACTTGAGTGCAACCGGCAAGCTAATGAATCATTTCAATGGAAATCCAACAATGGAGAAGACCGTTTACAGTAAGCAGGCAATGGTGGGGGAGGAATGTGGAAAAACAAATAACGCAAAGCTCTTTGCCGGTCATATGATTTACGAGTAAGAGTGACACATTCAATCAGTGATTGTAATCAAATTCACTCGGGGGATGACAGACGGACAAATTGAATCAACTGTTCTATGTGAATACAAAAGAAAACCGCGATAAAATGACTACTTTGAACTAAAAAAAGACTAAGCTCGACCAATTTTTTTTTGAGAATACATCTTTCAATGT